>NC_083415.1:57675175-57994759 GCF_020745735.1 Hemiscyllium ocellatum
AAGCTAGTAGGAGCAGCTTATGGTTTGCTAACTTATTGAAGCCTGTCATAACCTGACACCTCTCTATTAAATCCACTCTCAACCTACAGAGAAGATTCCCAATTTCTGCATCCTAATCTTGTTGTCAAACTCCTTGGTCCATTCTCCCTTGCAGTCTCTCAAGGGGTCTTACAACCTTCCCACGATGCCTAGGCCGATAGTTAATCCTCAAAAGGGCAGCACTGAAAAAGTTTAAAATCATGCATCGCCAGGTTATAGTCCAACCAGTTTATTTGGAAGCACTCGCTAATTGGACTATAACCTGGTGTTGTGTGACTTTTAACTTTGTACACCCCAGTCCAACACTAGTGTCTCCAAATCAGCACTGAAAAAGTGTTACCCTCTTGTCCGTTTGTGGAATGTTACTGTGCATACCATGGCTGCTATCCTACATCAGTGATTGGCCTTCAGAAGCCTATTAGTGCTGTAAAGGACTTGGTGAAAATCTGAGTTTAGTGGGAAGGTCCCAAAGATATCCAAGCCTTCTCTTCCCTGAAGAGATTCATGATGACAGCACAAACATGCTGTCTCAGAAGATGATGGCTGGCGCTCAGTAGTGCTGGTGTCACATCAGAAGCAGAAAGTACGGCTGGCTTCTTTTCTGGCTTTGGTGTAAAACACACGATCTGCCTGCTGTGTGAACACACCCATTCATTCAGAAAGCAGCAGCTCTGCGAAACATTAGTACAGCAATCTCTGTTTTAACTGGCATCTTATTACTAGCACTCTTGATAAACCAACACAAAAATTATATATCTCAAACACCAGAGCTTTACTGTATTCTTGTGATCTTCGCAATGTCTGAGTAGTCGGTTGAGGGTGTGAATGAAGATCTCACGTGATGCATTAATGATGTGGACAAAGGAACTGGAGACATTGTTGCTCAGTGGGCAGATGACACAAAAATAGGTGGAAGGCCAGGTAGTGTTGAGGAAGTGGGGAGGCTACGGAAGGACTTGGACAGGCCAGGAGAGTGGGCAAAAAAGTGGCAGATGGAGTACAATGTGGGGAAGTGTGACGTTATGCACTTTGGTGGGAAGAATAGAGGCTTAGACTGTTGTCTAAACAGGGAAAGGCTTCAGAAATCTGAAGCACAAAGGGACACAGAAGTTCCAGTTCAGGATTCTCTTAAAGTTAACATGCAGGTTCAGTTGACAGTTAGGAAGGCATCTGCAATGTTCGCATTCATTTCAAGAGGGTTAGAATACACGAGCAGGGGTGAACTGTATAAGGCTCTGATCGGACTGCATTTGGAATATTGTGAGCAGTTTTGAGCCCTATATGTAAGGAAGGAGGGCCAGAGGAAGTTTACGAGAATGAACTCGGAGATAAAAACCCAAAGAACTGAAGATGCTGTAAATCAGAAACAAAAATAGAAATTTCTAGGCAAGTCCAGCAGGTGGAGAGAAGTCAGAGTTAACAGTTCATGTTTGGTGACCGGGGGATGAGAGGCTTGTCATATGAGGTGCAGTTGAGGACTCTGGGTCTGTACTTGATGGAGTTTAGAAGGATTTTTAAAATTCATTTGTGGGTCTTGGACGTCGCTGGTCGGCCAGCATTGATAGCCCATCCCTAGTTGCCCTTGAGAAGGTGGTGGTGAGCTGCCTTCTTGAATCGCTACAGTCCACTTGCTGCGGATTGACCCACAATGCCTGTGGAGAGAACATTCCAGGACTTTGACCCAACGACTATGAAGGAACGGCAGTATAAGTTCAGGGTGGTGAGTGGCTTGGAGGGGAACTTGCAGGTGGTGGTGTTCCCAAGTACCTGCTACCTTTCTCCTTCGAGATGGAAGTGGTTGTGGGTTTGGAAGGTGCTGTGTAAGGACCTTTGGTGAATTCCTGCAGTGCATATTGTAGATAGTACACACTGCTGCTACTGAGCATCAGCAGTGGAGGGAATTGAATGTTTGTTGATGTGGTGCCAATCAAGCAGGTTTCTTTACCCTGGATGGTGAAGCTTCTTGAGTGTTGTTGGAGCTGCACCCATCCAGGCAAGTGGGGAGTATCCCATCACACTCCTGACTTGTGCCTTGCAGATGGTGGATAGACTTTGTGGTGTCAGGAGGTATGTCACTCACTGCAGTATCCTTAGTCTCTGACCTGAATTTTGTAGCCACAGTGTTTTAGTGGTGAGTCCAGTTGAGTTTCTGGTCAATGGTAACCCTAAGGATGGTGACAGTGGGGGATTCAGTGATGGTCATACTGCTTAATGTCAAGGGATGGTGGTAGGAGAGTCTCTTATTGGTGATGGTCATTGATGTGGTGCGAATGTCGGCCTAAGTGTGGATATTGTCCAGATCTTGTTGCATTTGAAATGAGGGGGATATGATTGAAACTTACAGACTTCTGAGAGGCTAGGACAGAGTGGATGAGGAGAAGATGTTTCCGCCAGTAGGAGAGACTAGGACCCAAGGGCACAGCCTCAGAGGGAAGGGACAACTCTTTAGAACTGAGTTGAAGAGGAATTTCTTCAGCTGGGGGGGAGTGGTAAACCTGTGTAACTCATTGCCACAGAGCACTGTGGAGGCCAAGTCATTGAGTGTATTGAAGACAGAGATAGGTTCTCAGTTGGGAAGGGGATCAAGGGGTAAAGAGAGAATGCAGGAGAATGGGTTTGAGAAACATATCAGTCAGGATCAAATGCTGGAGCAGACTCGATGGGCTGAATGGCCTAATCTGCTCCCATATCTTATGGTGTTATGGTAAGTCACACTAAGTTGCTCCTTTCATGTGCTTCCTATAAAAAGGCTGTATCTGAATTGCTGAAGGAGTCAGTTTTTTTTGTTGTGGTTCTGCTCGCCGAGCTGGAAGTTTTTGCTGCAAACGTTTCGTTCCCTGGCTAGGGAACATCATCAGTGCTGTTGGAGCCTCGTGTGAAGCGCTGCTTTGATGTTTCTTCCGGTATTTATATTGGTTTGTAATATAAACAAACCAATATAAATACCGGAAGAAACATCAAAGCAGCGCTTCACACGAGGCTCCAACAGCACTGATGATGTTCCCTAGCCAGGGAACGAAACGTTTGCAGCAAAAACTTCCAGCTCAGCAAGCAGAACCACAACAACGGATACCCGAGCTACAAATCTTCAATCAGATTTTAAAGAGTCAGTTTTAGCTGGTTTACTAGATAATCTGCTTTTTTGATTAGATTAGATTACTTACAGTGTGGAAACAGGTCCTTCGGCCCAACAAGTCCACACCAACCCGCCGAAGCGCAACCCATACCCCTACATTTACCCCTATTACCTAACACTACGGGCAATTTATCCTGGCCAATTCACCTGACCCGCACATCTTTGGACTGTGGGAGGAAACCGGAGTACCCGGAGGAAACCCACGCAGACACGGGAAGAACATGCAAACTCCACACAGTTAGTCGCCTGAGTCGGGAATTGAACCCAGGTCTCCAGGCGCTGTGAGGCAGCAGTGCTAACCACTGTGCCACCGTGCCGCCCACAAGAGAAAACACTGCTTAAGGTTATACTGACAGCATTTAAACTGTAAATTTCAGCTTAATGTCTACTGAAAGCTAAGTTAAAAAAATCACACAACACCAGATTATAGTCCAACATATGCTTTTAACTTTGTCCACCCTAGTCCAACGCCAGCTCCCCCACATTATAACGACTGCAAACTAAAGCAGGCAAAGATAGGTTTAAATATTTAAACTTTCTTATGCAGCAGCTGCATACACTCAGAACAACAAGCAATGCACCTACTTGGGGGGGACAAGGTTATGTTGCCTGTTAACCACTGCAGATGGCTTGAATGTGGAGAGATCAAAGTTAGATACAGTATTCCTCAAAAGGTGACAATTGTGTAAGAGACAAGGAGGTCATGGGCTCCCTCTGCTGGCAGTGCACTGAAATGCAGAATCAATCAACTCAAGGACCCATGACAAGGCTAATGTGGGGAAGAAATTCAGATCCAAATTGTTTTCAAATTGGATAATGTTAGAGAATTTATTTTTAATGTTCTTGGTAATTGCTACATTGGCACAATCTTTGTGCCAAAGTGAAAACATGAATACAACAAGGCTGCATGGACGCTGTTACCAAAGTGATTTCACTTGCACACAGGACAGATATTCAGTGAATGAGATGCATTTTCCAGGGGGGAATACTTGGATGCTGACAATCCAATGCTACCCTTAGGGTTAGATGATATATTATAGATGGAGAGAAATCTAGAAAATTTGGACAATGAATGTGGTCAAAGGCTGTGGTTCTCAGAAGGAATGCTTTAGAAAAAAATCACTATAGTGAGGGTTGAAGTGGATGATGTCCCACTGAAACAATTAGGTCAAATGGTAAGAGCAGATGGCAGATGTGATGCAGAAGCTCAGGGAAGGCTGGAGGTAGCTGGAAGTGAATTTGTGAAGGTGAGGAAGAGATTAGCAATGAGGAAACTCAAGCTGGTAACAAGTAAAACACACATAGGATGCAACATTTCGAATGAATAAAGCAATCTGAATGAAGTCAGTCAGGTGAACCTCATAGAATGTGGGTTCACTAATTGGGGCTGTTAATCTAGTCCAATCAAGGAGTCCTGGCTGACAGATATAAACAGGAGTGTCAACAGGGTGTGTGAGAGCCCAATGGTACGTAGGGTCAGACCGAGAGCCAGAAGGCGGGTAGCCGTCCTCAGCGCTGTCACCCCGGGCAGGTACCGGGGCGGGCTGCCCCAGAGGTGGTCGAAAGGTGCTGAGGGTGGTTAGTGAAGCCGGAAGGTGGGTAGGCCGTCCAAACCGCTGTCACCCTGGGCGGGTACCGGGGCGGGCTGTCCTAGAGGTGGTCGAAAGGTGTGTGAGGGCGGACCGAGAACTGGAAGGGGCACGGGGTGGACTGAACTGGAATGTGGGTAGGGGCGGGCTGCCTTAGAGTGGTCGGAAGGTGGGAGGGGTGGGGGCTTGCTGGGTCTGTATTGTCTGAACTTCTGTATGTAACAGTTTTGTTTAATGTACAAATATCATTGTCACTGTCTTGTTAAATGTGGAACTGGGATTTGAGGTTTGTCCTCATCTCCCTGTAAAATGGTCAAATGGTAGGGTTTGGGGCCTAGCTTTGCTGCTGCTCCTCCCTTGTAAAATTGCTGTCTCTTGTACAGCTGTAAATGTTTGTTGTAAACTGTTTTGTAATTTGGTTAATAAAATAAAAAAAAATAAACAGGAGTGTCAGGAGTTCTGTTCACTCAAGGAGCTGGCCCTGAGTTAACTGTGAGAGCCTCGTGTACTATTCATGTGTAAATAAGTGACTCGGTGCCAGATACTAGCCTTTGTGCAGGTATTTCACTATCCAATTTCCTATTAGTTTCAGAAACTTGGACAATAAGTAAAGATCTCTCTGGAAGAAAGTAGATGCCTCTGAAATGTGGATGCTAAGACTTATGCCTAAAATTGTACTCCTTTAGACATGTGAAGAGGTGCTAGAAAATGCAAGAGCAAAAAAGGATGCTAAAAAAGTGACATCCTGGAAGGAAAATGTCAGACCCTCAGGTCGATTGGATCTGAGCTGGAGAGGACAAAGCAGAAAGGGGAGGCAGATCAGGCGTCACTTGATGGTGAAAGACACACAGTGGTTGTTGATGAGCAACAGTGGTTGTGTGGCAAGGATGCAAGAAGACAAGAGTGACAGACCAAGACAAAGATCGCTGGCAGGAGTAGCTCCAAGCAGCCTGGTGGCACAGTGGTTAGCACTGCTGCCTCACAGCGCCAGACACCCAGGTTCAATTCCCACCTCAGGCGACTGACTGTGTGGAGTTTGCACATTCTCCCCGTGTCTGTGTGGGTTTCCTCCGGGTACTCCGGTTTCCTCCCATGGTCCAAATAATGTGCAGGTGAGGTGAATTGGCCATGCTAAATTGCCCGTAGTGTTAGGTGTAGGGGTCTGGGTGGGTGCAGGTCGGTGTGGACTTATTGGGCCGAAGGGCCTGTTTCCACACTGTAAGTAATCTAAGCAACAGTTCAGGGAAACCATGCTAATATTATCATGTCTGAACTGAATTCAAATCCATAAAGACTGAACCTACGGAACTTAGAATATTTCATAGAATCCCTTCAGGGTGGAAGCAGACCATTTGGCCCATCAGATCCACGCCAATGCTCCAAAGAGCAACCCATACATTCTACCCCTGAGTTTCCCATGGCTAACATCCCTGAACATGCTGGGCAATTTACCATGGCCAATCCACCTACCCTGCACATCTTTGAATTATGGGAGGAAACTGGAGCACATCAACACAGACACAGGAGGAACATAGAAACTCCACACAGACAGAAGGTAGAAACTCCACATAGACTGGCGCCTGAGGGTGGAATCAAACCCAGGTCCCTGGCATTATGAGGCAGCAGTGCTAACCATTGAGTCATCATGGCAGTGAAACAGATTTGAAACATAGTGGCCAGTATCAGGGAGGAAAATAGTGGAGATAGTTTGCACACAGCAAACAGCAATGAGACAAATTACCAATTGATCAGTTTTTTTTCAATTATATTGGTTAATGGACAAATATTGACCAGGCCAACCAAAATGGTCAACTATCATGCTGTCCCTCTAAGCAGGCCCAAAGGGTCTTCTCTCTCCAGCTGAGAGGAGAAGGTAAAATATCAGTTTAATATCACATCCAAAAGACAGCACTTCAGATAGAGCAGCACTCCCTCTGCATCAAAAAGGAATGAAATACTTGCACTTCATCATGTCTTTCATGGCCATCAGATGTCCTCAAAATACTTATACCCAATGGAATCCCCTTTGAAGCTTAGTCCTGCTGTATTGCAGGAAACACCAATTGTGCACAGTACACTCCCACAAACAGCAATGACTGGCTGCTCTGTTGTTGTGAGATCAGTTGAGGGTCAAATATTGGCTGGAACACTGAGGACCCAATTTCTAAGGGCAGCAGTTCTGAGGAAGGGTTGCTGAACCCATAACATTGACTGATTTCTCTCCACAGATGCTGCCAGACCTGCTGAGAGTTTCCAAAAATTTGTGTTTTTTAGAGCTGTAAAATCATGGTGATGTACAGCACAAAAACAAACCCTTCAGTTCAATTTGTCCATGCCAACCAGATATCCCGTGTAAATCTAGTCCCATTTGCCAGCATTTGGCCCATACCACTCTTAATCCTTCCTATTCATAAACCTATCCAGATATCTTTTTATTGTACCAGTCTCCACCACTTCCTCTGGCAGCTCAATCTATACAAGCATCACTCTCTGCATTAAAAAGTTACCACTCAAGTCCTTTTTATATCTTTCCCCTTTCAGTTTAAACTTATGTCCTTTAGTTTTGGACATTCCTACCCTGCACCTCCGCTATGACTATCGATGATAGAAATATCTCAGCAAGGATCCAGCAATCACTTCCCTAACTTCCCACAGAATTCTAGGGTACACCTGATCAGGTCCTGAGGATTTATCCACTTTTATATGTTTTAAGATGTTCAGCAGCTCCTCCTCTGTAATACGGATGTCCCAATCTTTTTCCCCCACATTCTATATTTTCCATGTCCTTCTCCACAGTAAACACTGATGTAAAATACTCATTTAGTATCTCCCACATCTCCTGTGGCTCCTTGCTGATCTTTGAGGGGTCGAAGCGTGAATTGCTGGAAAAGCACAGCAGATCAGGCACCATCCGAGGAGCAAGAGAATCTCTGTTTCGAGCATAAGCTCTTCATCAAACGTCGATTCTCCTGCTCCTCGGATGCTGCCTGACCTGCTGTGCTTTTCCAGCACCACACTCGTGACTCTGATCTCCAGCATCCACAGTCCTCACTTTCTCCGAGTTGATCTTTGAGGGGCCCTAGTCTTTCCTGAGTTACCCTTCTGTCCTTGTATTTATAAAAACACTTTGGATTATCCTTAACCCTATTTGCCAAAGCGATCTGATGTTCCCTTTTTGTTTTCCTGATTTCCCTCTTAAGTATACTCCTACTGCCTTTATACTCTTCTGAGGATTCATTCGATTTCTGCTGTCTATACCTGACATATGTTTCCGTCTTTTCTTTAACCAAACCCTCAATTTCTCTAGTCATTCAGCATTCCATACACCTACCAGCCTTTCCTTTCACCCGAACAGGAATATACTGCCTCTTGACTCTCATTGTCTCATTTCTGAAGGCCTACCATTTTCCAGCCGTCCCTTCATCTGCAAACATCCATCCCTGATTAACTTTTGGAAGTTCTTGCCTAATACCGTCAAAATTGGCCTTCCTCCAATTTAGAACTTTAACTTTTAGACCTGGTCTATCCTTTTCCATCACTATTTTAAATCTAACAGAATTATGGTCTCTGGCCCCAAAGTGCTCCCCAGTGACACCTCAGTCACCTGCCCTGCCTTATTTCCCAAGAGTAGATCAAGTTTTGCATCTTCCCTAGTATGCGCATCCACATATTGAATCAGAAAGTTTTCTTGTACACAGTTAGCAAATTCCTCTCCATCTAAACCCTTAAGACTATGGCAGTCCCAGTCCATGTTTGGAAAATTAAAATCCCCCACCATAGCCACCCTATTATTCTCACTGACAGCTCCTTACAAATGTTTCTCAATTTCCTGCTGACTATTGAGGGTTTTATAGTAGAATCGCAATAATCATCCCTTTCTTATTTCTCAGTTCCACCCAAATAACTTCCTGGATGTATTTCCAGGAATATCCTCCCTCAGCACAGCTGTAATGCTATCCCTTATCAAAAATGCCACTCCCCCTCCTCTCTTGTTCCCCTTTCTATCCTTCCTGTAGCATCTATACCCTGGAACATTAAACTGCTAGTCCTGTTGATCCCTGAGCCATGTCTCTGTAATTGCTATGATATCCCAGTCCCATGTTCCTAACCATGCCCTGAGTTCATCTGCCTTCCCTGTTAGGCCTCTTTCATTGAAATAAATGCAGTTTAGGTTATCAGTCCTACCTCGTTCTCTGCTTTATTCCTGCCTGCCCTGACTGTTTAACTCGCTTCTTTTCTCAACTGCACCAGTCTCAGACTGATTCTTTCCTCCCTATCTCCATGAGTCTCACCCCCCTCCAACCTTACTAGTTTAAATCCTCCCGAGCAGTTCTAGCAAATTTCCCTGTCCGTATATTAGTCCCCTTCCAATTCAGGTGCAATCCGTCCTTCTTGTACAGGTCACTTCTAACCCAGAAGAGATTCCAATGATCCAAAAATAAGAACGCTTCTCCCCTGCACCAGCTCCTCAGCCATGCATTCATCTGCTCTATCCTCCTATTCCTACTCTCACGAGCTCGTAGTACTGTAGAGTAATCCAGATATTACTACCCTCGAGGACCTCCTTTTTGAATTCCTGCCTAACTTCCTATATTCTCTCCTCAGAATCTTGTCGTTTTCTCTTCCTACATCGTTAGTTCCAATGTATATAATGACCCCCTGCTGGTCCCTCTCCCCTTTGTGAATATTCTGCACTCTCTCTGAGATATCCTGGATCCTGGCACCAGGGAGGCAACACACCATTCTGATGTCTCACTGTTGGCTGCAGAAATGTCTGTCTGTGCCTCTGACTAGACAGTCCCCTATCACAATTGATCGCTTGGAACCTGACGTATCCCTCATTGTATTAGAGCCAGTTTCGATACCAGAAATTTCACTGTTCTAGAGGGCATAGGTTTAGGGTGAGAGGAGAAATATATGAAAGAGAGCTACGGGGCAACATTTTCACGCAGAGGGTGGTACGGGTATGGAATGAGCTGCCAGAGGAAGTGGTGGAGGCTGGTACAATTGCAACATTTAAGAGGCATTTAGATAGGTATATGGATAGGAAGGGTTTGGAGGGATATGGGCCAGGTGTTGGCAGGTGGGACTAGATTGGGTTGGGATATCTGGTCGGCATGGACGGGTTGGACTGAAGGATCTGTTTCCATGCTGTACATCTCTATTATTCTATGTTTGTGCTACATTTCCCTGAGAGTCTATCACTCCCTACATTTTCCAAAACAACATACTTGTTTGAAATGGGGATAACTAGAAAAGACTCCTGCACAACCTGACTCACTCCCCTTTCTTTCCTGTAGGTCACCCATCTACCTGACTATCTCCGCAGTTTACCTCCCTCCATGCGACTGCCTTCCATCACACCCCCTAGCTCCTGTAAATTCCTCATTGCCACGAACTGCCATTCCAACCGATCCATGCAATCTGATAGGATTTGCAATGAAACACACTATGTCCTGCAGACATTATCATCAGTAACATAGAAACATTCCCTAATCTCCCACATCCAACAGGAAGAACACTTCACTCTACTAACCACCATCTTTGTACCTTAACAATCTGTAGACCCAGAAATAGCAAAGTCTTACTGCTCAAAAATCACTTCTCCAGGCTAACTTAGTACATCACTCCGGACAAATTGACAGCTCCTCTTGAGGATTGTACTGTGAGATGTTTATAATTCACTGTGGAGGTTAGATCTAGTTAAACAGCACCTGCAAAAGGCAGCACCTACCAACAGTGCAGACCTCGGTATTGCACTCGAGTGAACTCACTCCTCACTTTAAGCCCTGGATTGGGACCTGAAGCCACAAGCTTCAAGGTTCTGAGGACAGAGTGTTAGCCACCAACTCATAGCTGGCAATCCAGTCTCAGCTCAAACTCTGGGATGGCACAATGGCTCACACTGCAGGCTCACAATACCAGGGACCTAGGTTCAATTCCAGCCCTGGATTACTGTGTGGAATTTGCATATTCTCTGTGTGGGTTTCCTCCCTTAATCCAAAGATGTGCAGGTTAGGTGAATTGGCCATGATGTTCAAGGATGTGTAGGTTAGGTGTATTAGTCAGGGGTAAATATATGTTAGGGGAATGGGTCTGCATGAGTTATTCTTTGGACGGTTAGTGTGGCTGAAGGGCCTATAACACTGTAGGGATTCTATTCTAACTCAATGATGTAAACAAATTCTTTTTAGAGAAAGGAATTTCACATATTTACTAAACAGAATTTAATGCGTTGTTGTTTGACCTAGCCCACTCTAAACGCCGAAACATTAGGAACATTCTGCTGATCATCTCTTCTAGTCCAGGTGGACAAAACCAGCCAGAACCAACTGTGGATTCATTTCATGCTGATGGTCTCAGGTTTCATGTGAAAGAGCACATGGAGTAATTACTGGATCCGGAGGCTGTGTTACTGTTCACTGTGAGAGTCACCCATTTAAATGTGGCCATGGAGCCAACCAAGGTTCTCTTAACCAACTTGACAGCACAAAGACCGGTTAAAAAATTCTGAGTTCATCATATTATCCATACAGTCTGTGCTGTATGTAAGCAGTGCCAGGATAGTCTCTGGAGAATGCAGTTGGCCAATCTCTGCCAAGGGGCTCTGAATTAAAGAGGGCAGTGGATGGGTCAAGGACTGAGACAGAGTTCCTATTCCCTGTCTGGCTGAATCTCTACCCCCTAAAGCTGTTCCTTAAAACCTCCCTTACTGTTAAATTGCTGCAGACATCTGTCCTGATAGCTCCTGATGCTTACTGTCAGGTTTCGCCTGATTCACTCAATCCTATGGAGTGCTGAGGGAGGTGTTATTGTCTTAGAGGCGCTATACCAATGCCAGTTGCTGCAGTTTTGAAGGGTGCAAGTGGTTAAATTCACACGTGGGCCCTTGTCTGAGGCAGTGCAAAAGGCTGTGATTGCTTGTGAAATGGTGAGAGAAGGAAGAAAACCGATTGAGATGAGGGATAGAGAATGAAGGAACTTCCAGGTAAAACCTTAGCTTCTTGGTGTAACCTGCAAATGATTTGACCAACAGTTGGGAAATGTTTGTGCTCGCACCCTGAGCTTATTTAACAGATCCCCATGGAAGACTGATGAGCAAGGTTAGATCTCACAGAGCTGAAAATGTGTTGCTGGAAAAGCGCAGCAGGTCAGGCAGCATCCAAGGAACAGGAAATTCGACATATCGGGCATAAGCCCTTCATTAGGAATGAGGAAAGTGTGTCCAGCAGGCTAAGGTAAAAGGTAGGGAGGAGGGACTTGGGGGAGGGGCGATGGAGATGTGATAGGTGGAAGGAGGTCAAGATGAGGGTGATAGGCCAGATGGGGTGGGGGCGGAGAGGTCAGGAAGAAGATTGCAGGTTAGGAGGGCGGTGCTGAGTTCGAGGGAATCGACTGAGACAAGGTGGGGGGAGGGGAAATGAGGAAACTGGAGAAATCTGAGTTCATCCCTTGTGGTTGGAGGGTTCCCAGGGAGAACTAGCCATTTGGATACGAACTAACTCAAAGGTAGAAGACAGAGGGTGGTGGTGGAGAGTTGTTTTTCAGGTGGAGGCCTGTGACCTGGAGTGCCACAAGGATCGGTGCTGGGTCCTCTAATGTTTGTCATTTACATAAATGATTTGAATGCAAGCGTAAGAGGTACAGATAGTAAGTTTGCAGATTACATCAAAATTGGAGGTGTAGTGGACAGCGAAGGTTACCTCAGATTACAACAGGATCTGGACCAGATGGGCCAATGGGCTGAGATGTGGCAGATGGAGTTTAACTCATATAAATGTGAGATGCTGCATTTTGGGAAAGCAAATCTTAGCAGGACTTATACACTTAATGGTAAGGTCCTAGGGAGTGTTGCTGAACAAAGAGACCTTGGAGTGGAGGTTCATAGCTCCTTGAAAGTAGAGTCGCAGATAGGTAGGATAGTGAAAAAGACGTTTGGTATGCTTTCTTTATTGGTCAGAGTATTGAGTACAGGAATTGGGAGGTCATGTTGCGGCTGTACATGACATTGGTTAGGCCACTGTTGGAATACTGTGTGCAGTTCTGGTCTCCTTCCTATCGGAAAGATGTTGTGAAACTTGAAAGGGTTCAGAAAAGATTTACAAAGATGTTGCCAGGATTGGAGGATTTGAACTATAGGGAGAGGCTGAACAGGCTGGGGTTGTTTTCCCTGGAATTTTGGAGGCTGAGGGGTGACCTTATAAAGGCTTACAAAATTATGAGGGGCATGGATAAGATAAATAGGCAAAGTCTTTTCCCTGGGGTTGGGGAGTCCAGAACTAGAGGGCATAGGTTTAGGGTGAGAGGGGAAAGATATAAAGGGACCTAAGGGGAAACTTTTTCACACAGAAGATGGTACGTGTGTGGAATGAGCTACAAGAGGAAGTGGTGGAGGCTGGTACAATTGCAACATTTAAAAGACATTTGGATGGGTATACGAATAAGAAGGGTTTGGAGGGATATGGGCCGGGTGTTGGTAGGTGGGACTAGATTGGGCTGGGATATCTGGTCGGCATGGACGGGTTGGACCGAAGGGTCTGTTTCCATGCTGTACACTCTATGACTCGATCTGAAGAATCTCATCGCCCACATACTGGGACAACAATCTGTGTTGCTCTAACATTCCTCATCTTAACATGACACTGATCAAGAAGGGAGGAGAAATAGATGAATCCGAGAAGGAAATGTCACAGAACAGTTTCAAACAGGCCTGCCCAATAATAATTCAAATTTAAAATTGCATGTTTAAGTCTGGCCTTGGCTTTAAGGTCCTGCCTCTCTGTGTACAGTAATCTCCACTGGTTCTACTACCCTCCAAGGTCTCTGCATTCCTTCAGGCCTAGCCTCTTGAGCTCACAGATCAAGTGGGTGGCATGGTGGCACAGTGGTTAGCACTGCTGCCTCACAGCACCAGAGACCCGGGTTCAATTCCTGCCTCAGGCGACTGACTGTGTTTGCACATTCTCCCCGTGTCTGTCCGGTTTCCTCCCACAGTCACAAAAATATGTGGGTCAGGTGAATTGGCCATGCTAAATTGCCGTAGTGTTAGATAAGGGATAAATGAAAGGGTATGGGTGGGTTGCGCTTCGGTGGGTCGGTGTGGACTTATTGGGCCGAAGGGCCTGTTTCCACACTGTAAGTAATCTAATCTAATGGCTGTTCTTTCAGCTGCCCAGGTCCTAACTTCAGAATTCCTTCTGAGAAATGTTCCATTTCTCTATCCCCTGAGGCCAATCCTTAAAGCTACCACTGCAGACATTTGTCCTGATACTTACTGCCAGATTTTGCCTGATAACATTCCTGTGAAGTGCTGTGCTAGATGTCACTGTCCTGGAAGCACTATATCAATGCAAGTTGCTGTAGTCTTGAAAGTAGCGAGTGAGAAGCCAGAAATGCTGAAGGGAAGTTTTCTAACTGATGGAAATGCAAGGGCTGAAGGAGTGAATCTGAAGGAAATGTGTATCAAGGAGTAAGATTTAGGGGCGGCACGGTGGCACAGTGGTTAGCACTGCTGCCTCACAGCGCCAGAGACCTGGGTTCAATTCCCACCTCAGGCGACTGACTGTGTGGAGTTTGCACATTCTCCCCGTGTCTGCGTGGGTTTCCTCCGGGTGCTCCGGTTTCCTCCCACAGTCCAAAGATGTGCGAGTCAGGTGAATTGGCCATGCTAAATTGCCCGTAGTGTTAGGTAAGGGGTAAATGTAGGGGTATGGGTGGGTTGCGCTTCGGCGGGTCGGTGTGGACTTGTTGGGCCGAAGCGCCTGTTTCCACACTGTAAGTAATCTAATCTAATCTAATCTATTGGTATAGGCCAGACCACAGGCTACAGTGTCGTGCATGGCTGTGGGTATTGACAAGAGACGATCAGAAAAGTTTGATCAAAACAGTAAAGAACTCCACTCACCGAGGGTGACATATGAACAGAAGCAGGTAATACAGTGGAGGTTACTGGGAACACTCATGATTATGATTTGGTTGAGGGTGGGGAAGGGGCTTGCAATGGACAAACTGGAATTTTCAAGCTCTTCCTACCCCCAGGCTTCAGAATGTAGCTGGAAGTGACAGCTGAAGAGGCTAGTGGGACAGAAACATTTACACAAAGGCAGGCTTACCTTTTGGCAACACAGTTCTTGGTAGTTCCTGTTCAACCATTATTCATTCACTCAGTGGATATGGGTGCCACTGACTGGGCCAGCATTTATTGCCCATCCCTAGTTGCCCTTGAGAAAGTGGTCGTGAGTGGGATGCTGGAAAAGTACAGCAGGTCAGGCAGCAACTGAGGAGCAGGAGAATCAACATTTCGGGCATAAGCCCTTCATCAGGAATGGTGCTGTGAGCCGAGGGGGTAAAGAGATAAATGACAGCGGGTGGGCGGGAAGTTTTCAGGCTGGGGGGACAGGTAGCTGAGAGTGCGATAGGTGGATGGACATGGGGGCAATGGTGGAGCGGAGGGTGGAGTGGATAGGTGAGAAAGAAGATGGACAGGTAGTACAGGTCATGAGGGCAGTGCCAATTGGAAGGTTAGAACTGGGATAAGGTGGGGAAGGGGAACTGAGGAAACTGGTGAAACAGTTTCTGGAAATGAGGAAACAATCCTCACTTTCTCCTTGAGAAGGTGGTGGTGAGCTGCCTCCTTGAACCGCTGCAGTCCACCTTCTGTGGGTTGACCCACAATGCCATTAGGGAGGGAATTCCAGGATTTGGAGCCAGTGACAGTGAAGGAACAGCAATATATTTCCAAGTCAGGATGGTGAGTGGCATCTTAGAGGGGAACTTGCAATGATAGGTATCAGTTATCCTTGTTCTTCCAAACAGACTGTGGATTTGGAAAGTGCTGTCAAAGCAGCACTGGTGAATTTAGTTGCAGCATTATACAGCACAGAAGCAGACTCTTTGGTTTAACTCATCTATGCCAACCAGATATCCTAAATTAATCTAATTAATTAATTTGCCAGTATTTGGTCCATATCCTTCTATATTTTTATATACCCATCTGGATGCCGTTTAAATGTTGTAACTGTACCAACCTCATTCCATACACGCAACACCTTTTGCGTGAAAAGGTTACCCCTTAAATCCCTTTTACATCTTCCCCCCCAACCCTGGGACAAAAGACCTTGTCTGTCTACCCTACCCATGCTTCCCAAGGTTTTATAAACCTTGATAAGGTACCTGGGACTTCAATGTTGTGGCCATTTCGGAGACATGGATAGAGTAGGGTCAGGAATGGATATTGGAGGTTCCAATGTTTAGATCTTTCATTAAGAACAGGCAAGGCAGTAAAAGAGGGGGAAGTGTGCCTTTGTTAGTCAAGGATAGTATAACGGTGGCTAAAAGAACTTTTGGTGAGGACTTGTCTACTGAGGTGGTATGGGCTGAGGTTAGAAACAGGAGGGGAGAGGTCACATTGCTGGGAGTTTTTTTTTTAAATAGGCCTCTGCAGAGTTCCAGGGACATGGAGAAGAGGATTGGCAAAATGATTCAGGGTAGAAGTGAAAGGAACAGGGTGGTCATTATGAGGGACTTTAACTTCCCCAACATTAACTGGAAATGCTATAACTCTAGTGTGTTGGATGGATCAGTTTTTGTCCAACGTGTGCAGGACTGGTTCCTGACACTGTATGTCAAAGGGCCGACAAGAGGGAAGGCCACACTGGATCTGGTGCTTGGTAATGAACCAGGCCGGGTGTTTGATTTAGTGGTAGAATGCCAGTACTTCCCAATTTCTTTACTGCTTTGACTACTTTTGAAGGCTTCACGTTTCCAGAGTGAACGTTTGGTAGGAATGCAGAGAATTGGGGTTCAAAAGGCAGATCCATAAACACAAAAAAATGAAGACTCCCCCTCCAACAATGTTGCTGGTTCCATTGGGGTCAGCAGTTGGGTCTAAGAACTCACTGATCTGTGTTTAAAGGAGCCTCACAGCTAATCCCTGAACTATTCACAGCCTTCGAACTCACAATCTCCATTGTATGCACAGTAAGGGTCATGACCAGTGTTCCAAAATCCCTGCTTGACATCCTTAGGAAAGCAGATGGAAGAATTCCGGTTAAGGTCAGACAGCACCATACCTTTTCATACAGAGGGTGGTGCTTAAACAGAACAAGCCGCCAGAGACAGTCATAGAGAAGTACAGCACAAAAACAGACCCTTCAGTCCAACTTGTCCATGCCAGCCTGATATCCTAAATTAAACTAGCCCTATTTGCCAGCACTTGGCCCACATCTCTCTAAACTTTTCCTATTCACATCCCCATCCAGATGCTTTTCAAATGCTGTAATTGTACCAGTCTCCAGCACTTCCTCTGGCAGCTCATTCCATACACACACACACAACCCTCTGCGTTAAAACGTTGTCCTTTAGGTCGCTTTTAGGTAGAGTCAAGCGTAATTACAGCATTTAAAACAGATACATGGATAGTAAAGATTGAGGGGGATATGGTCTAAATGCAGGCAAATGGAATTAGTTCAGTTTAGGAAACCGGGTCAGCATGGATGGGTTGGGCCAAAGGGCCTGATCCCATGCTGTATGACTGGATTCAGTGCTGCTCTACTTTGGCAAACTGGATCTTTGGGAATACTCAAGCCATAAGAGAAAGTTGGAATGTGGCAACTCAGCTTCACATTGCTGCCTTATCCTCTGATTATTCCCTCACTGATCAAATATCTATTCAACTTGCTTTGAACATGTTCAGTGACTTACCTTCCAGTGCGTAAGACTTTTCCAAAGATTCGTGATCCTCAGGGAAAACAAAATTCCTCCTCAACTCAGTATTCAGTGGGAGATAACTTGGAACAGTGTCCAATGCCTGATTCAGCTGAGGGAAGGACATTCTCTCAGCATCGATCTGCCCAAGCTCACTCAGAACTTTATACATTTCAATACGGGCACTTTCCATTCGAGTCTAAAAGTGTGGTGCTGGAAAAGCACAGCAGGTCAGGCAGCATCTGAGGAGCAGAAAAGTCAACATTTCAGGCATAAGCCCTTCATCAGCAATGTTGGGGAGGTGGGGGAGGGAAGGAGGCTGAAAGATAAATAGGAGGCGGCCCTCCATCCCTCTACTTATCTCTCAGCCCCGTTCCCTCCCCCACATTCCTTAAGAAGGGCTTATGCCTGAAACGTCGAATCTCCTGCTCCTTGGATGCTGCCTGACCTGCTGCGCTTTTCCAGCAACACATTTTCAGGTCTGATCTCCAGCATCTGCAGACCTCACTTTCTCCATTAAGCCCAAAAAAGTCAACTCTCTTGCTCCTCAGATGCTGCCTGATCAGCTGTGTTTTTCCAGCACTTTTCGAGTCTGATCTCCAGCATCTGCGGTCCTCACTTTTCATTCTGCTAAACTTTCAATGAACATCAGTTCAACAGCTAAAGACCATGCTTTCGTCCACCCCATGAACTGTTTCCAATTGAAGCACATTCCTCCTTAAATAGTGAAAACAGTGGGTGTACCGGTTGTGATCTTCCAGGAATCCTTAGATTCTGGAAATGTCCTGGAGGATTGCAAAATGTATCAAATCAGCACCTTCCTTAATAAAGGGAAAGAGAAAAAACAGTGCAGATTACGTCAAGCCAGTTTGCTCATTATCTGTTGTTGGGAAAATGTTGGATGTCTATTATAAAGGATACAACATTTGGAAATGCAAAAATGTAAAGTTGCCATAGTCTTAAGAGGACCAAATGCTGCTTTCTCACCAGAGTGTGAGAGAGAGAGAGAGAGAGAGAGAGAGAGAGAGAGAGAGAGAGAGAGAGAGTGACAGCTGCTGGAGGTGGTTTAATCAGAGGGTCACTACGCAGCAGATGTGAGGTTGAGAAGGAGAATCCTTAAAATGTTAACCTCAGCTGATGCAGGAATTGAACCCACACTATTGGCTTCACTCTACATCGCAAACCAGCTGCCCAGCCTACTGATAGATATGGAAATATGGAGACCAAACGTCTAGGTGTAGTCTTACCAACACCCAGTACAGTGTGTATTAAAGCATGACTGTCAATATGGTGCTACAAGCAGACTTACCTGTTAATAAGCATGCACTGCTCGAGTAGCAAAGAATAAATGCTCATGGAGTGAGTCTTTATTTTCAGTAAAACAATTTTTTCATTTCTCATCTGCCTTTCTGCCTCACTCAATCAATACAGTATATCCAGTCTGTATACCTGTTAACACCACTCCAGCAGCTGCTATACATTACAGCCTCGACATGCATTTCTTTTAAACCAAACATTTATTTTGGGAAATAATTAAAAATCTAAAAAGAGAAAGATCAATTCTCTCCTACTTGGAGGATCGATCCTTTTAATGACCATAATTTTCCAATCTAAAGATATTCTAACTACATTTATCCTCTCTCTGTCCGATTACTCTAGGCAGGACAACAAACCAATCCTTACATGGCAGAAAATAAAACAGTTAGCCGTTGAGGACCCAAAGCACTATAATTTTAAATAAGGTCACCATTATGTGTTAATTAGAGCAAATTACACTGGGAAATAGTTCCAATTTCCCAAAAGAAAGCTCTGCATTGGATTAGTTTCTCTACGGATTGATGGTGTTTAAAATGTGACTTCATCAATAAAATTAGAGAGTGCCTCTATTGCACCAATTGATAATAGGTGTCCAAAGCAAATGAACAAACACATTATGAGTTACAAGCAGCAGGGCACTGGATAATGAACAACAGACTCTTTCAACTACTTAAAAGAAAGCAACCACTGTCACTTGTTTCAGGAAAAGCATCATAGAAGCACAGGAGTTATGCTACGGCGAGTATAGCCGTGGTCTCGAGCAGGAGCGATGAAAATGCAATGCCTCTAATCACCATCACGTAAATTAGTGTTTCCATACAGTCTTGAAACTGTTCAAAAGGTTTACCCCGGTAATATTACAGAGACGATTCATTGGTGTTCTGTATGACCATCAGCAAATACTCCTTATCTGTCAGGGAAAAAAAATATAATGAATAATTAGAACTTTCCAGAATTAAACAGAAATGCAAGATTGCCAGCTAGAGTCGGGGAGTTGGAGTTAGGTGACTCCCTCGCTTTTACTAATACTTTATGAATGAGAATGTCTCTTAAATGTATTATAGAACATAGAAAAGTACAGCGCAGTACAGGCCCTTTGGCCCTCGATGTTGCGCCAATCCAAGCCCACCTAACCTACACTAGCCCACTATCCTCCATATGTCTATCCAATGCCCGTTTAAATGCCCATAAAGAGGGAGAGTCCACCACTGTTACTCGCAGGGCATTCCATGAACTCACGACTTGCTGAGTAAAGAATCTACCCCTAACATCTGTCCCATACCTACCACCCCTTAATTTAAAGCTAAGCCCCCTCGTAGTAGCTGACTCCATACGTGGAAAAAGGTTCTCATGGTCAACCCTATCTAAACCCCTAATCATCTTGTACACCTCTATCAAGTCACCCCTAAACCTTCTTTTCTCCAGTGAAAACAGCCTTTCCTCATAGGATCTTCCTATCATACCAGGCAACATCCTGGTAAACCTCCTCTGCACCCGTTCCAGTGCCTCCACATCCTTCCTATAGTATGGCGACCAAAACTGCACACAATACTCCAGATGCGGCCACACCAGAGTCTTATACAACTGCAACATGACCTCAGGACTCCGGAACTCAATTCCTCTACCAATAAAAGCCATTATTATTTGGTGATTTTGGATGAACTGAAATCTGTGTTTACACTCCCCTCCACAACATGTTTAGTTCCCTCCAATCAAATTCCCATTTCTCACAACACTGGTCCTTACTGAAGTCACAAAGTCACTGTGTTAGTGAGGGCGTGAACTACCTGCTTCTCTCACTCTGGCACACTTGGAAATGCCATCTTCTGGCATCCAGCTCGGTTAAAGCTGCCTTCACTTGCCCATCTGAGTGTAGCCATTGTTAAAGAGCCTTCTGCTCTTCCTCATCAACGTTATATCATTTAGTAACAACGTCCAGAGAAAGGGGTCAACTCTATACATAACAGAGTGTAGTTTTAGCAGAACAGAGTCTACGGGCCTTTTTAAAAAAATTGTTACTGGGTTGTGAGTGTCGCTGGCTGGGTCAGCAATTATTGCCCAACCCTAACTAACCAGAGGGCAGTTAAGAGTCAACAATGGTGAAGAAGGCGTTTGGTAGGCTTTCCTTTATTGATCAGAGTATTGAGTATAGGAGTTGGGAGGCCATATTGCGGCTGTACAGGACATTGGTCAGGCCACTGTTGGAATATTGTGTGCAATTCAGGTCTCCTTCCTATCGGAAAGATGTTGCGAAACTTGAAAGGGTTCAGAAAAGATTTACAAGGATGTTGCCAGGGTTGGAGGGTTTGAGCTATAGGGAGAGGCTGAACAGGCTGGGGCAGTTTTCCTGGAACATCAGAGGCTGAGGGGTGACCTTATAGAGGCTTACAAAATTATGAGGGGCATGGATAGGATAAATAGACAAAGTCTTTTCCCTGGGGTCGGGGAGTCCAGAACTAGACAGCATAGATTTAGGGTGAGGGGGGAAAGATACAAAAGAGATCTAAGCAGCAACCTTTTCACGTAGAGGTGGTACATGTATGGAATGAGCAGCCAGAGGATGTGGTGGAGGCTGGTACAATTGCAACATTTAAAAGGCATTTGGATGGGTATATGGATATGGGCCTGGTGCTGGCAGGTGGGACTAGATTGGGTTGGGATATCTGGTCAGCATGGACGGGTTGGACCGAAGGGTCTGTTTCCATGCTGGACATCTCTATGATTCTATGTTGCTGTGGGTCTGGAGTCACGTGTAAGACAAGCAGATAAGAGTGGCAGCTTCCTTCCTTAAAAGAACATTAATGAACTAGCTGGGTTTTCTCATAACAGTCAGCAATGGTTTCATGGTCATTGTTAAACTCTCAATTCTAGATTTTTACTGAATTCAAATTCCACTATCTGCCATGGTGGGATTCAAACCCAGGATCCCAGAACATTACCTGGGTTTCTGGATTATTAATCTACTTGGCTGTCTTCTCCCTCTTCTGTATAGTACAATTTTATGATCTATGCCACTGACATCCAGTTTTCTCTCTCCACCTTGCACAACCCTTTCACCCAGTCTTACTTTCAGACAGCAGTGGATTCTCGCTAAACACTGGCCCTAACAGAGGGAATTGGTTGGTTCAGTTAGCTGGATAATTGATGGCTACAGGATGGGTTCAATTCCCACACTGGCTGAGGTTACCACAAAGGATTCCTCTTCTCAACCCTACCTTCCAGCTGAGGCGTGGGATAATGGCAACTTTAGATCTTATAGAAAATGAGATTGGGCAATTAACCAATGGAAAGCAATCTAATGGCAAATAAATGGAACATGTATTTTGGATTAGTCTTCACTACAGAATTACAATCACAAGGGGAGTGATAACAAACAATTATTGGAGCTGAAAAGTCTCCAGGTGCTGATGGGCTTCAGGCTAGGGTCATAAAAGAAGCAGCTAGTGAGACTGTTGATGTATGGGACTGAAGCTTCCGAAACTCCCTTGATTCATGGAAGGTTCCATTAGATTCGAAAATGTAACTCCTTTATTCAGAGGAAGGGAAGGAGAGGGAAACCACAGACCAGATAGCTTAACATCAGTCCAAGGGAAGACGTTAGAAACAATCATTTAAAAAAAAATTTAAGAGCAGGGCACTTGGAAAGTTCAAGGCAATCAGGGAGAGTCGACATGGCTTTATGAAAGGGAAATGATGTTTAATGAACTTATTAGAGATTCTTTGAGAAGGTAACATGTGCTGTGGACAAAAAGGGGGCCCGTGGATGTACTGTACTTAGATTTCCAGAAGGTCTTTGATAACGTGCCACATTAAAGATTATTGCAGAAAATAAAAGCTTATGAAGTGGGAAGAAATACTGGCATGGAGAGAAGACTGGTTTCCTGTTAGCTGGCCAATAATAGGCATGGAGGGTAATTTCCTGTTGCCAATATGTAACAAATGGTATGCAACAAAGGGACACTGGAAATTATAGGAATTGGAATAGGCCATTCAGCCCTTCGAGCCTGTTCTGCTATTCAAGGAGATCATGGCTGACCTGTGGTTAAACTCCACACAAATGCCTTTGGTCCATATCTTTTAGGATTTTTGGTTACAGAAGCATAGGGACCATAGGTGTGAATACTAAATTCAACAGTGACAGAGACAGATTGAAAAGTAGGTCATGAAGAGGACTTAACAGGCTGCAAGAAAATAGAAGTGTGTTAAGTGAGTGGGCAAATATCTGGCAAATGGAGAGAAAATGTGTAATTGTCCACAAAGAAATATTCAATTATAGGCATTAAACCTGGGAGCTTCCGATTCACATTTGTCAGTCAGTTCACTGGAGTGCTGAGAACACTGAAGGCATACATAGTTGAGCTGTTATCCTGGAGGGGAATAACTGAACATATGCTCGAAGGGCTGAATGGCCTACTCCTGCACCTATTGTCTATTAATGGACAAATCAAAACAACCCACCTCAAAACATAAAAGGACCAGGTTAGAGATACAAGGAAAAACTACCACCTGTAAGTTCCCCATCTCAGTCACTCACTTGGAAATATATCATTGCTCCTTCAACATCTCCAGGCTAAAGTCCTGGGAACCCCCCTCCATTACAGAGAGAAAAGGGAGGACTGCAGATACTGGAGATCAGAGTTGAGAGCATGGTGCTGGAAAAGCACAGGCAGGTCAGGCAGCATCCGAGGAGGAGAATCAACATTTCGGGCATAAACCCTTCTTTAGGAATGAGCATTCCAAATGAAGGACTTATGCCCGAAACATCGATTCTCCTGCTCCTCGGATGCTGCCTGACCTGCTGTGCTTTTCCAGCATCACACTCTCGACCCCCTCCTTTACAGGACTGCGGGTGGCCTTACACCCTAAAGGCTAGCAGTTCAAAGTGACAGCTCACCAAAACCTTGGCAAATGTTGATTTTGGATGGGCAATTAATGCTGGCCCAACCAACAACATCCAAGATTACGTGAACAAATTTTTTTAAAAATTACCAGGTGCGACCATGATTTCATTTTTCTTGCAGCGGATTCTGAGGAAGGTGAGGTCATTCTGTGGATCAATGTCCCGAATGGTGCTCCTAGCTTTCATTGACAGTTGGTGGATAAGTCCTGCGTACTGGGCTGTGCTCACATTGTCCATGGTCGTCCGGATGGGAATACCTAAGGTAGAACACATCAACATTCAAATCATGTGACAGAGATGGGAGAAACAGAGCGATTGGTCAGCATCAGCTGTGGGTAACACACACACTCCTCTGAGGCAGTAATTCCTACTCAAGACTGAAGCATGAAAGTTTAGGCTGGCATTCTAATTCAGTACCGAGGGCGTGTGGCACTGTCATAGGGGCTGTCTTGCAGGTGGAAATGTTAGTCTGTGGCCCAGCATAGTTTCTGAGGTCCTCATTTCTAAAAGGCACACTGATTTGCAAGTCAAGTTCTCCCATATACTACTCTTCTGCCAGCAGTTTCAGCTAACTGGTACCCCCCATTCTCTATACATGCTGCATAATGTGGAGATTACTGCAATAGTTGATATGCCTCAGTGTTAATGCAACTTGTATATTGTTGCTGTAATGTAATAAACTGCATCTGGTTCTGAAAGACAAAGTGCCTCTTCTGATGAGTCTTATTTGTTGTCCAGCTCCTGCCACAGACAACTGAACAGCCCCCTGGGATAATCATTAGAAGGAGGACTGGGGGCAGCACTCGACATCAACCCTGATGATTGATAGCCAGGCATCACAATCACTTACATTTCGACATTTTTCAGGCACTGAGGAGTATTAGCTCCCATCATCATCCAGGACGTCACTGCAACCACCAAGTATTGCAGCTGAATTATTCCGTTTGAGTGAGGGTCTTGTGGCAGTGTCTCAGCCTCTGAGCCAGAAGCTCAAGGTTCAAGTCCCACTCCAGCAGCTGGTGGTAAACAACCTCTGGCATTGGAAGTAAAGAGGAGGGATGCCTGGGCAGCTTCAGGCTGGTATGAAATCAGAACCACCCCTCTCACCATCCATAGCTCCAGGTGGCAACCTGGAGATAGAAACAAAGGTTGCCATAGCAACTCCAGCTCATTGGCTGGCTGGAGGCTGGTCTGGATCACATTGGTGCTAACTGGGTCCATTCTGAACCTACCCTCCTGACCCTACCCCTGGCAGAAATCATGGCACTGTGGATCAGCCATACCTTCAAACATGAAAGATTCCACGTTTGCCCCCTTCCAGTTTATTAACATATACCTTAAAAGAAAAAGGAATCTAAAATAATGAATGATCATAAAGTCCCGACAATGTCAACTCATCAAAATAAACAAGGACATCAACTTGGGGAGGGGGATTTGTAATAAAACATCCAGCATATATTGACAGACATTTAAATGTCCAGCTCGTAAACAAGAGCCAGTGTGACAATGAATCAGGAAGATACAGTCCTTTATAACAAACAACAATTATTGAAATACCTTCTGCATTGACAACAATAACGCCTACTACACCTCTCTGGCTCTGAATTCTCTTCAGAGTTTCTTCAACTTCAGCCTGAAAAAGAGAAGAAACGTTAACACTGCCACGTGGAGATGCTCTTAATATTGATTAGATTACTTACAGTGTGGAAACAGGCCCTTCGGCCCAACAAGTCCACACCGACCCTCTGAAGAGCAACCCAGCCAGAGCCATTCCCTTATATTTACCCCTTCAACTAACACTACAGGCAATTTAGCGTGGCCAATTCACCTAACCTGCACATCTTTTGAACTGTGGGAGGAAACTGGAGCACCCGGAGGAAACCCACGCTGACACGGGGAGAATGTGCAAACTCCACACAGACAGTTGCCTGAAGTGGGAATTGAACTCAGGTCTCTGGCGCTGTGAGGCAGCAGTGCTAACCCCGTATTCTTTCTCATCTCCCATTTTTCAACGAGGATGTCAGTTAAGACTTGGAAAGATTGGTCACCTATCCAGCCATTTAGAAAAGGTTGAGGTAGAGAGAGAAAGAGAAGATCTACAAATGGACTTACTGCAAGTGACTAAAGTTTTATATTTACTACTGAGGTCAGACATTACTGCAAGAGGGCAAGACAATACTTCGAAGGGGTCGGGACATTACTGCGAGGACAGAGGTTACAGGTGGGTGGGACCATTTCCAGGCAGTGAAGTTTAGTGATGAGCTTAGGGTCACAGACAATGGGGAATGAGAAGCCAGCTGAAGTTCATTGGAGTAGCTAAGTCTGGAAGCGACCGTGGCCGAAAACCAAAGGTTTCTGTAAGACAGGCCTGAGGACAAGGCAGAAGTGGGAAGTGCTAGAGGTGCAAGTCTTCATGATGGTGAGAATAATAATAATGTTGTCATAGCCTCTTACCAGAGCATAGAGCTGCTCCCTCCTTTAAGAGAAGTGGTAGCTTAACCTGAGGATGGAGTCAGGTGTTACTAGGGGACATAGCTTTAAATTAAGGGGTGGTAGGTATAGGACAGATGTTAGGGGTAGATTCTTCACACAGCGGGTTGTGAGTTCATGGAATGCCCTGCCCGTATCAGTGGTGAACTCTCCTTCTTTATGGTCATTTAAGCGGGCATTGGATAGGCATTTGGAAGTTATTGGGCTAGTATAGGTTAGGTAGGATTCGGTCGGCGCAACATCGAGGGCCGAAGGGCCTGTACTGCGCTGTATCCTTCTATGTTCTATGTTCTATGTCACACCTTGGGGAGAAGTTAAGAATGACAGTCCTTCATGGTGTCCTCACACAGGGTGGGAATTGAACCTACAATGTTGTCAGTATCACTCTGCATGGCAAACTAGCCATCCAGCCAACTGAGCTAATTCAACCTGAGAATACAAGGTCAGAAGCTCAACTCTAGCCTGGGGAGGAGGCTGAGATTGCAAACTATCTGATGTACTCACTGGAGGAAGTACCCTAGGAAGGAGAACAGGAACTCTAGATGGTGAGATACACATTTGCCATCAATATCTCTTGCAGCAAACATTCTGGAGATAAACAAGATTGGCATTCGGTTATGTATCACCCGATAAATATTTGATCTCTACCTCACTGGAATATTAGTTGCTCTTATTATCTTATTATTACCTTAACTCCTGGCATTATTAGTAACCAGGCAATACAATAATGTTCTTTCCTTTCCTACTCCATTCAACAAAAGTCCTCAAGATATGTTGACTTCAGATCCAACTGTGCTGGTGGCATTCCAAGATCTCACCCAACGGCCATTATGTATGACCCTAAGTTTTTCACCCAACACTCTCTCTCTTTGTCACACATACACAATAAGGAGCTGATTTCAACTTCCCTTTTGCCCTGGACAATCACAGCACGAATCTAGGTCTTGCCGCATGCAGGGGGAGTTTTTTTTTAAATTCATTGACAGGGTGAGGGCGTCGCTGGCTAGGGCAGCACTTATTGCCAGTCGTTTTGAGCTAAGACACTGAAGAGTTCAGCAGAAAGGACAGCCACGCCTCCTGCCAGCCGCCCACTCTTGAGAGAATCAATGAGCCGGTCTGCGCAATTGCACAGCGGACTCAAGGCATTCAGGAGAGCCTGGGAAAATACCGCTCAACATCGAGGCATTCTTTGTACTGGCTCAGCACCAGCATCTAAAAATCAGACTGATGGAGACCGACTACTGATGAAAGTGTGAAATCATCACTTGGGGAGAATACTTCTGAAAACAACAAAGCAAAAAGCCGAAATCTAAAACACCCTACTCAGCAGCATCGTGACATGGCATTCAGTTAGTAAGCCACTGGTACATCAGCTTGCTAATAACCACCCACGGCCCACACATACTCCCTCCCCTGAACCTCTGTATATGATGCAATGCCACAGCCAATTGTGGGAGTACTCAACATCATTGTTGATGCTAGGGAGGCTTTGATTTCCTGGCATCCGGTCTCAGCCAGCTTTTAACCCAGGGGAAAGCTGCTGACCAATATTTAGATACGAAGAGCTTTGCAGACTCGATCCTATTAGTGAGGGCACGTCCAATTCCGCTGACAATCCCCTAAATGCAAATTGCAAAGCCACCGCCCAGCCCTCAGTGAGGCTGGGTCTCACTCTCTCTCTGTCCTGTCTCCCCCATCCCCATTGCCCTGGGCTCTGCAGCTCCAAGGGTGCACTGCACTCACCATCTCCCGGGGCCCACTC
The DNA here is from genome assembly GCF_020745735.1 of Hemiscyllium ocellatum. Lineage (NCBI taxonomy): Eukaryota > Metazoa > Chordata > Chondrichthyes > Orectolobiformes > Hemiscylliidae > Hemiscyllium > Hemiscyllium ocellatum. The sequence goes on from NC_083415.1 coordinate 57,703,114, forward strand.
GCAGATGTTTCACCCAGAGCCGGCTGACGGGCACGACAGCTGCGCACTGCCCGACCGTGATATCATTGCTGCTGGCGCTGATTGGCTTGGCCAGACCTCAATCAGCGGCGAGTGCACCGCCTCTTTTTTTAATGAATGGGCGGCACCTGTCAATCACCTTTGAGTGACATCCAGGGACGCGCTGCTTTTCAGAATCAGAAGATGCTGGGGAAAACTCAGCAGCTCATAGAGTCAGAGAGATGTACAGCATTGGAAACAGGCCCTTCGGCCCAACCTGTCCATGCCGACCAGATATCCCAACCCAACCTAGTCCCACTGTTAGCACTTCACCCACATCCCTCTAAACTCTTCCTATTCATATAATCCAAATGCCTTTTAAATGTTGCAATTGTACCAGCCTCCACCACATCCTCTGGCAGCTCATTCCATACACATACCACCCTCTGCATGAAAAAGTTGCCCCTTAGGTCTCTTTTATATCTTTCCCCTCTCACCCTAAACCTATGCCCTCTAGTTCTCCCCCACCCAGGGAAAAGGCTTTGTCTATTTATCCTATCCATGCCCCTCATGGTTTTATAAACTTTATAAGGTCACCCTTCAGCCTCCGATGCTCTAGGGAAAACATCCCCAGCCTATTCAGCCTCTCTCTGTAGCTCCAACATCTTTTGTAAATCTTTGCTGAATCCTTTCAAGTCTGGCAGCATCTGTGGAGAGGGGAGGCAGAGTTAATGACTCAGGCCCAGTGGTTCTTCTTCAGATGCTGCCAGACCTGCTGAGCTTTCCCAACAGTTTCTGATTTTGTTTCTGATACCCAGCATTCGGAGTTACTTGGTTTTCTGTTTTTGAGGAGATGGGTGGACGCCAATCCTGCAATACGACACGACTCAGTCCAATGAAATTTAAGGAAATTTGCTTAAGACCTCAGGCTCTGCCGAGACATGGGCTGCTTCAGCACAGCCAAAATTTCACTAACTTACGGTCCCCATGATTAACCTTTCTCCATCCCTGATATACTATAAACAATCTTCTTGCCTACCTGTCCTTCTCACTCTCGGGGCTCTATCTCTGCCTATCCACTTACTCCTTTACCTCACAACCAATCATAGAATCGTTACAGTGTGCAAAGAGGCCATGAGTCTCATTGAATTTGCACTCACCCTCTGAACAGCTTCCCGCCCTACCCCTGTAATCCTGCATTTACCTGGTTAAATCCACCTAGCTTGCACATCTCTGCACACTGCGGGACAATTTAGCATGGTCAAACAGCGCATCTTTGGACTGGGCAAGCAAACCCATGCAGACACGGGGAGAATGTGCAAACTCCACGCAGACTCTCATTCGAAACTGGAATCGAATCTGGGTTCCATGTACATGATCACTTTTTCTCTAGCTGTTATCAGTTCTGGAGAACGTTACCAGACTTGAGAAGGGATGGCATTTTTAAAACAGATAGGAAAGAGTCAAATGCATAGCTGTGGAAGCAGAGTCACGTGTAGGCTGACTGATTAAGTTTGGCATTTAGGGCATTAGTGAAGCAGATGGGTTTTATCCTTAGACTAACTTTTACTTCCAGATTTGATTGAATTCAAATTTCACCATCTGCCATGGTGAGATTTGAATCTACATCCCTAGAATGTTAGTCTGTGATCGTATGAGGTAAGCAAATGGCCTCTTAAAAGCCAAAAAAGATCTTATTCTCCACTTACACTTGGAGTTGCAGTCTATAAATAACACACTCTGACTTGTCTATTTCAGGTTCCGGTTTAGGCTGGTTTGCAAGTGGCCAAAGGTGAAATCTATTCTAAAATATGAACATAACAATTAGGAGCGGGAGTAACCCATTCCACACCTGAGATTTAATCAGATGGTCTAACTGGCCAAAGTTATTTTCAAGGATATAAACAGACACCAACCAAGAAACAAGGTTTATTGGCTGAATACATTGTTGAACTACAATTTATTGTAAATTTATATTTATAAATAATCATTGACATAATACATCTTCCCAAGGTTTGTGTGGTACAAATTGTGGATATGTATGTTTGTGTTTAATATGAATTACAGCTGAAAATGTGTTGCTGGTTAAAGCACAGCAGGTTAGGCAGTATCCAAGGAACAGGAAATTCGACGTTTCGGGCATAAGCCCTTCATTCCTGATGAAGGGCTTATGCCCGAAACGTCGAATTTCCTGTTCCTTGGATGCTGCCTAACCTGCTGTGCTTTAACCAGCAACACATTTTCAGCTGTGATCTCCAGCATCTGCAGACCTCATTTTTTACTTTAATATGAATTACTGCAAGTTTGCAGGAGACATGGATTTTTCTGTGTCTGAAGTTAATTATTAACTTGGAAATATTTCTGTAACCATGATAATTTATTTTAAAACAAGATGTGAGGCCTTGTGAAGCCGTGCTGACTCTGCTTGATCATATGTGTTTATAAGTACTCTGCTATTACATCCTTTCTAATAGCATCTTAGCATTTTGCCAATGACAGATGCTCAGCAAACTGGACTATAGTTATCTGCTTTGTGTTGTTGCCTTCCCTTATTGAATGAAGTTACTACATTGGCAATTTTCCATCACAGAGTCAGAGTCATACAACACGGAAACGGAGTCTTTAGTCCAACTAGACCTTGTCGAACATAATCCCAAACTAAACTAGTCCCACCTGCCTGCTCCTAGCTCATATCCCTCCAAACCTTTCCTATGCATAGTTAAAAATCCCACAACAGCAGGTTATAGTCCAACAAGTTTATTTGGAAGCACTAGCTTTTGGAACGCTACTCCTTCATCAGGTGGTTGTGGAGTATACAACTGTAATCATTTCCTATTCATGTACTATCCAGATGTCTCTTAAACACTGTAATTGTACCCACATCCACCACTTCCTCAGTAATTTCATTTACATGCAATCCACCCTGTACAAAAAAAATTGCTCATATCTTGTTTAAATCTTTCTCTTCTCACCTTAAAAATGAGCCCCTAGTCTTGAAAGCCCCCACCTTATGGAAAAGGCAACCACCATTAACTCGATTTATACCTTTCATTATTTTATACACTTCATTCAGGTTGCCTCTCAACCTCCGACATTCCTGTAAAAGAAGTCCCAGCCTTTCCAACCTTCCTTTATAAATCAAACCTCCCATACCTGGCAACATCCTGGTAAATCTCTTCTGAATCCCCTCCAGCTTAGTAATATCCTTCCTGTATCTTGGCGACCAGAACTGGACACAAGTATTCAGGAAGAGACCTATACAAACTCAACATCACTTCCCAACTTCTATACTCAAAGGTCTTGTTGTCTTGAGCTGTAGGGAGAGGCTGAATAGGCTGGGGCTGTTTTCCCTGGAGTGTCGGAGGCTGAGGGGTGACCTTATAGAGGTTGATAAATCATGAGGCGCATGGTTAGGATAAATGGACAAGGTCTTTTCCCTGGGGTCAGGAAATCCAGAACTAGTGGGCATAGGTTTAGGGTGAGAGGGGAAAGATATAAAAAGGACCTAAGAGGCAACCTTTTCATGCAGAGGGTGGTGCATGTATGGAATAAGCTGCCAGAGGAAGTCATCGAGGCTGGTACAATTGCAACATTTAACAGGTATCTGGATGGGTATATGAATAGGAAGGGTTCAGAGGGATATGGACCAAGTGCTGGCAAGTGGGACTAGATTGGGTTGGGATATCTGGTTGGCATGGACGAGTTGGACCAAAGGGCTTGTTTGCATGCTGTACATCTGTATGGATCATGTCTCACAAACTTGGTTGAGTTTTTTGAAGAAGTAACAAAGAGGATTGATGAGGGCAGTGTGGTAGATGTTATGGACTTCAGTAAGTCGTTCAAAAAGGTTCCCCATGGGAGATTGGTTAGCAAGGTTAGATCTCACGGAATACAGGGAGAACTAGCCATTTGGATACAGAACCGACTCAAAGGTAGAAGACAGAAGGTGTTGGTGGAGGGTTGTTTTTCCAGACTGGAGGCCTGTGACCAGTGGAGTACCACAAGGATCGGTGCTGGGTCCTCTACTTTTTGTCATTCATATAAATGATTTGGATGCGAGCATAAGAGGTATAGTTAGTGAGTTTGCTGATGATATCAAAGTTGGAGGTGTAGTGGACAGCGAAGAAGGTTACCTCAGATTACAACAGGATCTTGATCAGATGGGCCAATGGGCTGAGAAGTGGCAGATGGAGTTTAATTCAGATAAATGTGAGGTGCTGCACTTTGGGAAAGCAAACCTGAGCAGGACTTATACACTTAATGGTAAGGTCCTAGGGAATGTTGCTGAACAGAGATCTTGGAGTGGACATTCATAGCTCCTTGAAAGTAGAGTTACAGGTAATTGGGATAGTGAAGAAGCATTTGGTATGCTTTCCTTTATTGGTTAGAGTATTGAATACAGGAGTTGGGAGATCATGTTGTGTGGCTGTACAGGACATTGATTAGGCCACTGTTGGAATATTGCGTGCAATTCTGGTCTCCTTCCTATCAGAAAGATGTTGTGAAACTTGAAAGGGTTCAGAAAAGATTTACAAGGATGTTGCCAGGGTTGGAGGATCTGAGCTACAGGGAGAGACTGAACAGGCTGGGGCTGTTTTCCCTGGAGCGTTGGAGGCTGAGAGGTGACCCTATAGAGGTTTACAAAATTATGAAGGGCATGGATAGGGTAGATAGGCAAAATCTCTTCCCTGGGGTTGGGGAGTCTTGAACTAGAGGGCATAGATTTAGGGTGAGAGTGGAAAGATATAAAAGATACCCAAGGGGCAACTTTTTCATGCAGGGGGTTGTACATGTATGGAATGAGCTGCCAGAGGAAGTGGTGGAGGCTAGTACAATTGCAACATTTAAAAGGCATTTGGATGGGTATATGAATAGGAAGGGTTTGGAGGGATATGGGCTGGGTGCTGGCAGGTGGGACTAGATTGGGTTGGGATATCTAGTCGGCATGGACGGTCTGTTTCCATGCTGTTCTCTATGACTGAGCAATGAAGGCAAGTGTTCCAAATGCCTTCTTAACCACCCTGCCTATGAGTGATGCAAATGTCAAAGAATTATATACATGAACCCGTAGGTCCCTTCTACAACACTACAAGGCCCGACCATTAATTGTATAAGCCCTAGCTTTGTTTGTTGTACCAAAATGCAATACCTCACATTATCCAGCTTGAACTCCATCTGCCATTTTTGAACCCATCTTCTGATTAAAGATAATTTCTTGCTTTCGTACTTATTCCATCCCATACAAAATTGCTACCCCATCTCCTGCCCTTTGTCACAAAGCGAGTCCCTTGTTTTTCTAAAAGCTTTTCCTTGGCTCAAGGAGACAGTGTCCTCGATTTGTCTCAGTGGGGTAATAAACCGGGCCAGGCTCCGATCAGTCTGGTTTGATACAGAGATGAAAAGGACTTTGTGAGGCCTTTTGTTTATATGTAAACAGGTGAGACTTCAGGCCAAAGTGGTCATGTTTTAGGAGTGACCTGTATAAAGAGAGGGGAGCGGTCAGCTTTCTAGCTGAGCTGAGCAGTTTTTAGTTCAATCTTCAACTGGGAAGTTCAACAGGGAGCTGTGTGGAAACTCTCACTATTTCGATCCCTTCAACTTCAGCCTGTAAGCTTGTGTTCCACTTATGCTGGTTTTTAAAGGGAGTTTACTTATTGGGACTGTTGTGTGTATTCAGAACAGCATAATTAAGTCTAGCTGGATAGGTTGAGTTCTGTAGGGGTTCTTTATTCTGTTCCTCATCTTTCATTGTGTAATGTTGTGAATAAATGTTTTGTCTGCTTTAAAATCTAGTCAACCTCGCTAACTTACTCCAGGTAATTTTCACTGTACACTTACCATAACAAATTGCAAACTTGGGTCTTGGGCTGCCTGCTTACGAATGTTTTGAGTGGTTTGACCTAGTCCAGAACAGATTAAGGGCTCTTTGCTAGATTTTAAACAGCAAGTGGTGGGTGGTAGCGTCTTTATTTCGGGTGTTGGTTTGGTTAGGGAGACAAAGCTTGGGATAGTAATGGCTTTCTAAGTCGCCAAGGGTTTTCTGGATGTGGATGCGGTGACTTTGGAAGTTTTGCAAAAAGTGAATAAGACCAAGTTGCAAGAATTATCCGAGAAGCTGGAATTGGAACTGTCCGCTTCTGTGAGGAAAGGAGAGATAATTACAGCAGTAGCTCAGCATTTAAACTTGCTGGAGAAACCATCAGAATCTATAGAGAAGGCAAGAATTAAATTGCAAATGAAGCAGCTTAAGTTGGAGGCAAGAGATAAGGGAAGGGCAGCAGAAATGAAGCAGTTTAAGTTATGATTAAAAGAGAGGAAAAAAAGAGACAGCAGCAGAACAGAGAGAAAAAGAGAGTGTTTGAACGTCAAAGATTGACACTTAAAAAGGAAAGTTAGTGTAAAAGGCTGGAGATAAAGGCTGAGGGTAGGCTTAGTGAGGAAGACAGTGGGAATGAGCAAGTCCCTGGTAGTCAGAAGCCCATTGAGAAACTATTTAAGTATGTTCAAGCATTGTCTAAATTTGATGAGAAGGATGTGGAAACCTCTTTCATCTCATTTGAAAAGGTAGCTAAGCAAATGCAGTGGGCAGTGGCAATGTGGGTTTTGTTGGGACAAACAAAATTTGTAGGTAGGACTAGTGAGGTATTCGCATCCCTATCAGAGGAGGCATCTGGGGAGTATAAGGAGGTGAAAAAAGCCATTTTAAGTGAGTATGAATTTGTCCTAGAAGCCTACAGACGATGTTTCAGGAATCTAAGGAGGGACCCTGATCAAACTGAGATTGAATTTGAAAGGATCAGACAGAGTAATTTTAATGGATGGATAAGAGCTTTAAAAATCAAGCAAACCTATGATGCTCTTAGAGAGGTAATTAGTTTGGAGGAATTCAAAAACTCACTGCCTGAAGTAGTGCGAACTCATGAGGAAGAGCAGAGAGTTAAAACAACAAGGTTAGCAGCTGAAGGGGCTGATGATTATGGGCTGGTCCATAAAACACGGCTTGGTTTCCAGAATCAATTTCAGTCCATGAGGGATAGAAATTGGGGCAAAGCGAAATCCTCACGTGGAAAGGTAAAGGGAAATCTCAGCGAAGATCATAAGGATAACATCACAGGGTGTAAAAAAAAGAAACCCTTGAGGGGGGCAAAGAAGTTAAAAGGCTCTGGTGTTTTCATTGTAATAAAGTGGCCCATACAATATCACAGTGTTGGTGGGTTCAGAGAAAGCCAGATGTAGGAAGACGAGACAAGCCTGGAAGTTTTGTTGGACTAGTAACAAAAAGCACAAGGGAAGTTAGACAGCTGCCTCATAGCGTACAAGATGATCAGGTTGATGAAGGAGGAAGTGCCAGATCTGCAAAAAAAAACATGCAAGGGTAAAGTTTATTCACATAGGCCAGGAGTAATAGGTAAGGAGGTAACGACATTAAGACACAGGATCCTCTCAGTCTGTAATGCTGAAGGATGAGGAGATATGCACTCCTGAAGGACTATTACCAGAGAAGGTACTGGTAACAGCAATTCACGATGAGACAAAAAGTGCTCAGTTATGTAAAGTGAGGCTAGAGAGTCCAGCGAAGAGTGGAGAATTTGTGGTAGGGATACTGGACAAACTCTCAACTCCAGGAATACAATTTGTCCATGCAAATGATTTAGATGATTCACCAGTAGGTGTGCTGCCTACTCTAGTTGAAAAGCCAGTAGAGACACAGGCAACTGAAGACCTGGAGAATGTTTATCCAGGAATTTTCCCTGATTGTGTGGTCACAGGATCATAGAGGTACAAGTTGAAGCAGGAGAGATCAAACGGCCCAGATAAGCAAGCTGACATAGCGTTATCAGAGACTTTCTTTGATCAGATAAGTGGAACAGAGAAGGAGAAAATAGGAAAATATGCAAGTATTTTTAGCTCTGCAAAGCTGATTGAATTACAGCAGAAAGATGAGGAGTTAAAACAGTTATGTCAAAAGGCATTTACTAAGAAAGAAAGTGAATGCATTCCTGTGTGTTATTACTTAACAAATGATGTCTTAATGAGGAAATGGAGACCATCACACATTCAAGCAGATGAGAAATGGGCAGAAATTCCATCAAATTGTTTTGCCACTAGGATATAGAAAGGAGGTGCTGCGAGTGGTGCATGAGCTACCACTCGGAGGTCATTTAGGGATGAGGAAAACACAGGCTAAAATACAAAGACATTTTTACTGGCCAGACTACACTTACATGTAGTTGAATTTTGCCAGACTTGTCATATATGTCAGCTAATCAGAAAACCACATGCAGTTATAAAACTTGCACCTTCAATACCTATTCAAGCATTTGAGGAACCTTTCACAAGAGTCTTGATTGATTGCATAGGTCTCCTACCTCAAACAAAAAGTTAGAATAAATATTTATTAACAATAATGGATGTGTCGACTAGATTTCCAGAGGCAATCCCATTACGCAACATCATAGCTAAAAGGGTTGTAGAAGAATTATCTAATTTTTTTCTAACTAGATACGGATTACCAATAGAAATCCAGTCAGATTAAGAATCAAACTTCACATCCAAACTATTCAAGGAGGTTATGGATAACTTGGGAATAAAGAAATTCAAATCTATTACGTACCACCCAGAATCGAGGGAGAGTTAGAGAGATGGCATCAAACACTAAAAACCATGTTGAGGGCTTATGGTCAGGATTATCCAGATGATTGGGACAAGGGAGTTCCGTTTGTACTTTTTGTGATCAGAGATGCACCGAATGAATCGACAAACGTCAGTCCATTTGTATTAATTTTTAGGCATGAAGTAAGTGGACCGTTAACATTGATTAAGGAGAAATTAATAAGTCAGAATTCAGAAACCACCCATTTAGACTATGTGTCAAATTTTAGAGAAAGATTAAATAGAGCTGGAGAGTTGGCTGGACAGCATTTACAAGTATCACAGCATTCAATGAAACAGGAAGTGGATAAGAAATCACAAATTTGCAATTTGCCATTGGGGATAAGGTATTGGTGTTACTTCCAGCAACAGCTGAGCCTTTAACAGCAAGGTTTAGGAGCACCATATCAAATCAAGAGGAACTTGAGTGAGGTGAACAACTTGATAAGGACTCCAGACAGGAAGAAATCTCACAGTGTGTCATGGGAATATGCTCAAAAGGTATTTTGATAGGGGAGGAAAGCAAGAGAAGGTGTTAATGATTACAACACAGAAGGAAGAGCCAAGTTCAGAGGATTCTGAATTGGACATTCCTCAAACCAAGTTGGACAATGAAGAAGTTGTCAAAAATTGGGATAAATTGACTTACCTTCCACAAGAAAATCAAAATAACCTGAGTTATTACTATCACATGGGGAGATATGTGAAAATAAACTGGGAAGTACTAACCTAATTGTGCATGATGTAGATAGATGAGATGCTGTTCCAATTAATCAACATCCTTATAGACATAACCCTTTAAAGTTGGCACAGGTTCAGAAGGAGATACAGCGCATGCTCCAAGATGGCATAATTGAAGTGAGTTAAAATGACAGGCTCACCCATAGTCATAGTGCCAAAGCCAGATGGTACCCGATGGTTATTTGTGGACTATCATCATTACAAAGACTGATATGTATCCAATTCCATGATTGGAGGACTGTGGCAAAAAAGTGGGACAAGCAAGTTACATTTCCAAGTTGGATTTGTTCAGAGGCTACTGGCAAGTACCTCTGTCAGAGAGCACAAAGGCAATTTTGGCTTTTAGTTCAATCCACCGCCTCCAACCTCATAGTCCCACAACCCCGCACCGCCTGTTTCTACCTCCTGCCCAAAATCCACAAACCTGACTGCCCCGGCCGACCCATTGTCTCAGCCTGCTCCTGCCTCACTGAACTCACCTCCGCATACCTCGACACGGTCCTGTTCCCCTTAGTCCAAGAACTCCCCACCTACATTCGGGACACCACCCACGCCCTCCACCTCCTCCATGATTTTCGCTTCCCCGGTCCCCAACACCTTATCTTCACCATGGACATCCAGTCCGTGTACACCTCCATCCCTCATCACGAAGGACTCAAAGCCTTCCGCTTCTTCCTTTCCCGCCGTACCAGTACCCTTCCACTGACACCCTCCTTCGACTGACTGAACTGGTCCTCACCCTGAACAACTTCTCTTTCCAATCCTCCCAATTCCTCCAAACTAAAGGAGTTGCCATGGGCACCCGCATGGGCCCCAGCTATGCCTGTCTCTTCGTAGGATATGTAGGACAGTCCATCTTCCACAACTACACTGACACCACCCCCCTTTTCCTCCGCTACATCGATAACCGTATCGACGCTGCCTCGTGCTCCCACGAGGAGGTTGAAAAGTTCATCCACTTTACCAACACCTTCCCACCCTGACCTCAAATTCACCTGGACCGTCTCAGACTCCTCCCTCCCCTTCCTAGACCTTTCCATTTCTATCTCGGGCGACCAAATCAACATAGACATCTACTATAAACTGACTGACTCCCACAGCTACCTAGAATACATCTCCTCCCACCCTGCCCTCTGTAAAAATGCCATCCCATATTCCCGATTCCTTCGTCTCCACTGCATCTGCTCCCAGGAAGACCAGTTCCAATACTGTACAGCCCAGATGGCCTCCTTCTTCAAGGACTGCAGATTCCCCCCCAGACGTGATTGACGATGCCCTCCACCGCATCTCCTCCACTTCCCGCTCCTCCGCCCTTGAGCCCCACCTCTCCAACAGTCACCAGGACAGAACCCCACTGGTTCTCACCTACCACCCCACCAACCTCCAGATACAGCATATCATTCGCCATCATTTCCACCACCGCCAAACGAACCACACCACCAGGGATATATTTCCCTCCCCTCCCCTATCAGCATTCCGAAAAGACCACTCCCTTCGTGACTCCCTCGTCAGGTCTACACCCCCCACCAACCCAACCTCCACTCCCGGCACCTTCCCCTGCAACCGCAAGAAATGCAAAACTTGCGCCCAGACCTCCTCCCTTACTTCTCTCCAAGGCCACAAGGGATCCTTCCATATCCACCACAAATTCACCTGCACCTCCACACACATCATCTATTGCATCCGCTGCACCCGATGTGGCCTCCTCTATATTGGGGAGACAGGCCGCCTACTTGCAGAACGTTTCAGAGAACACCTCTGGGACACCCGGATCAACTAACCCAACCACCCCGTGGCTCAACACTTTAACTCCCCCTCCCACACCACCGAGGACATGCAGGTCCTTGGACTCCTCCATCGCCAGAACATAACAACACGACGGTTAGAGGAAGAGCGCCTCATCTTCCGCCTGGGAACCCTCCAACCACAAGGGATGAACTCAGATTTCTCCAGTTTCATTTCCCCTCCCCCCACCTTGTCTCAGTCGAATCCCTCGAACTCAGCACCGCCTTCCTAAACTGTAATCTTCTTCCTGAACCTCTCCGCCCCCACCCCACCTCACCTTGACCTCCTTCCACCTATCACATCTCTATCGCCCCTCCCCCAAGTCCCTCCTCCCTACCTTTTATCTTAGCTGCTGGACACACTTTCCTCATTCCTGATGAAGGGCTTATGCCCGAAACATCGAATTTCCTGTTCCTTGGATGCTGCCTGACCTGCTGCGCTTTTCCAGCAACACATTTTCAGCCCTATATCAGTTCAAAGTCATGCCATTTAATATGAAAAATACTCCAGCCACATTTCAGAGACTGACTAATAAGGTCATTGTTGGGTTATCCAATTGTGTTGTTTACATTAATGACCGGGTGGTTTTTAGTCACTCATGGAAGGAACATTTACAGCATTTATCAGACTTGTTCGACCGACTCTGGAAGGCAGGCTTGGTGGTAAACCTGGCTAAAAGTGAATTTGTCAGAGCCCAAGTCACCTTCCTGGGCCATGTTATTAGACATGGACCAATGGCCCCATGGGATGCAAAAATGAAAGTAATTGGGGAATTTCCCACACCGTCAACAAAAAAAGCAGTACCATAGTTCCTGGGGTTAAGTTGATATTACCGAAAGTTTGTGTCGAACTTTAACAGTATGGTTGCTCCCCTCACCAAATTGTTAAAAAAGTCAAGAAGTTTCAGTGGACAGCAGATTGTCAAAAGGCATTTGACAGCCTAAAAACTGTGTTAACCACTGTCCCAATATTAGCCACAGCGGATTACGCATAGACTTTCAAGGTGGCTATTAATACCAGTGATGTGGGTGTCAGTGCTGTGCTCCTGCAGGAGGATGACGAGGGGATAGAAAGACCCATCAGATATTTATCTAGGAAGTTGAGCATTGATAAACAGAAATATTCAGTGGTGGAGAAAGAGACTTTAAGCTTGGTGTTGGCATTACAGTATTTCAGTGTTTATAATACCAGCAATGCATCTGAGACAATCATATAACCTGATCATAAATTTTTCCCAAATGTCAATGGGTTAAGGACAAAAATGCCAGACTATTTAGATGAAGCTTATTGTTACAGCCACTCAATTTGATAATTGTGCATGTAGCATGAAAACGGATTGCCGATGCATTATTGAGACTTGAATGAGATATGGAGGTGTTCAGTGGTGGGTGTACTGCAGCCTGAATTTGCACAGGGTTGTGCATGTTTATAGCTAGTATAATGTGTATGTGCATTTAGATTACTAACCGGCTTTTGAAGGGCTAAAAACGGTCCCATCTTTTGGTTTTTTTTAAAATGGGGGTGGGGGGTGGGGGAAAGATGTCTCAAAGCTAGCCCCTTTCTTTCTAAAAGCTGTTCCTTGGCTCAAGGAGACTCTGTCCCGGATGTTTTCAGAGGGCCAGGCTCCGATCAGTCTGGTTTTGTACAGAGATGAAAAGGATTTTGAGAGTCCATTTGTTTATATATAAACAGCTGACACTTCAGGCTAAAGTGGTCATGTTTTAGAAGTGACCTGTATAAAGAAAAGGGAATGGTCAGTTCTCCAGCTGAGCTGAGCAGGTTTTAGTTCAGTGTTGAACTGGGAAGTTCAACAGGGAGCTTTGCGGAAACATATCTTTCTGCCTATAAGCATGTGTTCCATGTATATGTTTTTTAAAAAAAGGGAATTTGCTTATTGGGACTGTTGTGTGTATTCAGAACAGCATAATTAAGTCTAGCTGGATAGGTTGAGTTCTGTAGGGGTTCTTTATTCTGTTCTTTGTGTTTCATTGTGTAATTTTGTGAATAAACATCTCGTCTGTTTTAAAATCTAGTAGTCAACATAGATATCTTACTCCAGGTAATTTTCACTATATACTTACTGAAGCAAATTGCAAAGTTAGGTCTAGGGCTGCCTGCTTAAGAATGTTTTGAGTGGTGTGGCCTAGTCCAGAACATCTTTCAGAAAGGTCAGATATCCTTGAGCATTCAGTTCCTAGCTTTGATCTTCTTATAACCATTATTCACAATGGCTATACAAAAAAAAACAAAGAAAATTACAGCACAGGAACAAGCTCTTCAGCCCTTCATGCCTGCGCCAATCCAGGTCCTTTATCTAAACCTGTCGCCTATTTTCGCAGGATCCTGCTCCCTGCCTATTCATGTATCTGTCTAGACACATCTTAAATAACGCCATCATGCCCGCCTCTACCACTTCTGCTGGTAAAAAGTTCCAGACACCCACTCTCTGTGTAAAGAAGTTTCCACATGTATCTCCCTTAAACTTTCCCTCTAATTTTGAACTCATAACCCCTAATAATTGAGTTCCCCACTCTGTGGAAAAAAAGTTTCTTGCTACCCACCCTGTCTACACCTCTCATGATTTTGTAGACCTCAGTCAGGTCCCCCCCCTCAACCTCTGTCTTTCTAGTGAAAATAATCCTAATATACTCAACTTCTCTTCATAGCTAGCACCCTCCATACCAGGCAACCTCCTCTACACCCTCTCCAAAGCATCCACACCCTTTTGGTAATGTGACAACCAGAACTGTTCATAGTATTCCAAATGTGGCTGAACCAAAGTCTTATAAAACTGTAACATGACCTGCCAGCTCTTGTACTCAATACCCCATCCAATGAAGGAAAGCATGCTGTATGGCTCCTTGACCACTTTACTGACCTTCAGGGAACAATGGACCTGAACACTCAGATCTCTCTGTACATCAATTTTCCTCAGGACTTTTCCATTTACTGTATACTTTGCTTTTGAATTGGATCTTCCAAAATACATCACCTTGCATTGCCATTTCTCTGCCTAACTCTCTGACCTATCTATATTCTGCTGTGTTCTCTGACAGTCCCCTTCACTACCTGCAACTCCTCTAATCTTAGCAAATTTGCAGATGACACTAAATCAGACCACCGATACCTTCCTCCAAATTACTTATGTATATCACAAACAACAGCAATCCCAGCACAGGTCTCCTTCACTGGTCACGAGTTTCCATTTTGAGAAACCCTCTTAAGGAGTAAGGTCATACCCATTTACATGAATTTGTGTTGCTACTTTATTTTTGTTTTAAATAGGTACAATATTACATTCAATTCTGGTCTTCTTCCTAACGGAAAGATGTCGTGAAATTTGAAAGGATTCAGAAAAGATTTAAGGGTGTTGCCAGAGTTGGAGAATTTGACCCATAGGGAGAGGTCGAATAGGCTAAGGCCGTTTTCCCTGGAACATCGGAGGCTGAGGGGTGACCTTACATAGGTTTACAAAATCATGAGGGGCATGGATAGGATAAATAGACAAAGTCTTTTCCCTGGGGTTGGGAGTCCAGAACTAGAGGGCATAGGTTTAGGGTCAGAGGGGAAAAATATGAGAGACACCTCGAGGGCAACTTTTTCACGCAGAGGGTGGTACGTGTATGGAATGAGCTGCCGGAGGAAGTGGTGGAGGCTGGTACAATTGCACCATTTAAAAGGCATCTGGGTGGATATATGAATAGGAAGAGTTTGGAGGGATATGGGCCGGGTGCTGGCAAGCAGGACTTGATTGGGTTGGGATATCTGATTGGCATGGACAAGTTGGACCGTGCTGTACATCTTTATGACTTTATAATACAAAAGCTGTTGCTTCTTTTCAATTTATAAAGGAGTGTTTTTGGGATTATAGACTTACTGTATAGTTAAAATCTCTGAATTTGTCCTATAGGTAGATGGTTTGATTAATTTATCTTCATTTCTCACAATAAACGTTTTAATTATTAAAACAAAATCTATAGCATTGTGTGCTTATGTTTCAGTGAGAGACCACTTTGTTAAAATCAAAATGACCCATCAAGCCAAGTTCCTGTCTGTAATAACATCAGTTAAGATCATTACATCCAATAAACATTATAAATTGAAATGTGACACCTAGCCACACAGGTTGGTTTGGATGATTTCGAATTTGTGGAGACCAGCACTTGGCCAACCGACCAGGAAAAAATTAGAATAGTCAAGTCTAGAGGTAAAGAAGCAGGAATGAGAATTCTCGCAGGTGAACTTAGTTAGAGATGACGTCAAGCAGTGATATGGAGGTGGAACTAAGTAGACTTATTGATGACACCACTGACGTTGGAAGCTCATCTCAGGGGTCAAATGCAGAACCAAAGCTGTGGACTGCCTGGTTTAGCCTCAAAAAACAAAGGGTCACTGGACCGGAAATGTTACCTCTGCTTTCTCTCCACAGGTGCTGTCATACCTGCTGAGTTTTTACAGCAATTTACATTTTTGTATCAGATTTCCAGCATCCGTAGTTCTAATATTTGGTTTAGCCTCAGACTGTTGCTGTTGAAGGATGGAGTCAGTAGCTGAATATCAAAGAAGAGTCTTTGCAATGTCTACAAAGCAAGATGTTTTAAGGAGGCTTTTGAAGATGGGGAGAAACTACCAAATGAAGAGATTAGCATAAGCACTCAATTTTAAAGTCACGATGCCTGATGGCAGGAGGTCCTTGAAGTCAGGTAGGGGTGGATCAAAATAAGTCACTTGGGTAGAGTGGAAAATGCCTAAAAAATTTGCAAACAATGCCCAACACTTTAAAACAAACATTCTTGAAGATAGCTGATGAAAGTGGAATCTGGAGAGAGGCTGGGACTTGAAGTAAGTTTACACCATAGTCTATAAGTCCCCAATTTCTCTACTGCTTTGAAGGGACTCCTGAGAACCTGTTTGTGGCCCAGCTTCTGATTGCTGACCAGAGGATCTCCTTTATCAGCTTGTATTTATTTTTATCTAAACATTTTTATTTTTATCTGTGAAAGGCCTCAAAGCATCACTCCACATTAGAACTTTAGAATTTGAGTTGTCAATTTATCTACAAAACAGTGGTCTTATGTTTTCTACTCTGGTATGCAAGGAAATAGAGTTCCATATGAAAACTCAGCCAACTCTCAACGCTCTAATAAAGTCATCTAGACTCAAAACATGAGCTTGCTCTCTTTCCATGGATGCTGTCTGTGACTTCCTGCATTTGTTGTTTTCAGTATAGATTCCAGCAGCTGCAGTAACTTACTCACTCATAATTAGCTTTGTCAGAACAAATGATGAACTACGTAAAACTAAAAGTTATCACTGGATTAGTAATCTAGAGGCCAGGTTAATGACCTAGGGACATGAGTTCAAAAGCCAGCTCATGGAATTAAGGCTAATAAATAAATCTTGAATTAAAAGCTTGTCTCAATAATTGTGACCATGAAGCTGTCATTGATTGTCATAAGAACTTATCCCTCGGAAGAAAATCTGTTGTCACGTCTTCTGGTCTCCACCTAACTCCAGGCACCCAGAAAGGTTTTTGACACTTAACAGAAATGGCATGGCCATCCACTCAGTTGTACTCAACCACTGCAAAATCAAAAAGGTCAAGGTGAAAACCAGATGGACCATTTAGTACAGGCCGAGATACAAGAAATGACACGGCAAACACAGAATTGTTGACCTTACAAAATCTTCCTTATTAATATATGGGGGCGGGGGCCAAAATTGGGATGGCTGTGGAAATTACGAGTCTAGCAATAGATTGGATGGTTTGATTTCATGACTGCATCAATTTCCCAGACACCGTCAAAGGAACAGGTGCCCTTGGACTACTCATTGATTCTGAGCCATATGAAGTCTCATGGCTACATGTTTAGTACGGGTAAGGAGACCATCTGCTGATTCCACCTATCAATTCCAAGTCCCTCCTCCCCTTTCAGCAAGTGAATCAGTATAATACTGAACACCTCTTGGAACAAGCACTGAGACACAGAGTAAACACTGTTTGGGGAACTACAATATCCATCAGAGTAGCTCAGCAGCACCAATATTGAACGAGTTGGCTGAGTCTTAAAGGATGTGGGCAGCTAGACAAATTCAGCAGCAGGTGATGCAGAAACCAAGCAGTAAAAAAAACTTACTTTACCTGATCCTACCAATCTGTTTCAATAAATTCGTCTGACCATGACAGTATCAGGAGGAACAAAGAACAAAGAAAACTTTACAGCCCAGGAACAGGCCCTTCAGCCCTCCTAGCCTTAGCCAATCCAAATGTACTGTCAATTCCTAAGCAACTGTATTCCTCTACTCCCCACCTACTGATGCATCTGTCCCGACACATCTTAAATGAATCTACCATGCCTGCCTCTCCCACCTCTGCTGGCAACCCATTCCAAATGCCCACCACCATCTCTGTGAAGTACTTGCCGTGTGTATCCCCCTTAAACTTTCCACCTCTCACCTTGAAATCGTGACCTCTCGTTATTGAACCCTTCACCCTGGGAAAAAGCTTGTTTCTATCAATCCTGTCTATACCCTTCATGATTTTGTAAACCTCAATCAGGTCCCCCCTTAATCTCCTTTTTTCTAATGCAAATAAACCTAACCTACTCAACCTCTCTTCATAGCTAGCACCTTCCATACCAGGCAACATCCTCACAAATCTTCTCTGCACCCTCTCCAAAGCGTCCACATCCTTTTGGTAATGTGGTGACTAGAACTGTACACAGTATTCTTAATGTGGCCAAACCAATATCTTGTACAATTTTAACATGACCTGCCAGCTCTCACACTCAACACCCCGTCCAATGAAGGCAAGCATACTATATGCCTTCTTGACCAATCTATCCACCTGTACAGCAACCTTCAGGGTACAACAGACCTGCACTCCCAGATCTCTCTGCCCATCAATTTTTCCCAAAGCTCTTTCATTCATTGTATAATTTGTTCTAGAATTAATCTTGCCTAAATGCATCACCTCTCATTTGTCTGGATTGAAAGCCATCTGCCACTTTTCCGTCCAACTCTCCAGTCTATCTATATCCTCCTGTATTCTCTGACAGACCCTTATTCTTTCTGCCACTCCAGCAATCTTTGTATCATCTGCAAACTTGCTGATCATACCAACAGTGTGTTCTTCTAGATCATTACAAACAACAGTGGCCCCAATGCTGACCCCTTTGGAACACCAATGGGCACCTTTCTCCATTTCAAGAAACTCCATTTAACTACTACTGTCTCCTGTTGCTCAACCAGTTCTTTATCCACCTAGCTAGAACACCCTGCACACTATGTGACTTCACTTTCTCCATTAGTCTACAATGGGGAACCTTATCAAATGCCTTACTAAAGTCCATGTATATGACATCAACAGCCCTTCCTTCATCTATCAACTTAGTCACTTCCTCGAAGAACTCTATCAAGTTGGTAAGGCATGATCTCCCCCATACAAAACCATGTTACCCAACACCGATAAGCTCTTTCCTTTCCAAATATAAATAGATCCTACCTCTCAGTACCCTCTCCAGCAACTTTCCCATGACCGTCAGGCTCACTTGTCTGTAGTTACCCAGAATATCCCAATTACCCTTCCTGTACAGGGGGACATCATGAGCAACCTTCCAGTCCTGGGAGATCCAAGATGGCGGCGACTCAGCAAGTCTGAGTTTACAGTGCTCTTCCCAAAACCTGGGTAAAGTGAGTTACTCACGCCCACCACACTTACCAAACCACCCAAAAAATTTTCTAACCTTAATTAGCTGCTTACTATTATATTTAAGCAGTTTAATATTAAGTGGATAATGAGTAAACCAAAGGGATCCCACAGCTCTCAGAAAACAAAGACCCCTCCCCCACCCTCCTCTCCTCCTCCGGCTGCAGCTGATGTAAAAACAGGCCTTGAAGAGATGATTGCCAGGCTGGAAACGACACTCGTCAATTTCATCGCAGAATCCAGACAGAGATGGAACTCATTCGAAGAAAAGCTACAAAAGCACAGCGAGGCTCTCGAGGAATTACAGGGCCGAGTGAAGGGGGCAGAGCTAAAGGCCACGACCTCCGAGGCTGCAGCACAAACAGCTGCAGAACAGGTGCCAGCTCTGGAGCAGAGAGTCCGGGCCTTTGAAATCTACATGGATGCTGCTGCAAATGTGTTGCTGGTCAAAGCACAGCAGGTTAGGCAGCATCTCAGGAATAGAGAATTCGACGTTTCGAGCATAAGCCCTTCATCAGGAATGAGAGAGAGAGAGCCAAGCAGGCTGAGATAAAAGGTAGGGAGGAGGGACTAGGGGGAGGGGCGATGGAGGTGGGATAGGTGGAAGGAGGTCAAGGTGAGGGTGATAGGCCGGAGTGGGGTGGGGGCGGAGAGGTCAGGAAGAGGATTGCAGGTTAGGAGGGCGGTGCTGAGTTGAGGGAACCGACTGAGACAAGGTCGGGGGAGGGGAAATGAGGAAACTGGAGAAATCTGAATTCATCCCTTGTGGTTGGAGGGTTCCCAGGCGGAAGATGAGGCGCTCCTCCTCCAGCCGTCGTGTAGTTGTGTTCTGCCGGTGGAGGAGTCCAAGGACCTGCATGTCCTCGGTGGAGTGGGAGGGGGAGTTAAAGTGTTGAGCCACGGGGTGATTGGGTTGGTTGGTCCGGGTGTCCCAGAGGTGTTCTCTGAAGCGTTCCGCAAGTAAGCGGCCCGTCTCCCCAATATAGAGGAGGCCACATCGGGTGCAGCGGATGCAATAGATGATGTGTGTGGAGGTACAGGTGAACTTGTGGCGGATATGGAAGGATCCCTTGGGGCCTTGGAGGGAAGTGAGTGTGGAGGTGTGGGCGCAAGTTTTACATTTCCTGCGGTTGCAGGGGAAGGTGCCGGGGGTGGAGGTTGGGTTGGTGGGGGGTGTGGATCTGACAAGGGAGTCACGAAGGGAGTGGTCCTTGCGGCGATCGCGGGGGCTCCGAGGTCGGTGGGGGCGGAAGTGACGTCACGGTCGGCGGCGGCCTTTGGTGCCGCGGGCGCTGTGGAGGCCACATGTGTAATGGCGTCCGACAGGCCTGTGGAAGATTCTGGAATAGTTGAGGGGCCACGAGTGTGGGGGTAAGTACATGAATCAGTCGGTTCCTTAGGCAGGTGCTGAGGAAGGAGATGTGGCTGTGGTAACGGGTCTGTTTGAGAACGTGGCTGAAGAGCTTCTGTGCAGAGGAGATGACCTGGGGGGTGCAGTGAGGGAGGGTCTCACTGAAATCCTTGTAGAGGGAGGAAGAGAGCTTCTTCAAGGAAGGCATCCTTGTAAGAGGATTCGCAGTAGGTTAAAATCTTCGAGTAAAAAATGAGGTCTGCAGATGCTGGAGATCACAGCTGCAAATGTGTTGCTGGTCAAAGCACAGCAGGTTAGGCAGCATCTCAGGAATAGAGAATTCGACGTTTCGAGCATAAGCCCTTCATCAGGAATAAGAGAGAGAGAGCCAAGCCGGCTGAGATAAAAGGTAGGGAGGAGGGACTAGGGGGAGGGGCGATGGAGGTGGGATAGGTGGAAGGAGGTCAAGGTGAGGATGATAGGCCGGAGTGGGGTGGGGGCGGAGAGGTCAGGAAGAGGATTGCAGGTTAGGAGGGCGGTGCTGAGTTGAGGGAACCGACTGAGACAAGGTGGGGGGAAGGGAAATGAGGAAACTGGAGAAATCTGAATTCATACCTTGTGGTTGGAGGGTTCCCAGGCGGAAGATGAGGCGCTCCTCCTCCAGCCGTCGTGTAGTTGTGTTCTGCCGGTGGAGGAGTCCAAGGACCTGCATGTCCTCGGTGGAGTGGGAGGGGGAGTTAAAGTGTTGAGCCACGGGGTGATTGGGTTGGTTGGTTCGGGCGGCCCAGAGGTGTTCTCTGAAGCGTTCCACAAGTAAGCGGCCTGTCTCACCAATATAGAGGAGGCCACATCGGGTGCAGCGGATGCAATAGATGATGTGTGTGGAGGTACAGGTGAACTTGTGGCGGATATGGAAGGATCCCTTGGGGCCTTGGAGGGAAGTGAGTGTGTTAATCTACATGGATGACCTGGATAATAGAAATCGGAGAAAGAATATCCGTCTTCTGGGCCTCCCTGAACAAGAGAAGGGAAAGGACAGTTAGTAGTATTTCTGGAGCGATGGCTGCCCCAGCTTTTAAACCTGGGGGCTGAAACTGACCGGGTAAGGGTGGAGTGGGCCTACCGGGTCGCAGCACGCGGATCTGGCCCAAACCAGCGCCCACGTCCGGTCCTGTTCCGGCTGCAGAGTTATAGGGAGAGGCAGATACTCCTGGATGCCTCCAGAAATCTTGGAAACTATCCTAAAGCCATGATCCATGAAGGATCCAAGATTATGTTATTTCAAGACTTCTCCCCGGCTTTGGCACGAAGGAGGAAGGCGTTTGATGAGGTGAAGAAATGTCTAAGGAACTTAAATATTCAATACACCTTACGCTACCCAGCGACGTTATGCTTTACCCACGAAGGATCCGAGTATAATTTTAGATCACCAGAAGAGGCTAAGGAACTTTTAGACTCGTTTAAATAAATCGTAAGAGACAATTTATGTTGGCTTGCCTCTTCCACACTCCGTGGGGAGAAGTGGATACTTTACTCTACTTTTGCTTCTGGGAGCAGGGTTGTCTTCCCTTGCTATTTTATGTTATTATACTTAACTGTAATCTGTTGGAGTTGTAATTTTATAGTTATGTGTGTTTGTACGTGGCATTGATGCTATCAGATATACTCAGGTATGGGTGGGGGTGGGGCACTCACTGTTAACTCTAGCTCGGTATTATATCTAAATCCTATTAAGGAGCGCCCGGGTCAAGGGTGGGACACTGTTTGGGAGAGGATATGGTGGACCTTTAGAAAGGAAGTAAGGCCCCCTGAGAACAAGGGGGAGGATCTCCATTCAAACATTTTTTTTTGTTCTTATTGTTTGGAAATAGTTTCCTTTTTATTATACTGTTATGAGTGTATTAGAGAACATTTTCTCTTGTTTGAAGGATGTAAGTGACTCAACTATACACTCTGGATAATTGTGGATTAGATTAGTAGTTAACTGAGTTTCATTGTTTTTCTTTCTTCTTTAGTATCATTCCTTTGAATTTTGATGATTATATATTTAAGATCTATTTTTATATTAATGTTTGTGCTTGAAAGTTCTGTTTATTTTTGTAAATCTGTCAAAATATTAAATTTCTAATAAAAATATCTTTAAAAAAAAACCTTCCAGTCCTACGGCACCTCACCTGTATTTAAGGATGCCACAAATATCTGTCAGGGCCCCAGCTATTTTCTCTCTCGCCTCCCTCAGCAACCTGGGATAGAGCCATCTGGTCCTGAGGATTTATCCACCTTAATAACCTCTAGCCTACCCAACACATCTTCCCTACTTATGTCAACATAACACAGACTAATCAAACTTTATCTCTAATTTCAAGATTCATCATGTTCCTCTCCACAGTGAACACTGATGCAAAGTAATCATTCAGAATCTCACCCATTCTCTCAGATTTGGCACACAGCCTTCCTTCATTATCTTTTAGTGGACCAATCCTTTCTCTAGTTACCCGCTTGCTTCTAATAAAACAAAATGCTTTGGGATTTTACTTAATTCTGCTAGCTAAAGCTATTTCATGACCCCTTTTAGTTTGCTTGATTCCTCATTTAAGACTTGTCCTACTCTTCCAATATTCCTCCAGGGCCCGTTCTGTTCTTAGCTGCCTAGACCTTATGTACGCTTCCTTTTTCCTCTTAGCTAGTCGTACAATTTCTCCTGTCATCCACGGTTCACAAATCTTGCCCTTCCTTTGCCTTCAACAGGACATGCCTATCCTGCACTACCGTTAACCTATCTTTGAAAACCTCCCATATCTCAAATATGGACTTCCCTTCAAAGAGCTGTGTCCAATCCACATTTCCCAGCTCCTGCCTAATTTTGATATAATTGGCCTTGGCCCAGTTTTGTACTCTTCCCTCAGGGCCACTCTCGTCTTTATATAAGAGTATTATAAAACTTACAGAATTGTGGTCACTGTTCCCAAAGAAATCCCCCACCGCAACTTCTACCACCTGTCCTGGCTCGTTCCCCAGTACCAGATCCAATATGGCCCCTTCCCTCGTCTGACTATTGACATACTGCTCTAGAAAACTCTCCTGGACGCTTCGTACAAATTCTACTCTATTCAGACCTCTGACGTTAAGTCAATGTTAGGAAAATTAAAATCTCCATCACCACTACCCTATTGCCTCTACATCTATTGATAATCTGTTTACCTATTTGTTCTTCTACCTCACGCTCACTGTTGGGAGGTCTGTAATACAGCCCCAACAATGTAACTGCACCCTTCTCATTTCTCAGCTCCACCCATAATGCCTCTACCCAAGACCGCCATAGTGTCCTCCTTTAACAGAGCTGTGATATCATCCCTGACCAGCAATACAACTCCGCCCCTCCATTTACTTCCCTCCCTGTCCTGTCTGAAATGTCTATATCCTAGAACATTCAATTTCCAATCATCATGCCCTTCCTTCAACCAAGTCTCCGTGATGGCAATAATGTCATACTCCCAGGCACCAATCCAATGCACAGCCCTTGTGGAAGCAAAGTCTTCGCAATGAAGATATCCTTTATTAAGTTGTGGGACATGGCCACATTGTCAAAGGAGATAGATTTTGAGTATACTTTGCAGCTCAAAATCCTGAACTCTCCCTAACAGTAATGCAGGTGTCCTCGCACCACATGGTTTGCAGTGGTCCAAGAGGAAGCTCATCAACATCTACTCAAAAGCAAATTAGGGATGGGCAATAAATACTGGCCTTGTCCACATTTGATGACCGAACAAATTTTTAAAAGCCTTGCAAACTCACCCATCTCTCCATCGAAAACAGGAGGAAATATAGTTCAATGAAATTAAAATATTTCACATTTACAGAACTGGAATGAAGATCTGTGCCTCGTCAGCATAGTGTCAACACATTTACCCTCCTGGAAGCAGTGAAATAATATTCAGACCCATAAGTGCTCACAAAACAGCTTATTGTCTGCACAGTCTTAAAGAGAAGCGTTTTTATTTTTTTTACAATGTTAACTATCTTTACATAGATAAACAGGTAAGAAGCTTGTGCCAAGTGGCCAGAATTATCTTAGTAGCCTTAACTCATTTCTGGAACAATCAAATTCAGCTTTACAAAAAGATTTAACACAGAAATATTAACATGATTTACAATCCTTAGATATTGTACAGTGGAAATTAGACACTATATAGAAAGCCCAAAAGATCTGAGAAATTACCCAGATTTCTTTAAATTATGTTGCAGCCTTAGAAATAACATCCAAACTTCCTATGGAATTTATTGGAAATATTTCTAAAGCTATTTATTTAAAATACCAAATACACTATTTTAAATCAAATTAACATCAGTGCCTTTTATATAACAATGGGTAACTTGTTTTGAGGGCAAGAGTGAAAGAATTCTATGCAGCTATTATCCAATGAACTTATGAAGGCTAGATGTGTTATTACAACAATCTGAGAGCGTACAATGCTGTAATAGATTTTATTTCCCTGAATCAAAGTTCGACATGAGGGAAGATATGCTGGGAACAATGAAAATGGCAGCTGACCAAGAGAGATGGGATGAAGTATTTGGTCTTTGGTTGACATGACTCCCAGCTCTAAGCTGCCTCCCTGAAAATGCAGGCAATGCGTACATACTTGAATGGCAACAAGAAAGATTATGTTCATGAATAGATGATTAAGAGAGTGGCATTTTGCAGTTTTCTACTAAAATAAGTTGTTTTTTCACTTTGCATCAAATCAAAACGTTGTGTTACATTAACCCATGGTACAATACCAACAATGTTTTCCATTATCAATGCACTCACTAGTAATGAGACAAATGTTAGGTTTTGCTTAGCAATCCATTGAGGAGGATGGAGGAAGTATAAACAGAATATCCTCAGTAACTCCTACTTGTGAATGGAACACAGGATGACCACCAAGACATTACCTGGAATTTTCAGTCATGTTTGAGGACTGGAATGCGGACTACCAAATCGGTAAATGATGCGTCAGAGAGAGAAACAAATTTCCAAATTCATTTGGATGTATTTTGCCTAAATTTTCTGGTTGTAATGCAGTACAATTAGAGTGGGCAAGGGGAGGACGGGGAAAAGAAAAAAAATCGGTTGCATCCTTCCAATTCAGCCACTTCCAGGAAAAAGGGAAAAAAAATTAGCACACTTAGTGTATAAAATCAAACTTTTAAACAAATGCATGCCATTACCATTGGACAATTAGCTAAGTTTAAATCTTTATCTTGCCAAGAAATCATTTTAAAATTATCAGATGTCAAAGTATCTGGTTTCCTGTTAATATCACAGTGGATAAGTTCATTATACACAAATCTAAACAAGTGCCGCACCCATGGCTCCAGATTCCAGTTATTTCCTGAATAAAGTGGACATTCAGTAGTTTTCCTTTCCTTCCCTCATGAACTGACAAAAACACTTGCTATCAACCCCAGATCTCAAACATCGCTGCTGTGTGTCAACGTGCGCCCTTTTATCCTCTTGAAAATTTTGACATCTACCCAGGATGCAGTTCCGCAGACCTCTAGCACACCAATCACAGGGCATTCTTAGGGACTCGGTGCTTATCAAATACACTTTCAGCAGGATACACATTCAAGTTTTAGCATCTTCAGGCAATTTTGCTTTTCTCTTGGCCAGGGTACAGAGGCCAATTATGGCAACACAACAAATTTAAACAAAAAAAAAATCAGCAAACTTGGCAAATAGCAGGAGTCAGACATTGTACACCATGATTAGTCAAGTGCACCCTTTATCAAAGGAATCATTGACAGCTATAATCACAGACTTCTTTACAGACGGACTTTAAGTCTTTTTTTGCGGGAGTGGTGGGTGGAAGAGAACATAATGAGCTGCATAGACAAAGCATGGTGAAAAAAAGAGGGGGCAAAAGCATGACTTTAAGTACAATACATCTTCATGTAGATCAACTTAGCAGAATGAGAAAAGATATTGTGTTTCCGGTGTCAGGTGAAAACTGATTACAGTTTAACTAATCCTCACTGAAGGCTTAAAGTGTATGCTGTTTTTGACCAAGCCTATAAAGCTGAGAGAAAAAAAACCTACTTCCCCTCCTATAGTGAAGTTGGAGGACTGCCTCAGTCATAATCCCTGATATCCTGAATGTACCAGGGAGAGATTAACCAATGAGAAGTGCTAATATTGTAGTAAAGTAACGTTACACAAGGCAGATGGGAAATGCGGTCATGGGTAATTAGTTGCTTGCATTGTGTCAATCTTAGTTCCAGTTATAAAATAACTTACTTTGTGGGGACTGGATTGAGTTATCAACATGGTGCAGACAGTTCCAAAACCCTAGATGACAATCAAAGTCAATTAAAGTACTTCCTCCCACGAATTTGAGAAAGTTTAGATTGATATCCAGGCTATTTCATGATCATTTCAGAAGCAAAATCAGCACACATTGCTCCACAATTCAAAAGTATGCCATTAAGCAGCATTCTTTTGCAGTAAATTTGTTGAGGCCCACTGCTTTAACACACATCAATAAATTATCCAATAGAAGTGAAATTTTCTTTTGCACTTTACTGGTTAGGCTAAAAGGAGAAACACCAACTGAAACTGTGTTAACACAAGCACTAACTTCTTACTTCTGAATGAAAGGTTAGGGGGTAAGGGCCATTTGAATGGATCTGTGCGCTACATTAAAAATTAAGATTCAGCTCATGGCTATATAACAAAAAGAACACATCAGAGAAAAGCTCAAAGGAAGTGAAGAGGGATGGTGAGGGGGAAGGTTAGCAAACAAGACTGGAACAAAGCCCTTTACCATCTTGCTTCCACTTGTTGGTCTGCAGAGCTCTAGAGAAATCTACAGTCCAGGACTGCTGCTCATTTAATTAGAGGAAAGTGTGCTTCTAATAAGTGGCAAGATACAGAGCAAAAATAAAGGAGGAAGTGTTGCACAGCGCACTTGCAACCTAAAATCTTCCTGCAATTATTTTATTCACATTTATTGGGAGATAAATATATTACTTGTTTTGCAATTATCAGTTATTGAGCCATTGTGATGCATAATCTTACAAGATTTATAGACACTATGTTAAACAGTAACAAAAACTGGTAATAAAAGGGTTGTAACATTTTTAATTAAGCCAAAGATCCCATCTCTAAAAAATATGCTCTCTGCTAATGGGCTCACAAAAGATTCAAGCTGACATGCAACTCAGAAAACCAGTTTCACCAGACAATGCAACCTCTTGAAACAGGTTTCTTTCAGGTAATAGTCATGCACTGACATCCATCTAAAAGAATATGACAAAATCAATGAGGGGAGATCCTGTTTTACTTGATGTAAGAGTTCCCCAAAGCAAGGAACACTCAAACCAAGATACCTGACATGCAGTTTAGCAAGAACAAGATGAGAAAATTCTCATTGCAAGCCTATTCTGACCAAATGCAGAATAGTAATGAGTCCTTGTTTTTCAAAGTTTGATTAAGCAACCTCCACACAGTCTGCATGGCTTTAGAGTTAAGGCGGCAAACTCTTGACTTGACTCATGCTGGGATAAAGTTCCACAGGTGCTGTGCGCGCATGTGGAAACTGCAAACATTTGTAGGTGGACAACATTCAGGCCTTGTCCCCATCCAAAGGCCGAGTGTACACTGCCAAGTTTGGGATTTTAATGGATTAACAATCAGGAACCTGTACAGAATTTTCCCTTAGCATAAGGTCAGAGGCCAAGTACTCAACTTCAACATGGATTAACTTCACTTCCCATAGTTTAAACAGGAACATTCATCCATTAAACAAGGCAACTGGGATGCTTCGACACCAAGCTTAAAACTGAAAACTCAGTGATTACTTACAAATGCAAACTGAAGTTCAAACTTTCTAAAATAGGCAGGTTTTAGCAAAAAAAACTACCTAAATTTGATACTCTATATACATTATTAATATCTATGATAAATCCTGAAAATATATTACAAATATACTCTAGCTTAAGAATAGGTTGTGTTAAAAATAAGTCAGGGTTCCCAAGTGCCCTCACCCCACTATTTTCTCACCCAGTCCTGAAAATACTGAGTCTTGCTGGAGTGGTTGCGTCAGCTCCAGCTCTGACCCAATAGTTGCACGTCACGAGCTTAGACAAGTGTTCCGGGCCAATTCAGGTATGGAGTGCATCAAAACCAGATTCAGTCTGGCCCTCGACAGATCTCAAAAAACACTTTCCACCAAGACTCAGGGACTACTGATCGAGAGCAGCATTCCAGGTGAATTGCCTCTAGCTATCCCAGAATGTTTCAATAATTGCTAAATAAAATTGTTACTCTTCACAGAATAACAAAGCCAGCATAAACCAATTATTGCAGTAGCGACTTCCGGTTAATGATATTCTGTACTACACCTTTGTATTCAACAAATAAAGTCAGAGAGAGAAGAGAGGTTTAAGTCTGAATAATCAAAAGAGTATACACTATTTTATATGTTAGATGTTGATGCAGTCATTTCAACCCAGAGATAACAGCTGGAAGTAAGCCACACTCAGATTTACCTTATTTTCACTTTATATTGAAAAAGACTAAATTTGCCCCAAAATAAACAGACTTAGGAAATCTTTGGAAGTTGCAATCAAATTTTCAAACAAATCTCTGCCAAATTCCCTCAATAATTTGGGATATCCCTTCAATTAACAGTGGATACTGCTTCTGTGCTTGATTCTTTTCTTCTTTGTCCTTTCTTCAAACCATCAATTTATTCTGGGCTTTAGACCCATGGGTGTCAACTTTCCCAAACTGCAATGTACTTACAGAATGTGTATTTGCATAACTTTTGCCAAGCTCAGTGCTGTCCTCACCCAAGCACACAGGCTCACAGTTTCAGCAGGGCCATGTTAGTTGACCAGAAACAAGATTCTTGGCTAAGGTCTTTACCGTACCCTTGTTGGTCCCTGCTGAAATTATCTATTGCAGGTTAGATAATAATTTTTTTAAAAATTGGTATAGAAATATAATCTGTATGCCAAGTAGATTTTGGCGGTGATTTCTCAGCTGTGTTATAAATTTGCTTTCTTATACAGAAAAAAAACTTGAGGGAAACCCACATTTCGTTTGGTTGTTATCATAGGTTACAATGGATGAACACTAGATTCTAAACTGGGAATAGGAATGGGAGACTAAGTAATAATAAGGAAATGATAGAACAATTAAAGTGAGTCTCCCAAATTGTATGGGGCTGAGAACTTATTATCCAGGGATTGCTATGGGAAGGTTTTTAGAAAGAAGAACCTTTTCACAGATGGATATATGAAGTGAACATTCGTGGACAAGACAGAATTATAAAAAAATTCTGTTCAGCTGGTCCTGGTCACATAGAGTGCGCAGTGTTACTAATGAATGTTATTTTTCTTTTAAAACTACTATTCTATTCCACTATTCTTTTTAATTTTATTTCTTATCCCTCTCCAATCTTGGAAATTTACACCTATCTTATTTGCAAAGTGTCCATACAGCTGATAAATTTAAAACCTATAAACAAGATGTGAAGTAGATATGTCAAGGTGGCCCTTGAGCGTTGTATGCAGGGACCAGGTGGGGACACGTCAAAATGTCCTCAGAAGTTCAATACAAAGTTGTACCTAGCGGGGAAAGGGGACGCATGTGGGAAAAGTTCAATCTCTAACCAAAGACAACATTATTTTACAGCAGCCTTTCCTGAATCAAAGGTGTCGGCACAGATACCACAAAAATATTTTCCAATCAAGCTCTATAAAACTAGAGCTACGATTGATCTACATCTCTCAGTCCTTTAAAAATATAGGGCAAAAGCCTCTGTTTTCTAGCTACACTTTATAGAGAGGAGGAAGAATACATCTGGGATAATGAGCACTACTGTCAGAAGTTTTTCTAAGAGACTGCTTAAAAGAAAATTCACGAAAGGTGCAATGTTAGAGTAGACATCTGTTCATCAAACAGTAGCCTGCACCTATCTTTCAAGTATCAACAATGCTGGAAAAAACATTTTAATAAGAATTTTGTCACAAGGTAGGGACTCCCTGAAGTTCACTGTACTTGCTTAAATTAAAACATTGTATTAAATTAAGACATTGAGATGCATTTAAATTAATCTTTAAAATGAAATATGATTACATCATTTAGCAAAGACGAGGACTGAACTAGGGGGGTGGGTGGGGAAAGAGAGAGAGAGAGAGAGAGAGAGAGAGAGAGAGAGACGCACACGGAGAGAGGGGGGGGGGGGGAAGAAGCCTGCTATAATGGGCCATGAGGACACTGTGGTGCAAGCAAAAAAAAAAATGGGGGAACAATAGTATAGGAGGGATACACACAATCTAGGATTGTTTCTTAGCTCAACAATGGAATACATGTATGGATAGTAGACATGTATTCCAGCTCTGCTCTGCCAACTGTAAGATGCTATTAATTCCAGGAATCCCATTCCCAACCATATCTTATCAACAGCAGCCAACTGTATTCCTACGTCTAAATGGGGTAAGCATGGCTGCTCCTTCGTGTTCAACAGAAATGAACATACTACAGATTTAAACTGTTTATCACAGCACATTAATTCTATTTAAGCATGTACAATTTCCTCATTATATTAAGTTCTTCAGCTTGTAAATACAGAGTTTTGAAGGCAAGACAAAGGCTTTACAGCCATTTCCCACAGGATTTCCAAAGCAAATAGACAGTCCTGATGTGTCTGGATAAACAGAAGTCTACTGGAAAGTAAAGCACAAGTAGTGAAATGCATTCCTCCTTTACAGAATCTTTCAAATGACATCACAAAACTCTCTCCTGACAAGACTTTCATACAGTAGTTACTCTTGT
The DNA here is from genome assembly GCF_020745735.1 of Hemiscyllium ocellatum. Taxonomy (NCBI): domain Eukaryota; kingdom Metazoa; phylum Chordata; class Chondrichthyes; order Orectolobiformes; family Hemiscylliidae; genus Hemiscyllium; species Hemiscyllium ocellatum. The sequence continues at coordinate 57,734,176 of NC_083415.1, forward strand.
CCAAAACCTTCAGTTTCCTCAATTGCGAATAATAGCTTTTCCTTCAGTTGCTCAAAGCTCTTGTATGGTGGCAAATCCAGTCGATTAAAACTACAGGGAAATAGTTAAAACAAAGATCAGAATTCTGAAAGTTTCATTAAGGACTAAGTTCAATAACTCATTTAGATACTCATTTGCTACCTACTCCAGCCACAATTAGTTTTATATATTCTGTGGAAAATCAGGTTCCACCATCACCACCAACCATGCTCCACCCCACCCCCACCACCAAAATATCTTTGCCTATTTGGTTCCAGCTGCTCTGTCACAAGCTCCTCTCAGAGTGAGGGGGAGAGAAATCTAATTGCTGTCTCATGTAGGGGTCTGACTTACAGAAGATAGTACGGGAGATAGATCATGAATTTATGTACATGAGGTTTCATAAACCCTCTCTAGTACTCTCACACAGCATTACATTATTGATTGTATTCTGGGGTACCAGTGAAAGATATTTCACCCAGTGTCAGAAACTGTTCTTAATGAGCATAGTAAACCCTTCTCCACAGTAGCCAGATTCTAAACAATTTTCTTAAGCTGCTGGCCTTAACCAGTCAGCACATTCACAAACCATTATCCACAAGGTTTACAATATGGATGGCAGTAAATTACAGGAAGGGCTGTGTGCCTTCCATCAACTGCTCTCCTTTAGTACAAAAGCATTTGAAGGATATTTGGCATTCCTGGTGTTTGCTTCAAGGGGCAGGGGAAACTGATGGAGACAAAATGGAGCTAAGTAGATATAATAAAAATTTCTTCCATCAAAATATGAGGAACACATTCACTCATCAAAACTAATCCAGCTAGAATTAATGAGGTTCGACATATATTGAATAGAGGGTTTCAGATTCAAAATAATGAAAAACCTGTGGCTTAATCCCAATTACTACAGAAGAACAGGGGAAGGCAGTTTCATCAGTATGACTGGCCCAATCATAGCTGAAGTAGGCCAGAAAATGGCTAATATGGTTATAAAAGATTTGCCTATGTTTTACCAAAAAATACCCTTAATCCACCCATATACTAAATAGGAGACAAACACTCATTAATCTTAAGTAAACAAAGTATTGCAAGAGCTTCGTACCAGGAACTGGGAGAAAGCTTTAAAAATGCACATGCAAATGTTGAAGAAAATCTGTTCCGTGGGTTTTTCCAAGTTGAAAAGGTGACCGTGGAATGGCCACATAAAGTAGAGAAAAGAGAGCAAACCCAAACCAGTACTTCCCAATCAACTGAAACAGTTGGACAAGAGAATGCAAGGGTCAATGAGTAAGTGGCAAATTTCAGATAGACAGCAGAATCTTTCCTCACTTGAAGTGGAGTTTCATAGAGAGCTGGGGAAAGAAAAAAGCCCTGGAATCATGTAAGAAACAATTGGGGAGTGATCAAGTAGAATCTAAAAGAAAGAGATCATTATTCAATGTGATTTGAGCTGGAATGATTTAGTAATTCCATTCAGAGGTTGCAAAGCTACTGGTGTAGGTGGTGAAATCTTCACTGCCCTCCGCTCATTAGGTGGTTTAAAGTTGGTCACGGTGAAAAGTTACATTCCAAATATATGTTTACCTTACCTTGGGAACAGATATAGGAAAAGTGCTCCATTTGCCAGCACTCCGCACAAATATTTAAAGTTAAGAGGTTAAGGAATGTAAAGAACAGAAATGGTATTCACAGCTTTAAAAAAAAGACAGACATTTCTTGAAATACTCAACTCACCAGGTATGGCTTCTTGGCAACCAATTTTCCTTCCCAACTTTCTCAATACAAAACTTCTGAGGACCATTGCTCCCTTAAACCAAAATGCAAACATGAATTACAATTTAATATATTTCTTTTCAGCGATTAACAAGAACAAATTGCATTTATACACCATTTTCAACATTCTTTACAGGCATTATCAGATAGAAACTTGACACTGATTTGAAGCCACTGTTTAAAACTCATTCATCAGATGTAACTGTCCTTGTCTAGGATCTGCATTTGCCCATCCAAAGTTGCCCTGCCTTCTGGAATTGCCGCTGTCCTTGGAGCATAGGGATACCCATGCAGCTGTAAAAAAGACTGTTCCAGAACTTTGATCCACTGATAGTGAAGAAATTATCATCTAGTTCCAAATCAGCTAAGTGTGTGGTTTGGAGGGCAACTTGCAGGTGGTGATCCTATGAATCTACTGCCCTGATTTTTCTAACTGTTGAAGGAAGGTTGCTGAGTTACTTGGAATGTATCTTGCAGATGGTACACACTGCTGCCACTGCGTGTGCGAGATGGTGAGGGAAATATAAGTAGGTAGATGGGATACTAATCAATTGGGGATGCTTTATCCTAAATGGTGTCAATGCTTTGAGTGCTGCTGGAACTGCATCAATCTAGTCAAGTGGAGGCTATTCTAGCAAACTCCTGATTTGTGCTTTGTGGATGTTGGACAGGCACCTACCATAGAAATCTTAGCCTCTGACCTACTCCTGTGGAAACAATACTGATATGGTCCAGTTCACTTTTCAGGGAACAGTAATGTCTGGGATGTTCAGGTGGAGAGTTCAATGCAGGTCATGCCAATGAATGTCAAGGGATAATGGCTGGATCCTCCCTTGTTGCAAATGTTCATTGACTGGTATCTGTGTGTACTAATGCTACTTGCTAGTTATCAGTCCAAACTTGGATGTTGGCAAGATCGCACTGGATATGGACACAGATTGCTTCAATATCTGAGGAATCACAAATGGAGTCGAACATGGTGCAATCATCAGCTTAACATCCGACCTCAAGACAAAAGGCTTAGTCAGAGTTTTTTTTTAGTAGTTCTTTAAAGTAAGACAGATGCAGAGAGATTTAGGAAGAAAATTGCAGAGTTTGCAGTTTTTGCAACTGAAGTCTGCCAATGGTGGAGCAATTAAAATTGGGAAAGGTCAGAAGGCCAGAATTTGCAGAGAACAGAGATTTTGTGAGGCTGTCACTGTGAAGGAAATGAAATCAGTGGGGGAAGAGTGCTGCTAAGAATGGATATGAAAACAAGTAAAAGTTTGCATGAATAAGAGGTGAACTCATTGAAACATACTGGATCTTAAGAGACTTGCTGAGAGAATGTTTTCCCTTGTGAAAGAGTCTAGAACCAGAGGGCATAGTCTCAGAATTAAAGGAGACTAACTTGAGGGGATCCAAGATGGCGGCGACTCAGCAAGTCTGAGTTTACAGTGCTCTTCCCAAAACCTGGGTAAAGTGAGTTACTCACGCCCACCACACTTACCAAACCACCCAAAAAATTTTCTAACCTTAATTAGCTGCTTACTATTATATTTAAGCAGTTTAATATTAAGTGGATAATGAGTAAACCAAAGGGATCCCACAGCTCTCAGAAAACAAAGACCCCTCCCCCACCCTCCTCTCCTCCTCCGGCTGCAGCTGATGTAAAAACAGGCCTTGAAGAGATGATTGCCAGGCTGGAAACGACACTCGTCAATTTCATCGCAGAATCCAGACAGAGATGGAATGCATTCGAAGAAAAGCTGCAGAAACACAGCCAGGCTCTCGAGGAATTGCAGGGCCGAGTGGAGGGGGTGGAGCTAAAGGCCACGACCTCCGAGGCTGCAGCACAAACAGCTGCAGAACAGGTGCGAGCTCTGGAGCAGAGAGTCCGGGCCTTTGAAATCTACATGGATGACCTGGATAATAGAAATCGGAGAAAGAATATCCGTCTTCTGGGCCTCCCTGAACAAGAAGAGAAGGGACAGTTAGCAGTATTTCTGGAGCGATGGCTGCCCCAGCTTTTAAACCTGGGGGCTGAAACTGACCGGGTAAGGGTGGAGTGGGCCTACCAGGTCGCAGTACACGGATCTGGCCCAAACCAGCGCCCACGCCCGGTCCTGTTCCGGCTGCAGAGTTATAGGGAGAGGCAGATACTCCTGGATGCCTCCAGAAAGCTTGGAAAGGGTCCTAAAGCCATGATCCATGAAGGATCCAAGATTATGTTATTTCAGGACTTCTCCCCGGCTTTGGCCCGAAGGAGGAAGGCGTTTGATAAGGTGAAGAAATGTCTAAGGAACTTAAATATTCAATACACCTTACGCTACCCAGCGACGTTATGCTTTACCCACGAAGGATCAGAGTATAATTTTAGATCACCAGAAGAGGCTAAGGAACTTTTAGACTCGTTTAAATAAATCGTAAGAGACAATTTATGTTGGCTTGCCTCTTCCACACTCCGTGGGGAGAAGTGGATACTTTACTTTACTTTTGCTTCTGGGAGCAGGGTTGTCTTCCCTTGCTATTTTATGTTATTATACTTAACTGTAATCTGTTGGAGTTGTAATTTTATAGTTATGTGTGTTTGTACGTGGCATTGATGCTATCAGATATACTCAGGTATGGGTGGGGAGGGGTGGGGGTGGAGCGCTCACTGTTAACTCTAGCTCGGTATTATATCTAAATCCTATTAAGGAGCGCCCGGGTCAAGGGTGGGACACTGTTTGGGAGAGGGTATGGTGGACCTTTAGAAAGGAAGTAAGGCCCCCTGAGAACAAGGGGGAGGATCTCCATTCAAACATTTTTTTTTTGTTCTCATTGTTTGGAAATAGTTTCCTTTTTATTATACTGTTATGAGTGTATTAGAGAACATTTTCTCTTGTTTGAAGGATGTAAGTGACTCAACTATACACTCTGGATAATTGTGGATTAGATTAGTAATTAACTGAGTTTCATTGTTTTTCTTTCTTCTTTAGTATCATTCCTTTGAATTTTGATGATTATATATTTAAGATCTATTTTTATATTAATGTTTGTGCTTGAAAGTTCTGTTTATTTTTGTAAATCTGTCAAAATATTAAATTTCTAATAAAAATATCTTTAAAAAAAAGGAGACTAACTTAAGAGTGAGATGAGGAGCAATTTCTTCCCTCAGGGGGTTGTGTGCCTTTGGATCTCCTTGCCACAGAAAGCTGTGGGGGCTGAGGCTTTATGTATATTTAAGGCTGAAATAGATCCTTGATCAGTAGGGGCCAAATAGCATACACCTGCTCCTATTTTGTGCGGTTTTATGGTCTTTTAAACTTGTGGCATTGCTTAACTGGGAGCCAATGTAGGCAAGGTGTCAGAGCAGAGATGAGTAAGCTGGATGATATCACTAAGGAAATGGGCAGCAAAGAATTGAATGAGCACAAGCTTACATGAGGGAGAACCAGAGAAGGCAGCAATGAGTGCATTCCATTAAGTCAAGTCAGGGATAACAAGGAATGATTAAAGGATTAAATCAGTGATAGAAAAGAACACTTATTTATAACAAATGGTTAATTTAAAAAATTAAGTACAAAAACAATTTGCACATTCAAACTGTCACAGAAAACTCCATCCTCATTTGAGAGAGGTATGTAAACCAACTGCTTTCATCAGAGGGAGAATGTCAGCATGTTTTGGAGCACTACTGAATATTGCCTACTTAAAAAATGATGATCAGGTAAGGTATGTGATGAAACCATAATGACCCAGCAGAAACTCTGATGAGAAACATCCACCCGTGAGACCAACTGGAGGGCATCTAGACCTGAGGAACTGCCCAATGGTAAGTGAAGCAATGCCCTGAGAAAGACGGCAGGGCACGGTAATAAAGCGCACAGGGAAAGAACGAGAGAGAGCAAGCTGTGGGTGGTCCACACTATCACCAGCTGAAAATCCTTATGCTCCATTTGACTGAAACTGCTAATGTAAGCAAAGCTCCAGTTCCCCCAGTGAAAGAAATTGATAGACAAGTATGTGGAAATTAATCCAGAGGCAGTTTACTATGTGATAAGCACAGACATGCAAATGAGGAAAGGCATGAAGCCAAAGTTTTTAAATGTTGTGTCTGCTTTGGCACAACTTAAGAATAATTTATGCTACTTAAGAACTAGCACACTGTGAATGCACATTTTACACCACTGGTAGGACACTTAACTGCTTTACACAATTGACAAATTTAATTCTAGGTTTTTGAGGAAAGGATTCAACATTAATAATCACATCTGAAGGAAAAGCTTATTTTAAAAACAATCTGTTCATGCAGTGAGTCACTTACATTGGTTATGGTTTGAATGAGTCCTGCAAATTAAATATTTAAGTCATTTTTTTAAAAATGCACTATGGAACTTGGGTGTCGACAATATGGCAAGAGCAGTCCAATTTTGGGTAGGGAGATCCAGGATATTGACACAGCAATGATGAAGGAACAGGAATATATTTCCAAGTGAGGCTGATGTGCGACTTGAAAAGGATTTGGTAGTAAGCCCGTGAATGTACTGCCCTTCAGCTTCTTTGAAGTAGCAGCTGGGAGTGGCAGTCAAAGAAACCTGGATGAGTTGCTACTGCCAAGTTACAGCTAGTACAGTCTGAGGGTAGGGTGTACCAGTGATGGTGGGAGTCAATGCTAAAGGTGATGGATGTGGTCCTGAACTAGTTGTTTTGTCAGAGATGGTGTAGATCATGTTTTGCTGAACCTGCACTCATTAAAGAAGAGCAATGCCATTAGAGTAATTGCCCCAGTTCTTTAAAAACATCAGTTCAATAAACTTTGACAAGAATGCGGAGGAAAAGTCACCTTGTCTAAATTAACTGAATTGATGTTTTTAAAGAACCATGGCTACATATTCAGTATCGATTTAGTGGCTGCTTATCGACATAACCTGATCTGAAAATTTGTTTTACTCAACATATTTTTTTTAAAACATTGCAGGATTTCAAGATTAGTTGCCTAAAGGTAACATACAAGCCGTGTCTGGATGAATGTAGCTCTCATAACACCCTAGAACCATGCAAGATAAAGTAGACCACTTGATCAACACATCAATGTAAATATTCATTCCCTACTGATGAAAAAGTGCATGTGCCACCTTCAACGTGCACTGCAGCAACACAAAAGCAAATCTTTCAACAGCACCTTCCAAACCCACAACCAGTACCACATGGAAGGAAAGGGCCTGTTAAAGTACAGATTTGAGACGGGCCAGGGAATCCCCTTGTGGACTCAACCTGCAAGCCTCTCTTGATTCGTCCCAAAGATCATACGCTTTGATAGTCTGGAATAAAAAACCTGTTACAGACAGTTAAGTTTAATTTTAGTCATGCCCTTTATTTACCAATAGCATCACTGTTACAACATAACACTGATACCTATAAGCTAAACTAACTAGGTTCTAATAATCCAGGAGAGTAGGATATCGCTCTTCTTTTAAGAGCCCTCGCAGGCTACTCTGCTGTACTGTCACAAACAGGCTTCCTTTGTGCAAAATGTTTACAAGAACATTGCATGTTCTTATCTAGGCAGATAACAGTGAAGGAGAATAATTCGTAAGGGAGAGAAGTTAATTGACTGGTCTGTGTGTACTTGACTGATCACTCCTACAAGCCCTAAGCCATTCATCAGGTAGGAAAAAACAAATCCAGCCAAGTTAGGCGGCTGCTCGCAAGATAAGTTCCTATCATAGAGAAGTACCTGTCTGAATTAAGTGGGAGATGTCATAAGGGAACCTTGCACAGCTTGCATGTCAGATACAATTATTTTACGAAAAGGCTTCTTAGCAAGGAGGGCAAACTTTTGACCATAAAATGGCTTCCCGAAACATTGTGCCAGAATCTCTTCAATGTTAGGTTTAGAATAGTTTTTAGGCTAGGAGCAGATACCTGCTTTTTATCTTAAGCACCAAAATATTCTGTACCTGAGGCTGAGATGTTACCATAAGGTTGTATTTAAACTGATGCATTAATCTTGAATTAAATGCGCTTTCTTTTCATGGTTGTGATGCAAATTCAAATAAAACACAAGATCTGATTAGTTAGAATTGACAGTGGGGCAGTCTGTAAGGTCTGTAGAATGGTCTGCAAGAAACTTAAAGCTTCATCAATATTAACTTACAGAATTTGCATTTCATAACCAATAATGGCTACTCAAAATCAAAATCTCAGAAATGCAATTAAGTTCAATGCATAGCAAATAGGCACAAAGAGTTAATTTTCTACTAGCTTTTGCAGTCCCAGCACTAAAATGGTCTCTCTCTCTAGTATCTTTTTGAACTCAAGTCAGGAACTTGTAACAGAAAAGATGTTGTTCCCTCTGTGTCTGCCTCGCTTGCAAGGGGTTAATAAGAATCCATTATGATTGATGGGATCCAGACTGTCAACTACAAGGCTTTTGATGATACAGCGTTTCATTTCGAGGTCAGAATCAAACACCTATTAATTTCATAAGGGAACAGCCATGAATGTTATCACTCGGTGTCCTGTTCACAGAGTTTCAATATTAAGGCAAATGTTCTTAATTGCCTTAGAGCATCCTGTTATCACTTGGTGAAAACAGATGTTTTTATCTTCTGCATAACTTTCAGTTCCCCCTTTTCTCATGGCTAGACCCTTCCTGCCTGTCTATTTTCTAGTGTGCAGCAAATGTGTTCTATAATTCAACATTACATTTTAGTCTATATGTTTAAAGACAAGTTTTAAGGCTATAGACTTTCCCAGGCCTATCTCTAATATTTCAATTAATGTTACTGCATGTCAAGCTCCACAACAATCTGAAAGATAACTTGCAATTCCTCACAAGCTGATTCCTGTCAGACAATCAATCAATGAGCGCACTGAAATAAAAAGCTACATCCAAAGAAAACTAGAACACCTCCAAGTCAAATACAGTCGAGTCTGAGGGATATCACATTTATTTCATTACTGCTGACTCAAAATCCTGGAAGCTCTAACGTCACAGCACTTTGAGACGACTTTCACCAAATGGACTGTAGTAGTTCTTCAAATAGCTCACTAGCATTCATGACACAGCTAAGAATTAGGATTAGGATTAAGCCTTACAGATCCACAAGGGTTGGCAAGGTGGCTCAGTGGTTAGCACTGTTGCCTCCCAGGTTCAATTCCAGCCTTGGGCAACTGTCTGTGTGGAGTCTGCATATTCTCCCAGTGTTTGCGTGGGCTTCCTCCCACAGTCCAAAGATGTGCAGGTCAGGTGAATTGGCCATATTAAATTGTCCGTAGAGTTAGGTGCACGAATCAGAGGGAAATGGGTCTGGGTGGGTTAATCTTCGGAGGGTTAGTGTGGACTTGTTGGGCCGAAGGGCCTGTTTCCACACTGTAGGGAACCTAATCTGATCTAATCAAGCTTGCAACATACTTTAACTCAACTTATGTCTCATTCAGTTTCATTGAAGGTACATCGTTCAAGTTAAGATCAACAGAGAAGTTATACTGAAGCTCAATTGGAGTTTCACCTCTACATACGTGTTACATGTTAAGTCTAGATTTTCTCTCTTCAGTTAAACAAAGTGTGTGTTTGAACTTCACCCTGTCTGATATTTTACAGAGTAAGACATTAATATGACAGATTCCTAAAATTAATAAATCTGGGGTCAAATATAGGTTAGTCTGGGTAGGGATGGCTGTTCCTTAGTGTTACTAAACAAGTCTTTTGACAACTGCATGGCTTTTTAAAAAAAAACCTATCATAGGGCATCACTCCTGAGCTGATACCATTCTCACCTGACAACTTTAGATGCAGTTTTCTGCATTACTGAACAACAATCAGAAGCCAAGAAACCGGACAGATTTTCCAACCTGAGCACTGAAATTACCTGTAATGTGTAACTGTCGTCCCAAGTCTGCTACATTATTGCCAAGCACAGGTTCATCATCAATGTGGTGTATTTGCTTACTAAATAATTGGAGGAACTCCTCCCATTACATGAAAGCATTTAAGAATAATATATCCTAAAATGGACAATGAATGATTGCCAACAAAACAAGCAACTTGAATGAACTTAAATTTCACCAAGCTTATATCCACCATTTGCTTTTGAACAACACTTACCCATAAGATCAGCAAATCCACCAACTGGTAAGCGGCATGTTCCTGTGACAAACTGCAGCAGACGCATTCGCTTCTCGTTGTCCATTTCTTTCACAACCTAAAGGAACAGTGCCACTAAGTTAAGACAGTTATTCATAAAACTTAATTTGTGCAGTACACATGCTTCTCTACCAGTCTACTTTCTCTTGATGCAAGAAATAGAGGACAATTGAAAATTCAGAAAAATCTTTAAAATCCCATCAACATTTAATATTGCAATGCTTAGACTTTGCTTCTTGGAATTTTAACAGATCTTACTTGTTACAGGTAAACTGCTATTGACTAATTAGATTGCAATTTTAGATCCTGTAACCAACGAAACTGGTTCATCATCAATGTGGTGTATATAGGAAGTGAAAGAGTAGTTTTTTTTTAATTCATTCACAGAATGAGGGCATTGCTGGCCATGCCAGCATGTATTGTCCATCCCTAATTGCTCAAAGGGCTGTTTCCGAGTCAAGCACAATGCTGTGGATTTGGAGTCACAGGTGGGCCAGACCAAAAGTAATGGGGGCAGTTTCCTTCCCTAAAGGACAACAGTAGTGGAACCTAGGGCTATACATTCACAAAATCCTGAAGAAGCAGGATAAAATTATAAGGTAGTTAAGAAGCCGACGTTGTAAAGGTCATGTTATTGAGGGTACATATGTGGATGTTTGAGCTATGATTAAGAGAAGCTGGAAAATTAACTGACAAAAGATAAAGATTAGTATGTAATACAGTACAGAGGCCCGCCCCAGGGCAGAAGATCTGGGATCAAGCCCTACCTATCAGAGGAATGTCATAACATGTCTGAACAGGTTGATTAAAAACATTTTAAAAGATTTATTCCTACCCAAGAGTGACTGACCTGTAGGACACAAAGGTGATCTCCATTTATATTATTTGGAGTATAGCAAATAAATCCTTTGTGGAATATAGATAACCTCTTGCTTCATCCTTTCACAGATGCAGGCTCATTAGATTAATAAAGAATGTATGTGGGACATTTAGCTTTCCAAAGCATGTTGAATACAAAAAGGAAATCATGATCAATCTGTACACATTAATAATTTGGCCTCAACTGGAATATTGTGTGCAACTGTACAGACTGGCATCATACTTAGGGAGATGTCATGGTTTTGAAGAGAATATTCAGGAGTATGAGATCCTAGAAGAGAAGCTTCAGTCATGTGAACAGATCACAAACTGGAGTTGCTCTCTTTATAGCATGGAAGGTTAAGAGTTGATCCAATAAAAGGAATTCCAATTTGTTGAGTTTAGAAGGAGGAATTAAGGAAAAACTACTATTTCTAAGTGGTCCAGGATTTAAAATAATTTGCAAAAAATCTAGTTGGAAACTTAGGACCAATTATTTCACAGAGTGCTATAATGATTGAGTGTACTAGCTGAGAAGGTGATGGAATCAGATTCCGTGTGAGCTTTTAAGTGACAATTGGACATTACGTGAAGAAGGCTAATTTTCAGCATGATACAATTTGACAAAGATTAGTGGTAGGCTAGTTGGTTGGGAAGAGTTTTAAAAATTAATAAAAGACAACCGAAAAAAAGGAAGGCGGCAAACTTTGAAGGGAAATTTGCAAGTAATATCAAGACAGACAGCAAGAGCTTCTTGAAGTACAAAAAGAGAGAGAAACCAAATTGAACAATGGTCCCTTGGAGAATGAGACTAGGGAAGCAATAATGGGGAACCAGGAAATGGTACAGGAGTTGAATAAATACTTTGCATCAGTCTTCACAGTAGAGCTCATTATCATTTCAAAATTACAAAATCTAGAGGCAAAACGTAAAGACAAAGTAGGTATAAAAAATATTACAAGAGAAATTGCCCTATAGAAACTAAATACTGACAAGGCCCCTGGACGAGAAAGGATGCTTTCCACAAAACTAAAGTAGTAGCTATAAGGATAGTGGGCACACTGGTAATCTTCTAGGGATCCTTAGATTTTGGAAAGATTCCAGAGGATTGGAAAACTCCTAATGGAACATCTTTATTTAAAAAAAGAGGAAGGAGATGAAAGATCAGGTAAAGTTAGGCCAGTTAGTTTAAGGTCTCTTACTGGGAAAATTAGGATTTTATAAAGACTATATAAAGGAAGTAATAGTAGAGCAGTTAGAAACCCATAGTATGATCAAACACCAGTCAACAAGGCTTCAAGAAGGGAAAAATCATGCCTGATTTATTTAACAGAAATCTTTGAGGTAACATGCTGTCTGAAACAGAAAGTGGATGTAATGTGCGTAGTCTTTTCAGGAAGAGTTTCTAAGGCACCACACATTAGGCTAATTAAGATATGAACCCATCATGTTGGGGATCGTATCTTAGAATGGATAGAGGATTGACTAGCTAATAGAAGACAGTTGGAATAAGGGGCATTTTTAGGATGGCAACACGTAACTAGTGGAGTGCCACAGGGACCAGTGCTGCAGTGACAATAATTTACAATATATGTTCATGACATGGATGAGGGAAGTGAATGCACTAAAGCCAAGTTTACATAAAAGTAGATGGGAATGGAAATAGTGAGGTTGAACAGCCTGCAGGGGGATTATAGACAAGGAAACATGCAAAAATCTGGCAGATTGAATGTGAGGAAATGTGAGGTTATGCACTTTGGCAAGAGGAGGAGGAGATGGAGATTATGTAATTGGAACTACATAGAGGGATTTGGAAGCTCTCAAAAATCACAAAAAATTAGCTTCCATATTCAGTGACTATAAGGGAAAGCAAATGGAATGTTGGCCTTCATCTCAAAAGGGGCTGGAGTATAAACTTTGGAAATTTTGCTAAAACTATACAAGGCACTGGTCAAATCACAGCTGGGGTACTATGAACAGTTTTAGGCCTCTTAACTAAAGGAGAAACATACTGACATTAGAGGCAGTGCAGAAACATTCACTAGGATTTGGAGGGAGTGGCTTATGAGGAGAGGTCGAGTAGGTTGAGTCTGTGCTCACTGGAACTTAGAAGAATGAGAAGCAACTTTATTGCAATATAACAGACTTTTGAGGACTTGACAGGGTAAATGTGGAATGATTGTTTCTCCCTGTGGGAAAGCCTAGGGCTACAGCACAACACCTCAGGAAATGGGATTGCACATTTACGACAGAGATGGGGAGGAATTCTTTATCTCAGAGGGCCATGCATTTGTTGAATTCTTTAATGCAGAAGGCTGTTGAGGCTAGGTTAAGTATATTCAGGGCTGAGACAAGACAGATTTTTAAACAGCGAGGAACCAAGGATTATGAGTAAGAGCTGGGAAAGTAGACTTGACAAGTAAAAGGTCAGCTGTGATCTCATTGAATTGTACAGCAGACTTGATGGGCTGAACGGTCCTACATCTGCTACTATGCCTTATGATAATACTGAAAAAAAATACAAGGCTTGGAATCAAATTAGGTTGTTCCTTCAAGCATAGGAAATCAATACAGCCTTGTTTATGTAATCCTATGAATGCACCTCATGGGATAAGTATGCTGATATTGCTGACTGACTGACTGTGGCAGTGAGAACACACAGTAATTTAGAAATAAACATTTAAAATATATATCTCCTGAAATACTCCCATAATAGAAACACTTTAGCATAACATGTGAAGAATGCAGAGCCCTTACCCACCTGCCAAAACCAGACCACTTGCTTGCTGTTCCGGGTATAGTTGCGATAGATTGCATTTCTCTGCCAATCATTCAAGTCTATTTCTTGCATTCCACAAAGAAGCACCTGTAAATATTTGAGCAGAATTAAGAATACCTTAACTCAAGACTAAGGAGAAAAAGAACACTGGCACAATAAAAAACAACTACATTTTGGTGTTTGCTCATATTGCTTGAGTAAAAAGTGAGGTCTGTAGATGCTGGAGATCAGAGCTGAAAATGTGTTGCTGGTTAAAGCACAGCAGGTTAGGCAGCATCCAAGGAACAGGAAATTCGACGTTTCGGGCCGGAGCCTAATGAAGGGCTCTGGCCCGAAACGTCGAATTTCCTGTTCCTTGGATGCTGCCTAACCTGCTGTGCTTTAACCAGCAACACATTTTCAGCTCATATTGCTTGACCCTTGTTCAAAAAGAGGTCCCCTCCCCAAATACCGATACAAACCCCTTCCATTCACATCTTCCAGGTATCTTCTTTGGGCACTGGCAGAAATGATACAGGGGTGACTTAAAAGGCAAATCCTAATATTAACACCGATTTTTAACAATTCTAACCAAGGATGTGCGTAAAACTAAACACTCGAAGAAATCCAAAAGCTGACCTCAGTTGAGAAATGAAGTTCAGATCAAGCTGACTCAGATGTTAGAGTAAAGGGATGGAATACATTTTTTAAAGAGAGAGATCAAAAAAGAAACTGATGTATTAAAATGCTGAAAAACATCTTAAATAACATAGCATTCTTCGAAAATGCAGTTAACGTTTGAGAAATACAAATACAGCTGACAAATAAAGTGCACCTCTCAAAGAATACTACTCATCTGTATTAAATACATACAGGTACCATTATGCAAAATGGATATTCTAGAACAAGTGACTGCCTCCAGAGTCAATTTCAAATCGAAGAAAAATAATGACAGCATAGTTTATAAACGGTAGGTGCTGGCTTTGCACAGCTAATTTGCAGTCCAGTGACCTTCACTTGTTCCATGCTTCATTGGAATGCCCCTCTCAATTCAGAAAGGGATCAATATAAAAAAGGTGGACAACCACAGGTCACAGTGTCACTACTATCCAGTTAAACAAAAGAATGAAACAAAGTACTCAACAAATTACAATACCTCCAATTCTTTGGCATCAAATGACTGAAGATAGTGTAGAGGAAGCACTTCATTAAATCCCTCTAAGAATGCCTGTGTCTGTTCTTCAACACCTCGTGACAGTCTCCAATCAGCTACAAGCCTATACAGTTCAAACCACTTGTATTAATAACTTGTTGGGTTATTATCTACTTACAGCCGGTTTACAATTATGTAGACCTTTGCTTTAAATTGCCTGGCTTTAAGTTATCTTGATTTAACATCCATCAGATAAAGTAGTGGGATTTTTACATTTCATGCCATAGGCATCATTTTAAAGTTGCTTTATGCTGGCTGTGACACATGATACAATGAGTACAATTTTGCAATGGCTTCGCCTGATCCCTTGACCTCACTGGTTGCTGGCTTGATGTCCAATTTGTTGACTGATCCTCCCAGTTCCCATTCCTCAAGAGCCCTGACTGCCTGTCATCTTGCCACTTCTCCAACTTTTGGCTACCCCCTACAACCCTGCAGCTTAAAACCTCATCCCTGAACCCCTGCTGACAGCGAGGGTTCAGGTAAGGAAAGTGGCAAGACGTAGGGTTGATCAGATGGAGAACATGTGGAGGTTTGTTTAAGTTTTGTTTCTGAGAGAAAGGTCTGACATAACCGGAGTACACTTTTTACACTGGCTTTAATGGGGAACATTGATTAAGTTAACATACCTCATGTCACCATATGCACGTTTCAGCAACACAAGTACAATGTTAAGCAAGAATTTCCAGTGCAGTAAACACAAGAATTCTTGCCTAATTTTTCACAATCTACACAACCTTTGTTAGCAAGTATCATTTATATAGTTAGCATTATACATTGGAGTAACTTGGAAAAAAAATAAAGCGGTGATCTTAAGATACAAAATGCTCAAATCTCACTAGCATCTGAAAACATTCACTTCATCTTACCCAATATACTCTTCTTTGTTTTCTTCAGTCACCAGTATATTGTTACCATCAGCTTTCAGTTCGTGGGTTTGTATTTCACCTAATATTTCCTTGTCAACTGAGAAATACATTTCCAGGCCACACTCTTCGAGGTTGTTTTCCCTAGAAATAAATTTTTTCCCCATTAGTTACAATTACAGAAACAAAATGAATAACTAATTGTGAATTAGGTCTATTTCATATGCAAACTGCTTAAATTGAACCACGTAATTCAAACGTTCCAAATATTCACTGTGAAGGATGTAAACCTTTCTGATCCTGGCTGCAAGATCACTGCAGGATAAGGGTTGAACAAATATTGTGATATAAATCTAATGTGCACCAAGAATTTTAAGAGGCTCTCCTTTGTTTGGCTTAATTAGGCCATGCCTACTACAATACTCCAGCAGCAATGTTAGTAACCAATGCAATACCATAACCAACAGATGGCTGATCGTACTTTTTGCTATTCTTTCCTGGGACATGGCCATTTGCATTCTTGAATGCTAGGGCTTGCTGGGCTACTTCAGATAGCAGTTAAGAATCAGATTACTGTTGTTCTGGAGTCACATGTAAGCTAAATCAGGGTAAGGGATGAATACAGTTCCCGTCAGCTACGAAGTTGGTATTTGAACTTATCCCCCAGTGTTTTACCTTGGACCATGAGACATTCCCTCAGAGTTTTTCCCCCACTGCTTGTACCTCCAAGGTCTGTGCGCAACAGTGACTTCTGCACATGGAAGTCAATGTATCAGCACACCAATTGGTAGTGCCAGATTTCCTAGCAGCTGCACACCTTAGGGAGAACCTGGGTTTTGGATTATTAGTCCTTTGACATTACCACCACACCACCAATTCCCCAAATTGCAATGTAGGGACAGGAGGAAGAAAAAACAAATTGGTTAGAATTCAGATTCAGATAATTTACTCATCATAAATTATGAACATTCATCAACAGTAAACAGCTTTTACCATTTGGCAGCTGGGCTTATAGTACCGTTCCAGGGTAAAAATTTTCAGTTCTAAAGGCATCATATTTCCTAAATGAGGAAAGTCAAGGCAGGATCTAGTACAACCTTGTTATAGCACAACCATGATGCAAATGCCTTGCTGATGAACAAACTTAACCCAAAGTCAGAAAAGTACCGCTTTCTCAATTGCTATAACATTGGTTTGCTCCTCAATTGCGGAATGGGTCAAGTGGCACAACAACATGGGCCGAAGGGCCTGTGCCGTGCTGTACTATTTTCTATAGTACTGTACCTCAACATTTCCTTATTCCAGCACCATAGTATGGCTTATTTGTGATCTGCTCCTCCTCTGAGGAAACAATATTCTACAAAAATTGAAGTAGCTTTTCTCAATAAAGGGCAGGCAATCCTGGTCCAGTTTACTTTTTTAAATTCATTCCTATCATGCATTAGAATGCTCAATTAATTTGTGTCCAAGTTAATTTTCACACTGACATGATATAACATAACCACCATTGTACATATCAAAGTGTTTTATGAACTTCTAACATTTATTTATAAAGCTTTGATGCAACAAACAAACCAAGATAGAAAACCATCAAAAGCTTCAATAATCAGACACCTCAAGAGTAGCCCACATTTTTCAATTTGGAATGGTTAGAATCAATTAGATCTATGTAAACTAAGATGCCGGCACGCCTAATGTTTCTTCGCATGTTGGAGGGAAAAACACCAGAAGATGACTGAAGAGGAAAATCTAAGCTTGAAGCACTGCTTTTCATTAATTGCACACAATCACACAACAATTCAGAGGGCATCCACTGGATCACTCATAAGTTATTCCTTTAGGTTAGCACGTGTGGCTGTACAAGTTAAAGAAACTGGATACATAACTCAAACTGCATACAACAAAAATAACTTCGAAATAATTGGTTCAGGGACTTGCACATTCCATGAAAATTTTGCATTTTTACAAAAAATATTATGCACTCTGATGTATTCCAAGCATGTTCCAATTCACACTTACAAAGCATTTGATGAAAGGTAGAAAAGAGGAGAGAGATCCAGATTTTCAACAGACTGATAATTTCTCTAAAATTGACCTGCACAATTAATTTCATACATCCTACTCTGTTCCAATTTACAGATACTCTATCTACCTGCTGCCCACCCAATGTTTCCAATTCCAGCTCTCAGAAACAATATCTCAAAAGCCAGAATTATTGTCAACAGCATTCTGAATGAATGAAAGAGCGATAACCTGAGATCAAGTCCTTCAGTAGCTAGATTTTACACAAACAATATGAAGAAACAGGGTTCAGTTTGCATTGATCATTAGCTACCCACTATCAACACCATGACTGCCCCTTAAGCAAAAAAAGCTGATTGTTCCAAATGTAATGCCAACTATGCGCCAGTTCAGTTAATTAGATTGGAAACATTAATGGTTTAAAATAGAAATTATACAGCTTCCTCACATCAAAAGGTGCCAAGCTTGATAAAGGATAAAAATACCAGATCAAAAGGCATTTTATTGGGAAGGTCAAATGGACTACTTGCTGCCTCCTTCTTCAAACATACTATTACTCGATCCTACAGCTTTGTTTTACTTTAATTGCATAGTCATTAATAGGAAAAGCTCGTAATCAAAACTGAAAATAAAAAAAGATACAAACCTGATCCAAATGAGGGAGTTGTAAAATTCTGGATCAATAGATTCCAAGTCTTTGGTTACTATGGGTTTGTTTAGCATACGTTTGTAAAATGGGAGAGAAAATCCAGTGTCAATAAATTTTCCATGAAATAGAGCCTGTCATGAAAAGGAAAAGCAAAGTGAAATCTATAACTGGTTTCATGAAATTCTCACACACATGCACGCATCTCACTGCTGATAAAGACCACATGAGTATATCAACTAAATTAATGGGCCCTTAAGCAGTTCAGATTACAGTGAAAAGTACAGTCCTCCACAGAAACATGCTGAGATTTGAGATAAATTTCCAGAGTCAGGGCACATTGTAGTGGTGACAATAATACGGTGAGCTAAAACAAGAACTTACAAAACTAAGTTTGTCTGCACAGGCAGTGTTCAATCTTTTATTTATTGTTGAGAATACCAAGAATGTGCTGATGCTTATGTCAAGTGTTAATCTTAGCTGTGAATATATCCATAGCAGTGAAACATTTAATAGATCACTATTTTGTAGTGAATTAATTTTTTGTCAATAAAGATATTCAATTTCATACTTTAAAAAAATAATTTTGTATACAGTTGTGGACAAAATGCTGTAGAAGGCACCTGACTACCAGACATTTGGGCTAATAGAAAACATAAGAGTGAGGCATAGTTGTTTAATTAAAATGCAAGGCAGAATGCACTATATAATTTCAAAATGTTAGTCAACATCACTGTAAACTTAATTTTCGAAATATGTAAGTTAGTGATTACAATTTCAAGTTAGAAAAACTTTAGTCAAATAGTGCATATTTGATTAAAGAGGAGTTTAACCAAACCTACATAGAATAAACAGCATAGAAATTGGGTTCTTGGCCCAAACAGACAACGACCAGCACTTATCCTTCCCTCAAACTGACTCTCATTTTCCCTCATTCAGCTTTATGAGTATTACTATCTAGTCTTTCTTTGGCATCTGCTTCTCTAGCTTTCCCTAACTTTACCTCAACCATTCCCCACAGTGTCAAGCTGCATAATTTTTCAATTCCCCGGGTAGACATTTTTTCTGAATCCACTATTGATTGGTGACAAGCTTATATTTATGGCCTTTGGTTTTGCTCTTCCCACAAAGGGGAAACATTCTCAGAACTTACACCATTAAAATCTTGCATTAGTTTAAATAACTGTCAGATTAACCACCCTACCCAGCCCCAGCCTTCTCTTTTCACGAGAGATTCAAACCCTATTCATCTGACAGGTGTAAGCTCAGTTTGGGTACCATCTTTAGAAATCATCTTTATTGCCTCCTGCCCCATTCTCTCCTGTCTCTTGATGCTTGTTATAACATTTCAATCATAATTGACACTGGCATTCCAAAAGTGGTTTATACGAAGATTCCATAGATTTTACCTATTAAAGGACTGGACACTCTGGAGGCAGGAAACATGTTTCCGCTGATGGGTGAGTCCCGAACCAGAGGACACAGCTTAAAAATAAGGGGTAGGCCATTTAGGACAGAGATGAGGAGAAACTTCTTCACCCAGAGTGTGCTGGGTGTGTGGAATGCTCTGCCCCAGTGGAGGCCCAGTCTCTGGATTTGTTTAAGAAAGAGTTGGATAGAGCTCTCAAGGATAATGGAATCAAGGGTTATGGAGATGAGGCAGGGACAGGATACTGATTGAGGATGATCAGCCATGATCATATTGAATGGTGGTGCAGACTCGAAGGGCAGAATGGCCTACTCCTGCACCTATTGTCTATAAAATCGACTTTTCAATTCTATTCCTCTAGAAATAAACCATGATGCTTTGTTTTATTTTAAATAAAATTCTAACTTAAACTACCACTTCAATGATTTCTGTATTTACACTCAAAGCATCTCTTTGCATCTTTAATTCATTGAGAATATTGATTGTTCATGTCATACCCTTAAATGTTCTTACCATGGAATGCCAAATTTGCAAGCTTATGAATGCCTTCTGTAATTTGTTACTGTATTCCTCAGCTTACCCCAAGTTGCTGTCATTCATAACTTAAGAAATTGTGTTGACTCCAAATTGTCAGTATAAATTGTGAACAATAGTTCCAGATTGATCTTTGGGGAATCCACCTTATGCCACACTTTACTATTTTTTTGTCGGGAAGCTAGTTACCTGTTCATTTTGCTAGTCCCTGATTCTGCATGATCTGATGTTATTTTCAGTTATTGATAACCTTTTGGAAATCTAGATGGCACATACCACTCTGATCTTGCCAATGTCCTCTGATATCTCCTCAAACATTCAGTGAGGCTGGTCAAATAAGACAGCCACGTGTGAAATCCATGCAAATTATTAATTATATATTGGGCTTCATCAAGTTTTCTATTTTCATCTTTACATGGATTGATTATATTTCCTATCACAAGCTGACCGGGCAGACAATTTCTTGAACATTCTGGGAGTTCCTCTTAAAGATAGGAAATAGATTAGCTATTTACCAGCCACCTTGCACAACATACTTTCCCTATTAAAAACACACCAATACCTCCCTTGACTGTTTTTATGACATACATATGTAATTCACCAGACAAAATTATTAATCTAATATTTCTCTCTTTTTAAAAGATGATCATTTTAAATCTCAGCTTTTGAGATATTATCCAGTTGATAAGCCTCCCCTACAAAACACAGAAGCGAAGAAATTATTAATTTCTGACCTTCGCAATACACGGACTTGCAAACACTGTGAAACTTGACGTTTTAGCTAAAGTTTTGGTTACCATCTCATTTTTTTTACCTAATTGATTTTAACACTACTGCGAATCCTGTTGCAAGGATGTCTGCCTTGAAGAAGTTTTCCTCCTCTCTCTACAAGAATCTCAGGGAGTCCCTCTCCCACTGCAACTCCCAGGTCATTTCCTCTGCCCTGAAGCTCTTCAACCATGCCCTGAAACAGACTCGCTACCACAGCCACATTTGGTTCCTCTGTGCCTGCATCCGTAACCAATTCAACCTTTAAACCAGCAGAGTTCGGATCCGAACATGACAAACAGTACAGACTACAGATTCAAAACCACCAGCAACGGTTCTCCTTCAAGATCCTCTGCTCCACGCATGCAGCAATGTGCCGGCACTAACCTCTCTACAGTCAGCCCTGCCTCAGCTGAGGGTCTCACACTCTCAGAATTGCAAAGGACCCCTTCTGTACTACATCCTCAGGAGAATTCATACTCTCAACAAACAGTATTTCAACTCCGTCTCAAACATCAAAAACAGTAAGTACAACAAACTTTTATCTATCCACCTTCATAACCAGCACTCCACAAACATTCCAGAAGATTCCCCCGGCCTCTGGAACTGCTCGGATGCCATTAGTCATGTGGCTGATGCACTTCCAACCCCATTATGGCCGCTTCCACAGCCACTTCCACCCCTCAATTCCTCATGCACCATGTGATATCACTTCCACCCCTCACATCATGGCTGATGTCACACGCTCAGTGCCTTCCGCCTCCACCCCGCCCCCCCCCAGCTGTGTTTGCCACCATGTCCACCGACGCCACTCACCTGCATTCTGCAGATATGCACCCCACAGATCCCACTGCCACCATCCCCGCACCTAGAACCCTGAAAGGAACACCATCCCTGCTCATGACTCCACCCCCATTCCCCTCACCACCACACCCACTTCAGGTACAGGCTCCGCCCTCACTCCCAGCTGCACACCTACACCAGGTCCTAGCTCACAGCCCTGCCGAGTTTTCACCATCCCCCCCAGACCTCCCCCTCACTGAGGACGAACAATCAGTCCTCAGCAAAGGACTCACCTTCATCCCCCTCCACCCACGCATCAATGAATTTAATACACACCGTGACGCTGAACACTTCTTCCCCACTTCCGAGCTTACTTTCACAATTAGAACACCTGCCCACCTTCCGAGGACCCCTTCGCGGGCCTCCAACACACTCCATCCACCTGGACACCCTGTGCTGGCCTACTACCCACCCTTGACCTCTTCATTTCCAACTGCTGCTGGGACTTTAACCGTCTCAACCTGTCTACCCCTTTCCCCCACTCCAACCTCTCACCCTCACAAGACGCTGCCCTCCACTCCAATCTCGACCTCACCATCAAGCCAGCAGATAAAGGGTGTGCAGTGGAAGTCTGGCGCACTGACCTCTACACCGCTGAAGCCAGATGCCAAATCGAGGACAGCTCCTCCTCCTACCCCCCCTTGACCATGACCCCCCCCCCCACCCCAAACAAAACCATCATCTCCCAGACCATACAGAACCTTATCACCTCAGGAGATCTCCCACCCACAGCATCCAACCTCATAGTCCGGGAACCCCGTACACCTCCTTTCCAAGATCCACACGCCTGACCGACCCATTGTCTCAGCATGCTCCTGTCCCACTGAACTCCCCTCTACCTACCTCAACATTGTCCTATCTCTCCCCACCACCCACTCCCCCTCCGGAATCCAGGAACTCCCCACATACATTCGAGACACCACCCACACCCTCCACCTCCTCCAAGACTTCTGTTTCCCTGGCCCCCAATGCCTCATCTTCACCAGGTCCCTCTACACCTCCATCAGCCATAACCAGGGCCTCCAAGCCCTCCGTTTCTTCATCTCCCGACGTCTCCAACAGTACCCTTCCACCGACACACTCATTCGTTTGGCCGAACTGGTCCTCACCCTTAATTTCTCCTTCAAATCCTCCCACTTCCTCTAGACCAAAGGGGTAGCCATGGGCACTGGTATGGGCCCCAGCTATGCCTGTCTCTTTGTTGGCTATGGAGAACAGTCCATCTTCCGTAATTACACCGGCACCACTCACCATCTCTTACTCCGCTACACTGATGACTGCATTGGCGCCACCTCGTGCTCCCATGAGGAGGTTGAGCAATTCATCAACTTCACAAACACATTCTACCCTGACCATAAATTTACCTGGACCATCTCTGACACCTTCCTCCCCTTCCTGGCCCTCTCCATCTCCATTAACGACAACCGACTTGACACTGACATTTTTAACAAACCCACCGACTCCCACAGCTACCTGGATTACACCTCTTCCCACCCTACCTCCTGCAAAAATGCCATCCCGTATTCCCAATTCCTTCGCCTCTGCCGTATCTGCTCTCAGGAGGACCGCTGTATCTGCTCTCCACCACAGAACACACCAGATGGCCTCCTTCTTTAGAGACTGCAATTTCTCTTCCCACGTGGTTAAAGATGCCCTCCAACGCATCTCGTCCACATCCCGCACCTCCGCCCTCAGATCCCACTCTTCCAACCGTAACAAGGACAGAACTCCCCTGGTGCTCACCTTCCACCCTACCAACCTTCGCATAAACCAGATCATCCGCCGACATTTCCGCCACCTCCAAACGGACCCCACCACCAGGGATATATTTCCCTCCCCAGTCCTTTCCGGCTTCCGCAAAGACCGTTCCCTCTGTGACTACCTGGTCAGGTCCACACCCCCCAACTATCCACCCTCCCATCCTGGCACCTTCCCCTGCCACCGCAGGAATTGCAAAACCTGCGCCCACACCTCCTCGCTCACCTCCATCCAAGGCCCAAAGGAGCCTTCCACATCCATCAAAGTTTTACCTGCACATCCACCAATATCATTTATTGTATTTGTTGCTCCCAACGCGGTTTCCTCTACATTGGGGAGACTGGACGCCTCCCAGCAGAGCGCTTTAGGGAACATCTCTGGGACACCCACACAATCAACCACACCGACCTGTGGCCCAACATTTCAACTCCCCCTCCCACTCTGCCGAGGACATGGAGGTCCTGGGCCTCCTTCACCGCCACTCCCTCACCACCTGATGCCTGGAGGAAGAACGCCTCATCTTCCGCCTCGGAACACTTCAACCCCAGGGCATTAATGTGGATTTCATCAGTTTCCTCATTTCCCCTTCCCCCACCTCACTCCAGTTCCAAACTTCTAGCTCAGCACTGTCCCCATGACTTGTCCTACCTGCCTATCTTCTTTTCCACCTATCCACTCGACCCTCCTCTCTGACCTATCACCTTCATCCCCACCTCCACTCACCTAATGTACTCTATGCTACTTTCTCCCCACCCCCACCCTCCTCTCATTTATCTCTCCACCCTTCAGGCACTCTGCCTGTATTCCTGATGAAGGGCTTTTGCCCAAAACGTCGATTTTCCCTCTCCTTGGATGCTGCCTGAACTGCTGTGCTTTTCCAGCACCACTAATCCAGATCCTAACATCTCAGTACAGTTCATAATTCCCAATGCTTTACCACATTAAACTAAATTAACAGGATCTGGTCAACTTAAGAGTTAAATATGATCTAGCCAGCTTTATTTAAACTGTATGCAGGACTTAAAAAGAGCAGTAAAGTGAAGGTTCAAGTAAATCCTGGAACATACCATGGCTATGAACCGACCTATGAACCGGAAGTACTTCAGATGGTCTGGGTTGATGTAAGATGCTGGGTTTATTTGCAAGCAATAATTTTCCTTCCCAGCATACTCAAAGAGGCAATACATGGGGTTCAAAACTTCATGGGAAAGTAGAAAGAACCATTCTCTATTTTAAAAAAAAGAATATTAGATAACACTGGTAGCAAGATTTCAGTCATTTTCAACATATAATCTGATCCATTTTTAAAGCCAAATCACTGGACCAAATAGAACTGTGCTTGACCAAATAGTCGTCTAACTTCATTAAATATTCTACAATAGCAGCGAATTCAAACTGCATTCTGTGGGTAAACTTTTGTTTGCTCAATTTTAAACATGACAAAATGTTTCAACTTGAATTAAGATCAGTAATTTGGTACAGTCAGAACATTTGCTAATCATGTTTCATTTTTGAAAATAATTTACAGTTTGGTCAGAGGTCTCTTGTTCTCCTTAATCTTCTCATTTCTCTTTGCCTGAAATCACTGACTGCTCACGGAGATGCAGTCCATCTGCACGTTATGGTTATAACATACTCAAATGGCTATTATTCCTGAGAGATATTGACAGTGAAGGCTGACTGGCCATTTCAGCACTATAGGTATCACAACAGTGGCCACACAACACAAAATCACATAACTCCAGCAAAGGACACTGGACAGCAATACCATGTGGCCTTGGTTGATAAATGTTTTCAAAATGAGGATCAGTTCACGCAGCACAGATTGGGGACTGAACCAGAGACCTTTCCAGTCTACCTGGTACAGTTGCCGGCTATATCATTTACCAAACGGGGAGAATTTATAAATTTCATTTTAATGCTTACTTGTCATAGAAAAGTAAGCGTGAATCTCTTCTCCCAGAATGGAGGGGTCAATTGTTGGGGAGGGGGTGGGGGAGGGTGGGGCTGGACAAGAGATGTACGAGTCAAGTTTTCCACTCAAAGGGTGATGAGTGCGAGGAACATGTTGCCAGAGGTGGTGGTGGAAGTAGACAACAGCAGCATTCAAGAAATACCTGGATGA
Source organism: Hemiscyllium ocellatum (assembly GCF_020745735.1). Lineage (NCBI taxonomy): Eukaryota > Metazoa > Chordata > Chondrichthyes > Orectolobiformes > Hemiscylliidae > Hemiscyllium > Hemiscyllium ocellatum. The sequence continues at coordinate 57,759,900 of NC_083415.1, forward strand.
ATACATGAATAGGAAGGGAATAGAGGGATATGGATCCTGTAAGTGAAGACAGTTTGAGTATGGAAGCTCAAAATGTGTCGGCTCAAGCTTGGAGGGCCAAAGGGCTGTCCCTGTCGTGCATTGTTCTTTATTTGGATAGCTGCTGCCTCTCCCATCAATATGCCAGCTGCTGGGTAACCGTTGGTAGCAAGAATGGAAACAACTTACTTTTGAGAGCCTAGCTAAGATTGGGAACATGACATTTATAAATTTGGTTCAATTATGAACCAAAAATGAATTTTGGTGGAAGTAGAGGACATAACTGAGATATTAAAGGAGCACTGTGCAGTTATCTTCACGAGAAATGAGGATTAGATTAGATTACTTAGTGTGGAAAAAGGCCCTTTGATCCAACAAGCTCACACTGACCCTCCAAAGAGCAACCCACCCAGACCCATTCCTCTACATCTAACACTACGGGCAATTTAGCATGGCCAATTCACCTGACCTGCACATTTTTGGACTGTGGGAGGAAACCGGAGCACCCGGAGGAAACCCACGCAGACATGGGGAGAATGTGCAAACTCCACACAGTCAGTTGCCTGAGGCTGGAATTGAACCTGGGTATCTGGCGCTGAGACAACCTTGCTAACCACTGTGCCGCCCCATGCTGCTAAATGTCACTGTATAAAGGAAACACTATAGAATAAAGGTTGGCTGCACACAGAACAGGAAAGTCATCTGACCTAGAAGGGAAGCACCCCAGATTGCAAAGGGAATTAAGGCTGAAAATTGTTCGAGCTTCTGACCACAATCTTCCAGAGAAATTGGGGGCGGTGCCAGAGGATTGCAGAGCTCTGCATGTAATACTAGTGTGCCAAGAAAGGCACACCCACTAACTTCAGGCTTACCAACCTAATGTCAGTTGTGTGAGAACTGATAGAAGAAACACGAATCAAAAACAAAATTAATTGTCATTTGGCAAAGTACAGCCTAAGAAACGAGAGACTGCATGGACTTGTTAAACGCATAACATGTTTGACTAACCTGATTGGGTTATTTTATGCAACATATTGATGAATGTAGTGCAGTTAATAATGTGCTTACAGACTGCTACAGACCACATGATAGATTTGTTTGCAAAATTAAAGCCCACAGGATTAAATGGACATCAACAACTACAAAACTGGAGAAAACAGTCACCAAATGGTTGTTTTTCAAAAGTAAAGAAAATACACAATGGTGTTCCCTAGGGTTGATGTGAAGGCCACTGCTCCTCCTGACACTTATAAATAGCCTGGGTTTACGTATACAGGTTATGTTTTCAAGGCTTGCAGATGATCTGAAACCTGAAAATTAGGATGATGGCAATTGGCTAGGAAGACATGACTGGTAATGGGAAGGCATGTGGTTACTGAAACTTAACATACAGAAGTAATATATGGTGGTAAGGAGGAGGAGGCAAAATAAACTAAATTACAATTTTAAAGTGGGGAGGAACAGAGATACTTGGAGCTGCAGACATTTAAAGATGGAAGACTAGTTGGTAGTTCGGTTAAATCAGAATATAGGACGCTGGATTTAGTAATAAATCAAATACAAAAACATGGCACTTGTCAAAAAGCAAAATTACGTTATGGTATTTTCAAAACACTAGTTAAGCCTCGGTTAAGGTATGATGTTCAGTTTTGGACAGCATATGATTAGAAAAAAATCACGGGCTTAGTGAGGGTACAGAATAGATTTACTAGAACAGTATCAGGGATGACAGATGGCGCAAAGACCAGAAAACTGAAGGCTTTCTGAATCAAGCAGTGAAGGCTAAAAGGAAATTAAATGGAACTTAGGGCAGATTTTTAAAAGAGTAAATCAGAAGAAATGTTTCCCAGTGGTAGAAGCATTGAAAACCAAAGTGCACAGATTTAAGCCAATTGCCAAAAAAAGCCAGAAGGTATAATGGAGAGACACTGCATAAAGGTCATGGAGGGATTGCTAACAATAACTTGCAAAAAGGAACTGGATAAATACTTAAAGGGGAAACACCTGAAGAGTCACGGGAAAGACATGAGCAGGACTAATTGTATATGGTTTGCGAAAAAGTGTGCCAGAGGCACCATAGGCTTCGTTCTATGCTGCATCATTCTATGGCTCTGTACTAAATAAATGCTTTCGTGCATTCAGCACAACTGTTGCTTTGAATCGGCTGGTCTGCAAAATGAAAATACTTACCTTGCTACACCTCCATAATCTAAGCCTTCCTCTCCTGGAAAAATGATCCACAATCGTCGTCGCAAATCTTGAGGGTTGAAGCTCATAATCTGAAGCACAAAGCAAAAGTTAATCAGGGAACATTTTAGTTAGTCTGAGGCAGAACCACTTATTTCCCAAACAAACAAGTTAAACTGCATGTCTCCAATGACAGGTTAACTGCACTTAGCCACAACCAGGACAAAATTTCTTGCATATGTCATTATAATCACTCAGGAAATCACAAAACAACTTTTACAATCTTGGCAATGTCATTTGCAAGTTCAAGTTTTCTGAACTGAAGTCTTAGCAGATGCCTTTACGTGTTAGGACCATCTTAATGAGTTCTGATGTTCTACTCCCAATGTTTCATTTATCCTCCTTCTCTTACTACTAGACAAAACACAAAGTTCTTTCTTCTTCAAGTCTCCCCTACACCACTGTCCGAGATACAGGAAAGATTCTCACAAATGTCCATAGTGTTAACGGCTTAGATAGAGAGAAATTTGTTAAGTGCGTACAAGAAAATGTTCTGGTTCAGTATGTAGATATATCTACTACAGAAGGTGCAAAACTTGACCTACTCTTAGCAAATAAGATAGGGCAGGTGATTGAGGTGTCAGTGGGGGAGCACTTTGGGGCCAGTGACCTTAATTGTTTTAAAATAGTGATGAAAATGTTTAGACCAAGTTCTAAATTGGAGGAAGGCTAATTTTGACAGTATTAGGCAAGAACTTTCAAAAGCTGACTGGGGACAGATTTTCACAGGTAAAGGGACAGCTGGAAAATGGGAAGCTTTCAAAAATCAGATAATGAAGGTGTGGAGACAGTATATTCACCTGATAGGGTGAAAGGAAGAGCTGGTAGGTACAGGGAATGCTGGATAACAAGAGAAATTGAGGGTTTGGTTAAGAAAAAGAAGGAAAAGACAAGAGAGATCAAGAGAATCCTGAGAAGAATATAAAGGCAGTAGGAGTATACTTAAGAGGAAACTCAGGAGGGCAAAAAGGAGGCACGTGATAGCTTTGGCAAATAGGGTTAAGGAGAATCCAAAGGGTTTTTATAAATACATTAAGGACACAAGGGTAATGAGGGACAGAATAGGGCACCTCAAAGATCAGCAAGGCAACCTATGAGTGGAGCAGCAGGAGATGGGGGAAATACTAAACAAGTATTTCTCATCAGTGTTTACTGTGGAGAAGGACATGGAAGATATAGAGTGTGGGGAAATAGATGGTGACATCTTGAAAAAAATGTCCATATCACAGGAGGAGGAAGTACTGGATGTCTTGAAGTGCATAGAGGTGGATGAATCCCCAGGACCTGATCAGGTGTACCCAAGAATTGTATGGGAAGCTAGGAAAGTGATTGCTGGGCCCCTTGTGAGATACTTGTATCATTGATAGTCACAGGTAAAGTGCCTAAAAACTGGAGGCTGGTTAACATGGTACCAGTATTTAAAAAAGGTCGTCACGAAAAGCCAAGGGACCACAGACAGGTGAGCCTGACATTATTGGTGGGCAAGTTGTTAGAGGAAATCCGGAAGGATAGGATGTACATGTATTTAGAAAGGCAGGACTGATTAGGGACAGTCAACATGGTTTTGTGCGTGGGAAATCATGTTTCATGAACTTGGTTGAGTTTTTTGAGGAAGTAACAGTATTGGTGAGGGCAGAGTGGTAGATGTGATCTATATGAACTTCAGTAAGGCTTTCGACAAGATTCCTCATGGGAGACTGGTTAGCAAGGTAAGATCTCATGGAATACAGGGAGAACTAGTGGAGGGTTGCTTTTCAGACCGGACGTCTGTGACCAGTGAAGTGCCACAAGGATTAGTGCGAGGTCCACTGCTTTTCGTCATTCATATAAATGATTTGGATATAAACATAGGAGGGACAGTCACTAAGTTTGCAGATGACACCAAAATTGGAGGTGTAGTCTACAGTGAAGAAGGCTACCTCACAGTGCAACAGGATCTTGGTCAGATGGGCCAATGGGTTGAGGTATGGCAGATGGAGTTTAATTTAGCTAAACGTGAGCTGCTGCATTTTGGAAAAGTAAACCAGAGCAGGACTTGTACACTTAAATGGTAAGGTCCTAGGGAGCTGAACAAAGACCTTGGAGTGCAGGTTCATAGCTCCTTGAAAGTAGAGTTGCAGGTAGATAGGATAGTGAAAGTGGCATTTGGTATGCTTTCCTTTATTGGTCAAAGGATTGAGTACAGGAGTTGGGAGGTCATGTTGCGGCTGTACAGGACATTGGTTAGGCCACTGTTGGAATATTGCATGGAATTCTGGTCTCCCTCCTTTTGGAAGGACGTTGTGAAACTTGAAAGGGTTCAGAAAAGATTTACAAAGATGTTACCAGGTTTGAAGGGTTTGAGCTACAAGGAGAGGCTGAATAGGCTGGGGCTGTTTTCCCTGGAGTGTTGGAGGCTGAGGAGTGACTTATCGAGGTTTATACAATCATGAGGGGGATGGATAGGGTAAATAGACAAAGTATCTTCCCTGGGGTGGTGGAGTCCAGAGCTAGAGGATGCAGGTTTCAGGTGAGGCCGGGGCAGGGGGTTTAAGAAGAGATATAAAAGGGACCTAAGGGGCAATCTTTTCACGCAGAGGGTGGTATGTTATTAGAATGAGCTGCCAGAGGAAGACGTGGAGGCTGTTATAATTACAGCATTTAAAAGTCATCTGTATGGGTATATGAATTTGAAGGGTTTAGAAGGATATAGGCCAAGTACTGACAAATGGGATTAGAATAGGTTAGGAAATCTGTTTGGCATGAGCAAGTTGGACCGAAGGGTCTGTTTCCACGCTGTACACCTCTAGGACTGTGAACAATTTTGAGTTCAGCTATTGTGTCGGGAAATAAAAATAAATGAAGGTGAGCAAACTTTATATCATTTATATCTTGGTGGTCTAGTGGGAGGGAGGGGCCTGGATTCAGATCAATTGCTTATCATTCCACTAAGATTAAAGTATTTATATTTCTCTGTCCAACCCAAACAAATTACCTGCTGAAATGAGTCCTCAAATAAGGTTTTCCTTGAAACAGTTATCTTGATGTGTTGAGGTGCAGCCAGTTGCTAGAAAACAAAGCAATTCCATGATATATCAAATATTCATTCCTCCAAAAATGCAATCCTGGAATGTCTAAAGGCTCGCCAATTAAGCCTTTGCAAAACCTTGGATAAATGATTAAAGAGCCATTCCACCGTTCAAGCAATTTTTCCACCACCTTTTTGATTAATACACTGCAGTGAAATGAAAGAATACTCCCTGGTGTTATGGAACAGATCAAACCCCCTCAAAATATATTAAGATCACCTAAATCCCCCTCCCATTTTCTTATTTTAAAAGGTGACTGTAAGGCATTGCTTTTCAGAATCAATTCGATTGGTCAAACTACTCAATGTTAAGTAAAACACTCTATTTCATCTGAATTTTAACTGGAGTATAAAAATAAAGAGAAAATTGGCTTCAAGCATAAGCATTCCTCACGAAGAGCTTATGCTTGAAACGTCGACTCTCCTGATCCTCGCATGTTGCCTAACCAGCTGTGCTTTTCCAGCACCACACTTTGAAACTACTCAATACCTTTGTCCTAAGCTTTCTTCATTTAAAAATAGAACAGAATACACCTCTTAAACCCACAGTATTGTTACACTGGACTGAACGAAACACTGCTTACCTGACACCAGAACCTGAAGTAAGAAACTTTGGATCTGAAATCACGTACATATGCTATGTTTGGACCATTTGACCTGAAAAACATAAGGTTGGGAACATGGTGGTGGGGAAATGGTCGAGCAGAGAAGAAAAAAAATTATAGTTTGCAAGATTCAAAATGTAAGAATAGCTTCTTTGGAGTTACACAAGTACATTTAAAATGTATTAATGCTTGTACTCCATCTGCGAGTCACCTCTAGCTAATACACCAGCACATTAACATGACATCCCAAACCAGATTTCATTCACCCTATTTGGACAGATACTGCGCTCAGCAGAGGTTGAAATTAAATAAATTAAACCAGGATCCTAAATACAATTTTTATACAATCTAAACAACGTAAATTTGCTCTGCACGAGAAAACACTTATCTAATCAGTATCCAGGCTAGTATCTCGGAAGCAGAGATTGTGTGAACCAGAAACATGATGCGCCCTTAAGAGCAATTAATCATAAACAACAATAGCTACAGACTGGATCAATTGATAAATTAGTTCTTCTGTGATGCAGCACTGATATAAAGCCTACAATGCTAAATTATAAGGGCTCTTGCAGCACAGTGGCAGTGTTCCTACCTCTGGGCATGAAAGCCTGGGTCCAAGTCCCACCTGCTCCAGAGGCGTGTCATAGATCTGCACAGGTTAATTACAAAATCTACAACTTCTGGTAGGAAGATCAGAAATTTGAGGCACAGTCCCTGGGCACAGAAACACAGCCAAAACAGAATCCCTACCACCTTCCCAATTAAGTCAGTTAGGTATTGGATAAGCCTTCAGCAGCCTGTTGAAGCAAAGAACCACACTACAATCTCAACCTTTAGCGCAGAATTGTAGGAAAGCTAAACAATTCTGTCAACACAAGTCTGTAACCTTAAAATTATAGAAACATTTACACTCTATTCATGACAAAAACAGTGTTAGCAATGAATATGCTCAGATCAGAGTTCTTTTTCCATGTAGGATGAAACTTTCTTGGAAGATGTTGCAATACCAATGTGATTGTTTCATTTGTCATTTTATGTTTACTTACAGTCCACAATATCCTAATTATGAACAATCTGCACTCTGGTCTTGTATAAACTCAATTTATATGCTCCTTAACACAGCAAATTATCTTGCTTCACGGATGCTCCTTTATTTTGGAATGCAGTGACCTATGCAAGTCAACCTGGCAGCCAATGTACACTAACAATAGCCCATAAACAGTAAGATTAATGACTAGTTGATATGATTTTTCTGGCAATACATATTGTGAGAGAAGTCATGGATAGGACACCATGAGAATTCTGTGTATTTATTTTCAAATACTAGTACAAGGTCTTTAAACAGAAGACTGAATTGGCAGATAGGACAGTAACTCAAGGTCTCACGTGGAGGAATCTTTCAGTAGCAATCTGAGCTAGATTGAACAGTAATGCTATTCTACCCAGTCCACCACTCATTGCTAATAACTGCTGCTCAACAATCATAATTTATTTCACTTTAAAAATGTACAAAATCAAATTTTAAATGCTTACAGTGCTGACTTTCCAGTGCGTGGGTCAATGTAAGTCGTTGTTCGTCTGTTATGATCTACAAAGTATGGAACGCCATCAACTGTAAAGCGCATTTCCCATCCATCCGGTAAGGGTTTCTCGTTGAGAGTGCTGCAAGAATGAGTAAATATGAAAGACTCTTCAGTCATACCAGACTCAAAATTTTAACTGTTTTCTTTTCCACAAATGCTGCCAGAGGTGCTGAGTTTCTCCGGCATTCTCTGAAATTGGTCTTAATGATACTCTCTTAACTTTCATTTATTATTTACAGGATCTATATTTTATCAAAATCCAGCTCGTCTTTCAGACCATCCTCACTCCTCTGGTTCGTGGAATAACTAGTCTATTTAAAAACTTTAACATAAAAGGTGAAAGGTTTGTGTAAAGATTTGTAGCTCAGGTGCCGGTTGAATTTGTTGTGGGTATTTTTTGTGAAGTTGGCTTGCAGACATTTTGTCCCTTTCTAGGTGACATCCTCTGTGCTGTTCAGCCTCCTGTGAAGCGCTGCTGTATTGTGTCAGTTGGAATTTATTTAGTTTCGTTCCCACTGCTTCCGGTTGCCGGTTCTGTTTCCAGCCAGACTTCTCCAACACTCGGATTCATGACAGCACATAAGCTGACAGCAATGTTCAGACAACAACTCATCAGAACAGAAGACCCAATAGCCTTCGTGTTCAGGACGAGCATGATGAACAAGACTCTACAGGGACTGCAGGAAACATTACATAGGACAAACAGGCAGACAATTTGCGATCTGCATTCATTAACATCAACTAGCCACTAAACACCACGACCAGCTGTCCCTAGTGGCTATACACACAGACGACAAGGACCACATATTTGACTGGGACAACACAACAATAATAGGACAAGCCAAACAGATGACAGCCAGAGAATGTCTAGAAGCATGGTACTTATCCATGAACTCCATCAATTAACACTGACCTGGACCCAATACACCGAACACTGCAACAACCAACCAGAACAACGAACAAGCAGCAGGAACGAAACCAAATAAATACCAACTGACAGTACAACAGCAGTTCAGAGGAGGCTCCATAGCACTGAGGTTATCACCTCGAAAGGAGACAAAATGTCTGCAAACCGACTTCCTAGCTCAGCGAACATACCAGCAATAACTATAAAAGGTGAAAGCCTAATATTTTTTGTTAAAACTCATTTTTAACAAATGAACATTAAATATGAAAACACTGATTTTGGTGAACCACAAATTTCAATCCACTCTCAGTTCAAGTTATTATCTTATGTCATTTCATCAGGTTCAGTCCATAAATTTAATCAATATGGTTTCTTTCCGAAAGAAAGAGAACAGTAGATGAAGGATTCATTCACACCTTCGTCTCAGGACAAAGGCAAACATTGGACTATGGAGTTATCATCAAAACCTTAAAACTCTCAAACAGCAACCACCGAAAACTACCCACATAAACAGAAACTGTTGCAAACCTAGATTCCACATAGCACAGCATCTCAAGACACATTCAACTAATTCAAAACAATTCATGACCTAGCCAACAAACTATTTTATTTAAGGATTATTTATCATGCAGATTACAGGATTTCAGGCACACGAGACAGAAAACTGCAGCTTCAACGGGTAGTCTTATACACAGTTGAATAAATACTGGGGCTTTCAGCTAACCTCTTCCCAATATTATTTTTCTTCAGTTTCCTACTGGTTTTCTCCACTCCTTCCCAAATGTATCATGCCTCTTGCTAGGATATGGCAGAACAGGTTAGTCAACAGCTTTAATGTTATAAATCTTTATCAACTTGTTTTATATTTGGTTCCATAGCTGTAATAACTTTTTAAAAATATGCTAAACTTAAAAGTGGCACTAATACCTTTATGCTAATAACACAGCAGTCACTGTTGGTACGACATCAATGATGCAGAATGGTTAACATTCCAAACACAGCCCAAAAACCCAATACTGGATGAAAGAATTTTGTCAATTCTAATGTTGAATTCAATCAGCCATCTCGGTCATTCTTGGTTTGACTTTTGCCCCTTAGCAAGGATGTTCAATGACAAGATTAATTAATACTTTCAACCCATCAGACAGCCAATACCAAGCAGGGATTTGGAAATTAAGGAATTTGAAACAGAATCAAGCTTGCTCAATCTGGCACAAGCCATTTTTCCTGTTCAGGAAGGTATGAATGGAAGGGCAAATTCCAACTTGGCCCAATCAACATAAACTTGGGGACCTCTGGCAGCTTTACAGAACACTCATATTTTAGTTTCTCCTTTACTTTGCACATTTCTCATGATAGGATGTGGGTGTGGGTGTGTTCATAACTTTTGGAAGAATGTGTTTAGACTTCCACAGCATGTTTTAGACTTGTGACCGACTCTGCATTGCTGGTTCCTCATCTTTTGCATTAAAAAGGATTTAAACTCTGCAAAAAATTGACTCTGGGCAAGTTACTACTCTCAGGTGATTTGCTCGACTTAACTTGAAGGGTATTCTTTCAAAGAAAATGACTGCCAGAATTGCAACAAGGTTTAATCACTGAAATCCAAAATGCGGTGTGGAAATAAACAAAGTCAGTCAGCATCTGCGGATGAGCCCTAGTTCAGATGTGAACAGCTTAGTCTAGCGCCTTGATTTGTTCTCTCTTTTTTGGAAGATATCAATGATCTGCTTCATTTTCCACATTTTTGTCGTCACCATCCAAACAGATCAAATACAGTACACATTTATATATCACATTTGACAGACTCCTGACTGGCATCAAGGTACCAAAGCATTTTATCACTGTTTTATACATTACCAAATTTGCTCTTAACTCACAAATGACACCTTTTGTGCATGTGAAAGTAAACCGTTCTCACATCCACCCCAACCTGTGTGCAGCCCTCAACCTTACTGACCACTCAATCCCTCCAAAGACTCTCTACAGACATCCAGCTGGATGGAATTGCCCTCATTTTGTTCCATTCTTATCTAATCAAATCCAGAAAATCATTTGCAAAAGATCTGCCTCAGGTGTCTCCCATTAATCCATCCTCAGCACTCCCTATTTCTCATCTAAATGTTGCAACATCATCTGAAAGCAGAGTATTACTCTGCACAAATATGCTGAAGATACCCAGCTCTACTTCACCACCACCTCTCTTGACTCTTCCACCTTTGCTGAAATGTCATATTGCTTATCTGATATCCAGTACTGGACAACCAGCTATTTGCTCCAATTACATATTGGGGAAATTCTGCAGCTACAAATTCCATTCCCCCTTCAAACACTGTTCTTTAGATATGGACTCCATCCTCCTTCCTGGCAAACGCAGTCTGTATTTAAACCAGTCTTTTTGCAACCTTGCTCTCACATCTGCTTCTGACCTCATATCTGTAACATTAAGACTGTCCATAACAACTCCCCCAAACATTTCTCAATTTAGCCCACCTCAGCTCATCTATAGCTAAACTTCTCATTCATGCCTTTATTACAAATTGCCTATTCAACTGTATTGCTGGCTCATCTACCACATTTTAACTTTGGTAAACTCGAGGTCATTCAATACAGTATAGCCCATGTCTTGGTCCATTTCTAGTCCTGCTCATCCCTCACTTTTGTCCTCGGTGACTTTGTGGCACCCAATCAACATCTTTTGACTTTAAAATTCTATTCTCGTTTTCAAATCCTGCCCCCCATCTCCTTGCCCTTCACTATATTTCTAATCTCCTCCATGCTGACAAATCTGAGAGGCATCTGAGCGTCACCAATTCTGGCCTCTCAGACACCCTAATTTTAAACTGTCCATCATGGGTAGCTGTACCTTTATTTAATAAATGCTAAGCTTTGGAACACCCTCAATACATCTCAATATTTTCTTTTAAGATCACATTACAAAATCTTTTTATTTTGTCAAAGATGCTACATAAATCTAAGTATACTTTATCATTGTTTATCACTCGTTAATTCTGAAACTACGTTAAAACTACAACTTTCATAGGCAAAAGATCAAGGTGGAATGTAGTTTATAATTCAGGTAACAGCAAGAAAACAACAACTTACTCTTAATTGTGAACCCTATGGTTAAGTTACTATGTACTCGACTCTGGCATCCAGTAATCTCTTATTTTCTTTTTACATTTCGAATAGAAGAAAAAAAACATTTAAATCTAGTACTCACCCCTCTGTCCGAGGATCTTCCCACTGAGTGGTACGGGTTAAGTGGTTTACAAAGTACATTCGACCATTACTGTCTGTTCTCTTTTCTATGAGAATAACAAAGTTTTCAAATTATTAAAAAATGGGGAGCTTGTGCTCCAAATGAATAGAAGTAATCTCCAACTAGTCATAAGCACCATTACTGATTAATGATTGGAAAAGCAATGTGCATAATCTGTTATCTCTGTATGCTTTAGCCTTACTTACCCCATCCAGTTGGTAAGGGGCCAAGTGGGTCAAATTCAGCTGGCACCACCTGTTCAGGATACTGAAAATGAACACATTACCAATCAGGCTGTTCAAAAATATGATTTATGCCAATAAAATCTAACACGTCACTGGGTAAAAAAGACAAATCGAAGCCATTACAAGCTCGTCTCAATAGATAATTCAGAACTAAACAACACTGTTTTAGAGGTCACAGCGATGCAAATAGAAGGGGCAGTTAGACAGAGGTCATACAGAAGGACAACTCCAATAAAAATCGCAAAACAGTAAAGGGGTCTGGCTAGATTTAAATTAGTATCTGAAACAACATGCCTTCTTTACCTACTGCTGAAAATCTAAAATGCTTTGCTTCATCAACACCCAAATAATTCACACTGGTTCCCTTTGGTGTGAAGTTATAAATTCCAGCTGATACTTTCACTAAGGCCCAGAGTGGAAATGATTGGTTGCCACAGAAGAACAAAATTTCAAATGCAATAAGAGAAGTCACTCTTATCCAACCACATCAACTACTGTGTCATGCTAGTGCTGGGCATATACTGCTTGATATCAGCTGAACAAAACCATCCAGCACACTAACACACAAAGGGAAAGCGCGATCAAGAGACAAATCCCCATAATGGAGGGGACCATGGTCATACCAACAGATCATGGGAAGTGATAAATAATTAAGCTTCTACTGTACAATTTAAGCTGATTGTAAGTTTCAGCATATAAATCAATACTTATGACTTTCCATTATTAAAAACACATTTTCACTTAAAAACTGCTGCCAATCAAGTTGCTTACTAATCTAACAGTAAAGCCAAATATCAGATTTTAAAGTCAACATGAACAGGGCACCTAAACTAGCAACCTATTCAGTTTGATCAAGGACCCACAGTCCGTGGAGAAAAATTCACTCAAGACCATTTTAGTTGATCCATGAAAAATGGAGCCCGTTTTCCAATGAAACATCTACAAACATAAATAAACAAACGGACTGAGAGGAAGAGGGGAGGTACTAACGAATACAAGTCCAACTTGCACAACCTCTCATGAGAAAATCCCTGCATAGACTAGTGAATGTTTGCTAGGTAGCCTCCGATGCCAGTATATTTTTCCTTAGATAAGGAGACCTGTACTGTTCCTGGTATTCATGCTGTGGTCTGACCACTGCCTAGCACAGTTTTAGCAACACTTCACTACTTTTAGCACAATATTTATTACTTACTGAAAAAATAACTTAAATTGGCAAAAAAAAATTCCCTTTCACAAACCAAGTTGTGTCTGCCTGATTACCTTGAACGTTAATGTGGCCTGCTGTAACTGCTTTAAAGATAGTTTCATGTTTTCCCTGACAGATGGCAAGCTAATTGGTCTATAGTTTGCGACCTTCTGCCTCACTTCTTTTTAGAATAAAGGAGTAACATTGACATCCCATTTTTTATAAAATACAGATATATCCATTTAAAGTAATGGTTAAAGCATCTGTCAGATAGGTTTAAAGGAGAAACAAAATGTTGGATTGAGGTGAACACATTTTTCAAAAGGTGCCGAAATCACAATGTTGATTTTCTACACATTAGATTTCTGGTCCTTCCTTTTAAAAGTCAAAAAGTTAGATTAGTAAGTTAGTTACCGAATAAATAAACCTCTGGTTGAACTGCTGCATGGCTCCCTGTAGCTGATTTCTCTGTGACTGCCACTGCTCAAAGTTCCTGACTGATTCCACTGTGGGCCGCTGCCACGTGGTCGTCCTGGTAATGTGGTCAACATAATAAATCCTGTGCCTCTCATCGACCCTCCGTTCCCAGCTATCAGGAAAGAATTGGGGAGAACGTGGTTAATGACAGATTATTCTTCATTCCGGCAGTGCTACCAGCACTGTTGGACAGTAATCTCTTTTATTTCCAGATGTGAAGTTGGTTTTAGTGATAATATTGTAATAATGGTCATTGTAATGCTTGACGTAGGCATTATGCATCAGGGGGATATAGACCAAGCATTTACTGATAGTAATACAGAATAGCAATTGATTATTAGTCTTGTTAAGATAACAGACATGTTTTCAGGTACATCACATCGGGAAGGAGAGCCAAGATTAAGAGTTGTTACCTAGGAAACAATGATAATTCATAGCTAAGAGATAAAATCACACGTGCACTGCCCTGGAAGAACAAGCTTCATGTGTGGCCTCATGGAAAAATAAATAGATAGATCACAAAGAGATATTGGAATTATTTTTAATGTTGAAGCTGCTTTTGTATTGAGTTTTAAAAAAGCTTATGGCGTTCATGGTGAATGGTTTGGACTTTAAAAACAGACCAGAGACTGCGGTTGAGTGTTTCCATGGTTACACAATTCTCTCCAGGAATTCAACAATGTCATTTCCGAACACATTCTACAATAGCGCAATTAGTATGTATTATATAACGGTGTGGCACAAGGATGATAAACTGAATGATTTAGCACAGAACCAGGCCACTATGAACATGTATCAAAATCTATTTGATAAAGCAATGAGAGAGAGGAGTACAGCAAATGCAGAAAATAGCTAGCCACATGGATAAGGAGTCCTTCAAATACCAAAAGGCATGAGGGTTGTGGAAGGTGGTTACAGTAAATATGCGTGTTACCCAAAATCAAATATTAAAAATAAATAATGATGCATCTGACTAGTCCAATGGCTCAGATGTAAAGGAAAACGTAAAGGTAAAGTTGTGATAATCCTACTGAGCCAAAGGGTTGCCAGACAGACAACCATGAGCAATTTAATCTGAGGTTGAGAAGGACAGTCCTTCAAAGCAACCTCAGCCAGTGTAAAGTACTTTGCCTCTGCACCCTACAGCTGAGGACAGACCCAGATTCAATGCTGGGAATGATGTTTAGTTAACAAGTGTTAGTTAGGTTATGTACAAGATCCTGAAGGGGCTTAACAGGTCAGACACGGAGAGATGTTTTCACTGGTGGGGGAATCTGGGACAAGGCCTCCGGATAAGGGGCTGATCATTTAGAACTGAGATGAGGAGAAATTTCTTCAAAGGGTTGTGAATTTTGGAATTCTCTACCACACATGATTATGGATTCTCTATCATCGAGTACAGCTAAGGCTGGCATAGACATATGTTCATCTCTGAGTCAGGGAAAATGGGAACAGAGAAATGTGAAGTTGAAGTTCAAGATCAATCATGATCCTGGAGAATGCTGCATCAGGTCAATGGGTCACATGGTTTCTTCCTGTTCCATTTTCTTGTGCTCAGGGGTAAAAGAAAATGCACTGGTTTAGGCCACAGCTTCCCAGGATATTAAAAAGGGACGATCAGTATATATATTCTTAAATCACTATCCAGCGATTTCCATTAGAGCAGGGAAAGTGACTTGACTGTGACCTGTCTCACCACTTGTGACCAGTGGTACTGGAATAAAACCCAGGGAAATTACACCTGAAGCAGCTATGTTGAAGAAGACATGAGCAAATTATTTTAGTCATTTGTTTCATCATCATCCTGTGAAAGAAAACTGATTGACTTAAATAGTTACTCAAAGAACTGCTATTTACTAATGAGCATCTTAAATTTGATGTGTGATCCACTTACCCTGGAGGCAATGGCTGTGGTCTTTCCCACGTTGTTCGTTTTTCAATGTGATCTACGAAATACAATCTGCCATGCTGATCGACCCTCTGCTCCCAGCTTTTGGAAAGAAAGTAAAATATGGGGTAATACTAACAGAGAGAAGCAGCATATGAACCAAAAAAACCTACATTTCACTCCCTGCCTTCCATCCTGGTATCATGAAAGGGGGATGCTGTTTGCATAGCCTCCTTAACTCCATTTAAGACAGAGTTAAGTCATAGAATTTTCATAGTCATGAGAAAGGAAGAGAAATGGAAGTTACACAATATGTATTTCCTGCACCCTATTCAAAGCAATTTTGAAAGTAAGTCGAGAAATAAGTCAGGAATTAAGAGCTAGTTATTAATGTTAATTCCTGAAGGAAAATTCAATGCAATATAAATTTGCATGAATTATTGACCTTATTCAACATCTCCAAAGCAGAAAGAAAACGTTTTGACCAGTTGGTTCTGACCTTAAAGGGATTAAATCATCACTTCCCTGGGAAATTACACGTACATGGTGATCAACAGTTTCTGATATCTACATATTGCTTATTCCTTTATTCAAGTAGTCAGCGAAGTGTGAATGATATATTTTAGTTGCAAGGTTGATGAGAAAAAGTAAACTAAACAGCACAATTATAAAAATAGGTTGCACGAACACCAACCTTTAAAATTGACAGACTAAGATGCCAATAAAGAATATAGGATCCCTGGTTTTATTATCAGTGCTATTGAATACAAAAGGCAAGGGCACACTAAATCTTCACAAATCATTGGGAAGGTCCTAACTAGAGTACTATGTCCAAGTCTAAACAATACACTTTAGAAAAGGATGTCAAGGCTTTTTAGAGCATGCAGAAGTTATTCTCTACGATGAGAAAAAATATTACAGAATTGAAAAATGCGATAATGTTTCTGATAACTCCAAGTACTGTACTTCCTTGGCAAGTCAAAAATGTAAGAATGAGCTGAGGTGGACAATAAGCCAAGCATAAATTGCAGCTTTCAAAACCAGTTTAAGTTAAAAAAATTGACAAACTTACAGAACTCAATTAAAATCAAATTAACATAGGTTTTCATAGGTCAAATGGTTCCCTTCTGTGCTGCATGATTCATCGTTACATGGACAAAACCAAAATGCTCCCTCTGTATTTCTAATTGTGTTCAATAATTGCAACTGGCATGGCTGAGGTATTAAATTAACACTTTGCATCTGTGTTTACAAAAGAGGAGGATGGTTGGCCAGGCCACAGAAATTCTGTCACTAGAAGGGTTCAAGATTAATCAGGAAGAAGTCTTGAATAGATAGTGATTAAAGTTAACAAGGATTGTGAAAGAGGTGAGTGTAGATGCTGCAGGGCATTGGCCACAATCAGTCTTCTCTGGACTCAGGGGAGGTGCGACAAGGCTGGAATGTTGCCAACAATAAGGTCATGTTCAGAAAAGGTTGTATGGGTGGTTCCAGCAATTACAGACCAATTAGTTTAAGTTGAGAGTGGGAAAACGTTTGGAAATAATTATTTGGGATAGAATCGTGAATCAAATGAAAAAAAGGTAGATTAATTACAAAGAATCAGTATGGATTTCTAATAGAAAATAGTATTTAACTAGCTTGGAGTTTTTTATGAAGAGGTATAGGAGGGGGTCTATGATTGTGATGCTTTTGACATGGTACTCAAGATTTCCAGAAGGTTTTTGGTGGGTATATGAATAGGAAGCGTTTAGAGGGACATGTGCCAAGTGCTGGCAAATGGGACTACATTAGGTTAGGATATCTGGTTGGCATGGACGAGTCTGACTGAAGGGACTGTTTCCGTGCTGTACGTCTCTGACTCTATTTAATATTATTGTATTGCAAATCAGAAAATAAAGAACCTTCTAAAATTCTTATTTTGGTTTGTCATAAGGACATCTTCAGTATATGCTACTGCATGGAAATATTAAGAAACATATAAAATTAAACAATCTGGAGCAAAAACAAATTGCTCAATAATTCAGAAGGTCGGGGGGAGGAGGAGAACAAACACACTGTCTGCAAGAAAGACCATGACCTTCTAGTTGCCTGCCACCTCATCACACCACTGTGTTCCCTGGACAACATCTCTGTTCATGGTTTATGTTCCTGTTGTCTATTGAGACTTCCAAAAGGTCTTCGAAAAGGTGACTCATGGGAGGCTGCTGAGCAAGGTGAGGGCCCATGGTGTTTGAGATGAACTACTGGCATGGATTGAGGATTGGCTGTCTGACAGAAGGCAGAGTGTTGGAATAAAAGGTCCTTTTTCGGAATGGCAGCTAGTGACAAGTGGTGTCCCGCAGGGTTCAGTATTGGGACCGCAGCTGTTCATTTTATATATTAATGATCTGGAGGAAGGGACTGGGGGCATTCTGGTGAAGTTCACCGATAATACGAAGTTAGGTGGACAGGCAAGTAGCACTGAGGTGGTGGGGAGGTTGCAGAAAGATTTAGACAGTTTAGTAGAGTGATCCAGGAAATGGCTGATGAAATTCAACGTGAACAAGTGTGAGGTCTTGCACTTTGAATAAAAGAATACAGGCATGGACTATTTTCTAAATGGCGAGAACATTCAAAGCCAAAGTACAGAGGGATCTGGGAGGGCTTGTCCAGGATTCTCTCAAGGTTGACTTGCAGGCTGAGTCCGTAATTAAGAAAGCAAATGTAATGTTGTCATTTGTCTCAAGAGGGTTGGAACATAAAAGTAGTGATGTGCTGCTGAGAATCTATAAAGCTCTAGTTAGACCCCATTTAGAACACTGTGTCCAATTTTGGGCCCCACACCTCAGGAAGGAGATACTGGCACTGAAGCGAGTACAGTGAAGATTCACACGGAAGTTCCCTGGAATGGTAGGCTTAACATACGATGAACAGCTGAGGATCCTGGGATTTTATTCATTAGCGTTTAGAAGGTTGAGGGAAGATCTGATAGAAACTTACAAGATAATGAATGGCTTAGAAAGGGTGGACGCTGGGAAGTTGTTTCCTTTAGATGGGGAGACTTGGATCTGTGGGCACAGCCTTAGAATTTGAGGGGGTCAATTTAGAATGGAAATGAGGAGACATTTCTTCAACCACAGTGTGATGGGTCTGTAGAAATCATTGCCATGTAGTGCAGCGGAGGCCGAGACGTTAAATGTCTTCAAGGCAAAAATTGATAAATTCTTGATCTCGCAAGGAATTAAGGGCTACGGGGAGAGTACGGATAAATGGAGTTGAAATGCCCATCAGCCATGATTGAATGGCAGAATGGACTCATTGGGCCAAATGGCCTTACTTCCACTCCTATGTCTTATGGTCTAAGATTTGTAGCTCGGATGTTGGTTATAGGAAGATGTCACCTGGAAAGGGGACAAAATGTCTGCAAACCAAATAAACATAACAACTGCAACATCTGTCCCAGGCTCGCTGCAGTGCTCCAGTGAAGCTCAATGCAAGCTGGAAAAGCAAGACCTCATCTTCCACTTGGAAACTCCATAGCCTTCTGGACTGAATAATAAGTTCAACAATTTTAGGACTTGAGGCATCATCTCCCATGTCCTTACCCACACACAACAGGCCTTGTTATCACATGGTCAGCTAATACACACTATCCATTGTTAGCCACTAATAGTTCCTATCAGCAGCCATTCATTTTCCCAAGCCTACTTTTACCTACTCATTTGTCCAATTGTTCTTCGCTCTCTGTGGGCTCTAAACTCCGCCTATAATTTACTCCTTACTCCCATTCTCCCACCCTATGTTCTGCATAAAAACCTACATTTTCCCAACTACCATCATTCTGAAGGAGTGCCAGTGGACTCGAAATGTTAACTGATTTCTCCCCACAGGTGCTTTCCATTTTTTAAACTATTTCAAATAAATTTGACTGGCTGTGAATCTAACATGGGTTGCCCTGACAAAGTAGTATTTCAAACTACAAACCTTTTAAAAGTGTATTAAAGGGATTGTCTTTACTTTAAACAGAATATTCGATACATCTTTTAAAAAAAAATGCAATCTTACCCAGGTGGAAGTGGACCCTTGCTCACGGTATTTAATGTTCTGTCACCAGGAGAAATGGACGTATTTGGTGGTACTGTACCATTACTGGGTGATGCATCTGGTTCACTCACTGCTACAGCTGCAGGAACAGTGGTGGTCGTAGATGGAGTTGTAGAAGAAGGGCCATTCTCTAAGGGAATTGGATATCCATTTTCACAGGCTGATGACAAAAACAGAATCCGGAACGAGTCACCAAGGACACTTCGTAGGTAGTCATTTCACCAAAAAAATTGCGCCTTAATTTGTTCAGTTAGAATACTAAGTATGTGCACATTATTTGTGTCTGCAAAAAATGTAGGGAGCTGTGTATTGAAGAGATGCAGCTTTCAACAGCTTATGGGGTACTAAGCTGAACTAGCCATATAAAAACCATGGATACAAGAGCAGGTCAGAGGCTAGGAATCCTGCAGTGACTCAACTTCTGATCAACCCCCCCCACCAAAAAGCCTGTCGATCATCTAAAAGGCACAGTCAGGAGCATGATGGAATTGTCTCCACTCTTAAGGCAAGAGTTTGAACAATATTCAAGACAAAGCAGCTGGCTCAATTATTTGTGGTTGCGGTGCTACTCAGTCCCTCTACCGCTGACACTCGTCATTTATAAGACGCACTGCATAAATTACCAAAGGCTCTTGGACAGCACCTTCCAAACCCATGACAACTTCCATCTTATTAGGACAACAAGAACAGATACACAGGAAAACCACCAACTGCAAGTATCTCTCTAAGTCAGTGACCATGCTGACTTAGAAATGAATTGGCATTCCTTTAGCATCACTTGTTCAAAATCTTGGAATTCCGTGGCATTAGAAGTGTATCAGCATTGATAAGGTTTGGTTAACTAATGGAAGAGACAGTTACGATAAAGTGGGTATTTTCAGAATGGAAACCTGCAACTTATGGAGTGCCACATGGATCAGTGCTGAAGCTATATTAATTTATAATATATATTAATAACTTGGATGAGGAAAGTGTGCGTATTATAGTCAAGTTCGTAGTTGGTACAAAAATAAGTGGAAAGGCAAGTGGCGAGGATGACAGTCTGCAGAGGGACATGGACAGGTTAAGCAAGTGGACAAAACCTTGGCAAATGGAATATAATGTGTGACATTATGGATTATTAAAGGTTAAGATATCCTTATCTTTCATTAGTAACAGAATCAAGGATTATTGGGAGAAGTCAAACAAGTGGAGTTAGAATGATCAGACCCACCATAATCTTACTGAATGTCAAAGCAGATGTGATGGATTGAATGGCCTACTTCTACTCCGATGCCTTATGGTTCCTTTAATAGCATTGTAGGTGCACCCATACCAAATTGACTGCAGTAGTTCAAGAAGGCAGCTCAGCACCACCTCCTCCATGGTAAAAAGTGATGGACAATAAACAAGTCCACTTGTCCTGAATGGAAATAAAAAAGTATCAATTTAAGATGGTCAGTTAGGCCTGCAGTGTGCCTTCCAGTACGTACAAACACTAATACACAGGGACCCGCTTTTGCAGACACAAAGATGGTATGTTTCAACTCAACAAATGATCTTGATAACTTCTTAGGGGAATGCCTTGATAAATTGAAGTCAGATGGCTTTTTTAAGATATTAGCTGTTAATATCAGTTATTAAACTGGTACATACTCCATGGTAACACCTTGACTAATCAAAACGCGCTTGCCTACCAATCAGCACACCCCTCTCATACAGCTTACATAGCTTGTTCTGTTTTAATTTGTAATCTTGCATATTGTTCTAAATGAGTGTAAGGTGAAGAGCTTCAATAAATGTCTTTATTGAGGAATACTTAACTTCTGCACTATCAAACAACTTTCTGAATATCAAATCGAAAGATAAGTTTATCTATGCAAAAATGGGGCAAAACTAAAAGTCGGCAATGAGATATATTTTCTGTTTCAGAATGACTGAAAAACAGTCTGCAACTCAGTACAGTGGTATTAACTTTAGAAACAAATTAACTGATCAATTGAAACACCTCAGACCGAACTTTGATATTTACTTATTGGCTTGCAGACTGGTATAATGTAAGCAGTTCACCCTGACAAGACTGTAGTAATGCAAAACATAATCAAACATTGATAAGAGAAAAACTGTAGCAGGTACTGAAGTTGGGAAGATTTAAATGTTGATTGAATGATGTAAACTAACATCATAAGCCTTGTCCAAAAACAATCACAAAATAGAATTAAATCAAAAATACTGGCTAAATGGGTCTAAGTGGGTTACTTGGAAGATCGGTGTTGGGCCGAAGGGCCCATTTCCACACTGTAGGGAATCTAATAAAATAAATTTCCAATTGCCCCTAGTTTGATGTCCAAAGTCAAAATTTTAAAATATAAATATCTTAAAGGCTCAGGGGTCAACAGAATGAAATATTGTATATTGTGATTGAGTGGTGCATGCCAAAGTCAAATGCAGTCAAAGCCACGAAGAAATGTGAGAACGCCAGGTTGATAGCCAAGAGCCAAAACGAAAATTTAAACATACATTTTAAAATATACCCAAGGGCAAAGGGTCTAAACAACTTGCATGTGTATCACACCTTTAAACAGAGTAAAACGTCCCAATAGCTTTACAACAGGATAAACAAACAAAACCTGACATCGTCAAAAGGAGACCGGTGATCGAAAGCCTAGCCAAGGAGTTAAAATTTTAAAAAAACAACTTTAATGGAGACAAAGTGGACAGTAAAGGATGTTTAATTTGAATTCAAAAGATACTTCAAGTTCTTAGGAGCATTCCTATCATGAAATCCACTACATCTTACAAAATATATTTTATCATATGAACGATCTGCTGTCCACGAAGGGTAAATTCACTTCTTGATTTACCTGCTGTACTGACAGGTCTGGATGGGACGGCAGGTGGAGGTCGTGAAGGTCTTGGAGGTCTCACTGGCTTTGGTGGTTTTGGAGATGGTGATGGTGTACTTTTGCCATTCATGCTGCACTCATCAGCAGACCTCATTTCCGATGAACCTTCTTGGGACACGGCATCGCCATTTGCGCTGGAGGTGATTGTACAACTCTGATCAGAATTCTATTGCTATGCCATAAATTATGTGAAATCCAAATGACTCTGCTAAAATCAAACCTTCAGATCAATTAAATGTGGTAATTAAAAAGTAAAATAAAAAGGAAACTTGCCAAACTGCCTGCATGATTAAAAGACATACGAGTATCCCAGGAAAGTCCTTCAGAACGATAAGACATGGATGACCATTTTCTTTTCAATGCATTCGTCCTTACACCCATTGGGGTGGTCGCTAAATCTGATTCTAATACTAGGATCACTTACATTTTTGAAAAGTGTAACACTGATAACTCAGTAATTAGAAGATAGGTGCCTTTTCTAAACATCAGATACAGCTTTCAAATTAGGGTAATAATTTGGAGGAATTACCACTTTGAAGAAAAATTAATACAATGCTCAATGTGAGGTGAAACCATTGTCAATGATCTATTACAATTTGGTTGTGAAGTTCAACAATCATAATCAATCCTCCTACTAGCTTAATGTTTTTCTTCTTTATCAAAAATATTTTATACATCAAATTATGCCAAAGTAATTCATTTGTGCAAAATCAAAATTTAAGACTGAAACAAAAGAAAATAGAACTGGTTTTATAAAACTGCTACAGGCAATACAATATCTATTTGAACAATGTCTTAAGACTCTGTTTACAACTTATATTCACTGCTTAACCACCCCTTTTGTAGGGGTGGTGACTTCATGATTGAAAAAAACTACACCAGTGATGTCCTATCACACCCGCTGGACTGCTGGTTTGGGTCTTAAGTCTTTTGAATGTTTCATAGTAATAGAAGGAGTAGGTCATTTGTCCTGTCGAGCCTGCTCCGCCATTCATTAAGATCGTGGCTGATCTATCCATTGACTCAGCTCCTCCTACCTGCATTATCCCCATAACCCTTAATTCCCCTACTTTGCTAAAACCCATCCAACTGTGTCTTGAATATATTTAACGAAGCTGCTTCTACCACTTCCTTGGGCAGAGAATTCCATAGATTCACTACTTTATGGGAAAAACAGTTCCTCCTCATCTGTTCTAAATCTACTCCCCCTAACCTTGAGGCCATGTCCCCTCGGCCTAATCTCACCCACCAACAGAAACAACTTGCCTGCCTCTATTTTATCTTTCCCTTTCATAATTATACGTTTCTATAAGATCTGCTTTCGATCTAAATTCTAGTGAGTACAGTCCCAGGTGGCTCAACCTTTCTTCATATAATAACCCACTCATCTCTGGAATCAATCTGGTGAACTTCCTCTGCACCGCCTCCAAAGCCAGTACATCCTTCCTCAAGTAAGGAGACCAGAAAAGCACACAATACTCGAGATGCAACCTTGTACAATTGCAGCAGAACCTCCCTGCTCTTATATTCAATTCCTCTAGCAATGAAGGCCAATATTTTTTTTGTATTCCTGATTACCTGTTGCATCTGCAAATCAATTTTCAGCAATTCATGCACAAGCACTCCTAAGTCCCTCTGCACAACAGAATGCTGCAATCTTTCACCATTTAAATAATACTCTGACCTACTACTTTTTCTTTCAGGGAACGAGGAAAGATACCCCAGGCAGAAGACAGATAATGCGTTTTTTGGCCACCTGAGCTCATCTTCTACTCTTACTTTAGTGTTGTGAAAGTGAAAGTTGTGGCAGGTTTTTGGAACCACAAATAGTTTAAGGCGAGTTTTGTACCACAGCAAGCTGGACTCAATTCTAACACAAATTTGGTTATTTATTATTCTGAAACTGGGTATAACTGCACAGCAGTAGTGGGTCTTACTGCTTCATTAGGATAGATTTCCCATCTAAGAAACAATGAGCCCCATTAATAAATGATTCATATACACTGGCCTGCAATTTATCTAGTGTTCCACTACACACATTACAGTGTTCATCATTGCAAAAATGGAAATATCACTTTCAGGCAAAGTCGAAGGATAATTCTGAAGAGAGCAAATGAAGAATTCTGAAAGCCAGGTTGTACCTTGATGGGTTTAGTACATATGCCTCAGTGCCACATCTGGAACCTTTATTTGGGGAGTTACCTGAAAGAAATCAAAGTTATGAAAATGTAATTGCGCAGTGACATATTAGACAGAAGGGCATTGGCTCATCTCGATTGTCCATGCCAGAAAATTCAGACACAAGTTACCTTTCCATCAAAACAACAGAACCTCAAACCTACTCCTTAGAAGCCTCATATCATTTGCTTTAAGAGGGGATTCAAGATTAACTCACTAAGTGTCAGCTCATAAATATTCTAAGACCAGGAAAGAGGGAGACCCCACAGAGAAATTAACTTCAAAAGGAGCACATGTACATAAAATATTTAATTAACTTGAGAACATGGTGACGAGGCGACAACTGTGGCACATCTAGTTAACTCACGATCTAGAGCATGGCACTTGTTGCCCCATCATTTCTTTTTTGGGGCAGATATTTGTTTAAATCTTCACATTTTGCTCCCCTTCATAATCAAATACATGCTCATTACTCTAAAATCGAAATGCTGCTTTATTCTATCATATACATACTTTCATAAATAAATGTAGGTAGAAGCACAGAATTAGGTCTCCACAACGTGGTTCAAAACCCTTTACTTTCAAACTGAACTAAAGAGTTGAATATTTTAAAGGGGGGCATATTCTGGGCATTACTTCCTCCAACATGCACACAATGAGCATTGAAATGTTAAATAAAAGCACAAAAATATAGCTCTCAGTACCAAGATGATGATTTAGAGGGAACACAGGTAGAGGGAAAATTTGGAGGATTTGAGTCATTGACATCATCTGAGTGATTGATTTTTACACATTATTCCAGATTTCTGTTAATTCACTCATTATTGCAGACATTGCGGGAAAGGCTCAGCATTTATTGGCATTTTAATTCCCCATGAGAAGGGGATGGTTAATCATTTTCTTGAACACAACTGATTAGCTGACAAAGTCTTTTTGGAGGGCAGTTTAAAAAAAAATCAACCAGATATACTTGCACACGAATACACATGCAGGCCAGACTAGGTAGTTTTAAACATGTCAGAACTAGCTAGATTTATAAACACAAAAAAATTGCTAGTCATATTGCCACCATTACTTGGACCAACATTTTAGTCCAGATATAGTTTAACTACTTAAGTTAAACTGCCTGGTTGCAATGGTGGGATTTGAACTCTCTTCCTCAAATCATTAATCTTGACCTTAGGATCACTAATCCAATAATAAAACCTTAAATATTGTTGAGAAAAGAAATAGGCAGTTGAAGCTTTTGCATTACATGTTGTCAGGACAAACAAAAGAATGCCGAATTTTAAAAAATCACAACAGAATATATGGCAGGAAATGGGAGCAGATCAGTTGCAATGATCAAAATATTTGCAGTTAGTGGATAAATTCAGCCCCATAGCTCCCCAAGAAAACCCACTCATGAGGTAAACTGAAGACAAGTTATCCCAGTAAATAGAATGGAAGGGAATTCTGAGGAGCTGCAACATCAATCACAGTGCAGTTCTTTCCAGCAATAAACAGGAGAGAATCAACCTTGGAATGGAGAAGCAAAGGGCAGCGAGCAAAGTGAGAGAAAGCAGTGAGTGAGTAGGGAGTCACATTTCGTCAAAGCTAAGTTCAGGGACCATCTTTTGTTCAGACAGAAATAGGGTCACCTTTAGCCAAGGCTGGGATCAAGAACTTTGTCAAATCTGGGAGTTCCAAGTGCGAGATTCAGGCATATACTTGGGGTTGTTGTGAAGAGTGTAGGAGACTGTGAGAGTGTTGTTTGGGGGCTCGCAGGGAGAAGAGACAGCTGCAGGATGGGAGAGGTGGATGTGCAATGGAGAGAGAACAAGTTTAAACCTGTAAACAAAGAAATACTCAACCAAGTGTTTAAAAAGAACTTTAAAATCTGATTTGTATTGAATTTCTCATAAATAAATGTGTAATCTCTGGATTAAGGCGGCATTGGCTCTGGAGCCGAGATACCCAGAAAGAAAATTGTAGCCGATCCTGTAGTTAAAATTCAGTATGAAACTGAAATGTAAGATGCGCAAAAATGGGTTCTAACTGTCTACACAAAATATTCCAGTTCTGTGGATATGCAACTGAAATACAGTAGGTGTAATCTCACCAGCTATGTAAAGTATATTTAGAATTATAACTCTTGAATGTAAAAGTGTCAATTATTATGGGAAATATAATTGCTAACTTGTGCCTATTATCTTGTACCAATTTAAATACTGTGATATCTAGGATATTAACATGTTCTTGTGCATTACGACTTAAAATTTGATTTAGGAGTTATTTACGATTGAGAATAATTGACCAATTCTTATAATCCGGCATTTATACAAAGTCTAAATACTTCGTTTTCACCACTAATACTGAAGGAACTGCTTCTAACTGACTGTGAAAATGAAAAATGCAGCCCTTGAGAAGTTGTCAAGAGAAGCCCTTGAGGGAAAATAAAATGACATCTGATTGGTTAAAGTAAAGGCTCCTCATGCTTCAAGTTATTTCAAACATGACACCAGGCTTGAACAAGTTCTATTTTCAGTGCAGAGAACAAGCACCACATAAGAATGTGCATTGATACACAAGATGTGTATCGCGTTATCAACTTAACTATTATAATGGCTGCTAGCGTGGCTTTAGTACACTCAGGGTTGTTCAGCAAGTGATGTCTAGTTACAGAAGTACATCTGACAGCAGAAACTATTTGGGCTTTACAAATGCATACTGGCTGTGTATCGTCTTCACCCTGCCTATTACCAACAGCCAGAGTTACACGCTTGATTTGATTAGCTAATCATTGAAGAATATAGCCTTTGTATCTCTCATTACACTAGCTATGAAATTCATAACCAGTGTTGCTCAGTTGTGACAGGACATATCTTTGGACTGACAACATTATGTCTGGCAGTGTTTCTTTTTTCACCTATAGTCAACCTTTGAATTACTATAAACACTTTGCTACTGTTTCCCGTTTTACTGAGTGTGTGTTTTATGGATGTTTCAAATTTTAGTATTTGTTAATCTTGGCCTACACCGTACTCACTTTCCAAATAAAGAATGCATCTCACCCTAGAATGTGTGCATAAAGTTGAGCTTTGTCAGTTGTTCATACCAAACATTTTGTATTTGAATTTTTTTCAAGTTCAAGATGTCACTGTTCCATTCACGTCCTAAATAATTGCTAACAATATTTACAAAAAAATTAATGGCAGTAACAGTTAGAATACTTCTTCCAATGGAGTATGTGGATCTTAACTTATAACTGAGCTTTTCAGACAGGTCATTTTGAAGCTTTTTTTTTATCATCCCACTATAGCAAAGGCTAGATACTCCAATCCTAGGCACCCAATTACTGCCTGTGTTTATCACCTCATCAAAGCTCTCAAGGTTCCCACTTACAATGGTACAAATAAGATAGTTTCAAAGCTTAACCTTTGACCCAAAATCAGTTATTCCACTAGAGCATGCTGTCCACAGTACAATTATGTTCGTGAAATGGGATTCCAATTTTCTTACATACTTCTTGCAGCTGTAGGGTCGCCATTAGTTAAGACTTCCGGATCTACAGTTAACCCATCCAAGGACACAATAAGTTCGCTTGCCCCATCCACAATGTCTCGCTCATTTGTGAGTGGTAACTTTATAACCACATCATCAACTGAAAGAAAGATTTAGATGCAAAATTAATCAGGGATACCACGCTTGCAGTGATACATTATTTTTTTCTCTGTACAAGAGTAACTGCATCAATACATGTTGCACAGGTAAAGTTAAAATTCATCAAAAATGTTTTGCACCATTAGTTAGTTAGTTGCAAAGTTATCAGCACAAAAATCATTGTTCACAGGAGACCCTCTGCTGATAAAAAGGCAACATACAAAACAAGTGACCAAAAAACAAGTAGCATAATGTGAATTCAAGATTGTAATTAAACATGATTTTAGATCGCTGCTATAAAAACTTGTTAAACTTTACCTGTACCTACAGCATCAGAAAGTAGGAAATACAGCCGGAGTAGAGTTTGAACATGCAAGCCTGCTCCGCCATTCAACAAGATCACATCTGATTTTATACCTCAATTTCAACTTCTTGCACTATCACCGGACACCTCAATTCTATAAACGTCAGTCTTGAAAATACTTAGCAAATGATCATCCAACTGGGAACAGAATTCTTAAAACTCTCAAACCTTTGAGTAAAGAACCTTCTCATCTGAGTCCTACATGGCTCCTTATTCTGAGCTGCGTTTTCTAGACTCTGCAGCCACAGAAACATTGACAGTTTTCCTCATCCACCTCCTGTAGCCTTATTATGCTCATCCATTGCAATTCTGCAAGAGGAAGCAAATACTAGAAGCCTCACCTATTATATAAAGGATATATATCAGAATTTGGACTTTGGTAGGACCCTCAATACCTTGCTTGGCAAGGACTATAGGTTGCCAGGTTAGTATCAACAAATATTTTGGTGCTCATTTGCAATCAGGAGGAGAAAACGAGGACCGCAGATGGTGGAGATCAGATTCGAGTATGTGATGCTGGCAAAGCACAGGAGGTCAGGCAGATCTGAGGAGGAGAATCGACATTTCGGGCATAAACCCATAAGCTTATGTCCGAAACATCATTCTCTTGGTCCTCAGATGCTGCCTGACCTGCTGTGCTTTCCCAGAACCACACTCTTGATGCTCATTTGCAGTCAGTTTATTCTAAAATCTACAGAAAAAAATCCTCATCGGGGGAAGTTATACAGTGTTCTTAGGTTGGCCATAGAGGAGACATTAAAAGAGTTAAAAATTCTGTCAAACTTAAAAATTTCTTCTATAAAGAGAGCACTTTGAACATAATGTACTCCTTCAGGCACTTTTCGTAGGTTGCCACTCTGCTGTGAATTTTATGCAATACACTTCACCAATCTGGACTGACAACCGTTAACATCAAAGTCCAAAACTAAATAAAACAAAATTATCAAGCTATTATTGTGAAAAAACAAAGCTATAATTGCAATTTTAGGCTGTGCTGAGACGAGTGATATAAGGCAATATAAAAAAAATTAATTTACTCAGCACTTTTAATTTGGAAAAACATGCCAGCATTTTTGAGGAATATTATTAAACAAAATTTGACACCAAACCACATCAGAAATACATAATTAAATTTGGTCAAAAAGGTATTTTTTTGAGAAAGGTCATAAAGGAAGAGAATGCATGAGAGAAACAAAGAGGCTCAGGGAGGACATTCCTGAATTTAAGGTTCAGATAGCTTGGGACATTGTTACCAAAAGACAAAGATGCTTCAATTGCTCTCAGCATCTCAGAACAATAATCTGAACCCCCAATTTTAATGTAGCAACTTGTGCGTTTAAGTGATTGCCAGGCAAAGACAGGTTTGGTTTGGCTGCAGTTCTCCCTACTGAGTTACACAGCTTGCTGACATATTCTAATCTAGAAAGATTCAAGAGTTGGAGAATGTTCAGTGGTACAAGGTTTGTTTTAATCGGCACCCTAAATAAACCTATAAAATAAACAGAAATGCAAGTCTTGATGAACCAGCACATACCTGGTCCCATAGGTGCTGCTTAACAAAAGGTTTACTATTTGGCCAGGCCAGCAGCAATTATGGTAAATTGGTATTTAATTTCCAGGGAGGAAAGTTTTTAAAAACTAATTTACAGAATTTGAAAGTGAATAGAATGAGATCATATAATCAGTCCTATCTATATTTATTCTCTATCTGAGCCTATTTTAGGATGAGATCATTTGATTCCTGAAGTCTGTGATAATGCAGCAAGTGTTAAATGGCAAAGTGATGCGGGTAAACCGAAACTGTGCATCAAAATATAATATATTGCAAAACAACTGAACTTGAAAAATAAACATTTAAAGAAAGGTTACAAAACTGTATGCATTAAATATGCTTGTTAAAAACATCAGGAAAGTTGCAGGGTAGGTAAAACATAGTAAGGAACAGACAGAATAAGTGTTCATTCCCATTTACACTGAATTTGAATGAGAGAATGATATATTCCTTTCTTGCTACTTATGATCGTACTTCTCTATCAAAAAAAGCAGCCCAATTTTCATTACTATTGGCTTCTGAAGCCCTGAAAACTAACTTGCTCACTTTGTGGAATTTCTCCAGGAGTATAATAAAGTGACACTTGTGTCATCCTGTCCTTGTGCACAATATAATTGTGCTCCTTCTTTAGGTTCCCACATATTGCAATTCAGCTCATCCTTCAGTCAGCAAATGGTTAACAAACCTGTACCATTCAGGTTACTCTGAGCAGCATGGGAGTGGCCTAATTAATGTATCAGGGCTGAAAAGTACAACAAACTCACATTTCATGTTATTAGACTTTAATGTCTCACAGATATCCAGAGTGGCACAACCAAGGAGAACATCCGATTTTAGTGTTTGATGGCTCCAGACTTTGAAAGTGATCATGCTGAATGGTGTAACAATCCTATGTAAATAAAAAAAGGTAATGAATAAAAAAAGATATTTGGAGTCAAAAAACATACAGGACAGTACAGAACACCAACAGACCCATTGCGATCCTATTATAAACTAATCTTATGTTCCTCTTTCATCACTTCTTTTGGGTACTTTAACCGAGCGTGAGAATGAGACTCATGTGCAGCTCTTCCCCAATAGTGGCGTTCATAGACTGAACTGGAAAACCACATCTTCAAATGGGAAATGTCACAGCCTTTGAATTAGGCCTTCTGCAATTAGTAATCAGATGAAGAACTAGCAGAGCTGGAATTTCTCCCCTCTCTCAGGTACTCACATTTTCAAAATGTTTTTAATTTGGTCAACTGCGCACAGAATTCTAAAATGACAAAGAGAGATCCATTTGTCTCAGTGTCACACAGTAAGGAGGATCTATGGGCGATGTAACAAAGATAGTTATGAAAGACCAAATTCTCCAGAATGTGAGAAAAGGAGAAAATAAATTAATTAGTGATTTACATTTTAAAAATCCTTTCTGCACCCTTCAGTGTCTCAATGACCAGAAATTCTGGATTTCAAACTCATGTTGAATTAATTTCCATCTGTGGTATAGAAACAGAGGCTCAGAGTCAAAACCTAAAAAGGGAAACTTTTCTACAACAACAAAAAAACTTGGTACTCATCATTCTGGGTACAGTTCTGTAATCATCAGATGTGGCACTAGAAGCAGCCAAGATTTAGTGAGTCAAAAACCCACCATGACAAGTAATAAAAGTTAATTAAACCTAGCAACTTGTAGACGAGCAACAGAAATAAATCGCAAAACTGCTGTATTGTATTAGAAATGTTCTCCAATGTTCTCCTGGGAAGAAAACTCACCCTTATCATGCCACTTACTCTGCAAGATCAGGCTCATATACAATTTGAACCCAGGAATATACTAGTTTATAAAGTCACCCTAAGCAAGACTCATGTCCCCAGACCAATGGGCCCATGCTGGCTTTGTGGATGTACCCACATAAAATGGATTGTGGCCATTTAAGAGGCTGTGCACAACCACCCTCTAAATGGCCAACAAGGGATAGGCAATATAGATTAGCCCAGTCAGCAACACTCACTCCAAGAGTGAATTAGACAAAAAACATCTTCATCTTGTGTGACTTACATGTAACTGCAGTCTACCACAAAGCAGTTGACTCTATGACATTAAAAGTCAGTTTATTTCAAAAAACCATTAGCAAAAAGTCAGCAATATTCATACCTCAAGAATTTTGATAATTTCAGTATCCTTGCTAAAAATTTGTATTAATGATTAAGGAAGATAAAAGTTTACATTCAAATAACCTCAAATACTAGCCAATAGTGAGAGAGATCCCACCAAATCACTCAATGAGGAAAAGCATTGGAGAACATTGGAAATAGACAGTGACATCTAGGGGTGCCATATGATGCACGATATTTCAGATAAACAAAAATTAAGGTCTCTCAGTTTTTGGTCATCTTATTGAGGAGGCCTTTTATCTGTTCAATGAGAACAAAATACCATGATCAACATGACCACATTTTTATTTTTGTTATGCAGTTTATCATAGGCACCAGTTGCATTGAACAGATTTAATGCAGTTACATTCACAGTGATAACACAATTAAATGATCGACTTCTCAACATACACGGTGACTTGCTGCTTCCATTTGGGGTTGTGCGTGTTGGTAACCTTGTCAGTTTTCTTCGACTGGCCATCAACTGCCACTTCCACATAGGGACTGGGACCAAACCAGTTCTTCTTATTTTCCTTCAGCTTTGCACAAATGACTAACAAATATAGAAACACAAACTTAGAGGCAACAAATCTTTAAAAGGGAGTGCAATCATTGAACTGAAATACAATATTTCCATATTTTTAAATATTACTAGCCAGTTGTAAACCATCACCCATGATCTCACCCGAATAGAAAAGATTAATAATTGCAATAGATTCATGTACCAATTAAACAAAGGGCTTCAGCTAGCAGATGTCATGGCAGCCAGCACCAGCAAAAACACCATCCAAAGAAAACAATCACGTTAGACAACAAGTAAATGGATGTGATTACAGGGCAGTAACGTTAGAATGCAAGAGACTTTAAATAACTGGAGTGCTTTACATTCAATGTGATGTTTCAACTGCATACAAGAATACTGCACTACAGCAAGGCTAGATAAGTTTTCTATTTCCTAAATATCCAATCTTTTTGGCTACTGCGCAAAATGAACTGAAGGAAGTCTGGAATTCCCTACCTCTGATGTCCCATTCTGGGTACAAAGCTACATAAGGATTAGAACAACAATAAAATCTTCATTACCAATGTATTACACTCCCATCGATCAGGAGGGACTCATCTGCCTAATTATTTCAGTCTATGTATTTTAAAAATACCATGAACTGCTTGAATACATGACAGCAGGGGGGACAATAGCAACGCCTTGAGAAATAAGCAAATAAGAGTCTTGCAGTTTGGAGTTCACAGATTGACTGGAGAAGAGCCTGCTTGATACCAATAATTAAAAAGAGCAGAAAATCAGAACGAGGACACTTATAAACTCTGTAGGCTGGCTACAGGAAGATAATGAGAAGAGATTATTGTATCCTCTGTCAAGATTGTTTTAAAAGTCTCAAACTGGCTTCTGCAATATAAGGTAGCACAGCATAGTTAGGAACAGTAAAATTGTTGACTCCAGTATAAACACAACATCTTATCTATTTACAGTGCTGTTTAGGGGACAGGCTCTTGTTCAAAAGTAAATGACATTGAGGAGAAAAGTAACGTGTTGGAAGATAAACTAATAGATGTCACAAAATCTGGAATAAGCATTCAAATCTATGACTGAGATCTCAATTCTGGCTACACATCTGTGGGGAAACAGTAAATGGCAGTCAAAAACTTAAATCAAGCAAAAGGTGGGCATGCATAAATGCATAATGAATTTTAAAAAGTGCATTTCAAAACATACCTTTTATTCCAAGTTGTGATTTTGTTGTATGGCTGCTTGCTGGACCAGAATTTGTACCATTTGCAGCCATGATTCAGACTACGCGAGAAACCTAAAAAATAAAGTCAGCCATGTTAAAAAGACATTTCAAAAGATAGTGTCTGATTATTATATTAGTCTAGAACAAGATTGTTTAGTACAATTAGCATCAGTGTGTCCAGAGGGCACCATACATACATGTATATCCAGGACATTAAAATGAATGAATGAATGATTAATTATCACAAACACCTAGGGGGATACAGTGAAAAGTGTTCTGTTGCCACAATTCGGCACCATTTTGAGGTACAGAAGAATAAAAAGAAAGCACTTCGAGTTTATCATTGGGATAAGGTCTCAAACATGGCTCCAGGACTTCTGGAAGGTCGCTGAACCGGGCCTACCGCAGACAGAGCCGCGCCCCCCCTCCCCCACCGCTCTGGTAAAAAGATCAAGCATCAACATAAAGCTAGACGAATGATGTAAAAATTCAATATCTATTGAGTTGCCATTCTCAAATGTGGGGTGCCACAGGTATGTAAAAAATCAATTTGGATGTCATGTATGCCATTTTTGCTTGACTTATTAATTAGGTCACAGTAGAATGCTTCAGATCACCAATCCCACCTTCATCAACCTATCGCATTCCCAGCGACTTTCTCCCCACAACCCCACCCCAACCACCCTGCCCCACCCACCCAGTTTATCGCTCGGCCACCCTCCCCCTTTCTCCCCCATTTCCTGATGAAGAGCTCATACACGAAACATCGATTCTCCTGCTCCTTGGATGCTGCCTGACCTGCTGTGCTGTGCTTTTCCAACACCACCATCTGATTCCGACTCAAAGTAAGGTGAAACAAAAACTGATACAGCTGAAAAAAAAACTCAGCAGGTCTGGCAGCATCTGTAGAGAGAAAGCAGAATTAACATTTCAGGTGCTTAGCAAGTTTTGAGAAGATTTGTAGCTCATGTTGAGGTTTTAGATGTAGATTTGCTCGCTGAGCTGGAAGGTTCATTTCCAGACGTTATGTCACCCTACTAGGTAACATCTTCAGTGGCCATCAGGGGAAGCAGTGTACATGATTCTAGGTTTCTATTCATATGTTTGGGTGTCTTTGGGTCAGTGATGTCATTCCTATGTGAAGTCACTTCCTGTTCCTTTTCTCAAGGGGTGGTAGATGGGGTCTAACTTGATACGCTCGTTGATGAAATTCCAGTTGGAATGCCATGCTTCCGGGAATTCTCATGCGCGTCTTTGATTGGCTTCTCCTAGGATGGATGTGTTGTCCCCATTGATTGAACAGCTGTACTTCCTGCACGAATGCCTAAGAAAACAGGTACTATCTAAATACCTTTAATGCAAACCTCCCCTTAACATCCCACTAGCCGAAAGAATAGCAGAGCAAAACGGCCACAGAATGCGGAGAGAAATGATTAATGATGCCCACAACAGACTCCATAAATGCAACGGGGAAATTTTGCACCAAAAATCTTTACTCACTCATGCAACAGACCACAAATGGATAGACACAGTACAACAAGCCATAGATATTAGACAGCGACAAACACAGAAAATGAAACTAGATCTGCAGAAAAAAAACTAGATAAACTTACATAAAGTAACAACACTGACAACACAGAAGCATGGATAAAAAAAAGCTTATCTGACCGACCCTTAACAGACACTGAAAAAGCCATCTTAGTTAGAGGATTAAATTACAACTGCCAGGATGTGGACAAGATAGATTTCTTAGCAGCATTAGAAACAACACTAAAAGACAACCAACTCACAGAAGAAACCCAGCAAACCATCAGACAGGTAGTCGCACCAACATTAAGCAAAAAGGGAAGGAATCACGCTCAATACACAAAAAAGGAAAGCACTGGAAAGACTAAAAAAGATCAAAACATTGTTCTCCTACCTGCAGACAAAAGATGATTGACAGTCATTCTAAATCGAAGAGGCTACGTTGAAAAAGCAAACGCACTACTTACAGATAACACTTATCAACAAGTGGCAATAGGTCCGACCCCACAACTAGAGAACCGAATCATAGCCCTACTAAAAATAACACTTCAGAAATCTGGAGAAATAAATAAGACCGACTTAAAAAAAATGGAACCAAACGGATCCAACACCACGCTTCTATGGATTATCCAAAATTCACAAACCAGAAGCCCCCTATAGACCCATCATCTCACTATCTGGAACACCAACTTACTGATTGGCCAAGGAGCTACACCAAAGACTAAAACACTTAGTAGAGGACTCACCCCACTCCATCCACTCGACCCAAGAATTCCTGAAGACCAAAGACACCAATATAGAAAAGAATGAAATAATGGTCTCCATTGATGTAACAGCCCTGTTTACTTCAATCAACATTAACCTGGCCAAGGAAACACTGACTACACTATTAGAAGACCCAAAGACACATACACCAAACACTATGTCACAAGGAATTAAGGGCTACGGGGAGAATCTGGTAAGTGGAGTTGAAATGCCCATCAGCCATGATTGACTGGCAGAGTGGATTCGATGGGCTGAATGGCCTTACTTCCACTCCAATGTCTTATGGTCTTACTACTAACTTCATCAACAAAGACAGTATCAAGCTAGTGGACCTATGACTTACCACACACTTCATCTTCAACAAACCTACAGACAAACCAATGGAACACCCATAGGATCTCCGACATCAGGGTTCTTAGCAGAGGCTGTAATGCAGAGACTTGAACAAACAGCTTTGCCAACCATCCAACACTTTTGTCATCACTAAACAAAACAAATTAGAGGAAACATTCAAGACCATCAATAATACCCTTAGTGGCATAAAATTCAATAAAGAGGAGGAAAACAACAACAAGTTGCCATTCCTAGATGTCACAGTAGAGCAAACAACCAACTTCAAACCAGCGTCTGAAGGAAAGCAACACAAAGGACCAAATATTGAACTACAGAAGCAATCATCTCAACATCCACAAACGAAGCTGCATCAGAACATTAGGGGGCGGCACAGTGACACAGTGGTTAGCACTGCTGCCTCACAGCACCAGAGACCCGGGTTCAATTCCCACCTCAGGCGACTGTGTGTGGAGTTTGCACGTTCTCCCCCTGTCTGCGTGGGTTTCCTCCGGGTGCTGTGCCACCGTGCCGCCTTTTGGTTTTTTTGAAAGATGACTTACCCATCTTCTTAACAATTGACCTATACCCTCAAAATGAACATAAAGGAAATTACGCCCATAAACTGCAACCTTTTTCTGGGGTGGTATGGTAGTGGTGTTGTGGAGGGGACAGGATTAGGTTAGGGGCAATTTAAAAATCCTTACATTAGAGAGAAGAGAAATATCATGCAATTCACATTATACAACATCTATGGTCATAAACCAGCTGTTTTACCATGTAGCTCACATGAAGCAATTTTTATCAAGAATTATAAGACAGCAGTAATTATGTTTGATCTCATTTGTCTTCCATTCTTGTACTGAATTATCATCCAGTTTCCAGACCAATTCAGCATATAGGTTATTGCTGCCTATTCACATCTTACAGTGCACAAATTAACCTCCACTCCAGGTCACAAACAATATTGCAGAGTTCCATTAAATATCCTGAAAAAAAACTGAAAACTTCCTCAGCCTTTCACAGACCTAAATCAGATTATTCACGCAAATTGCGACAGTTCAGCTGGCTACTGCTGGACCTCAATTGGAAGCAAAAGCACGAACTCCTCATCCCCTATTTTCTCACAACCAGTTAATCGTTTCCTCATGCTTCCTGCAGTTAAAGTGCAGAAAGAACCAAGGCCATTAGCACCAGCACACAAACCAAAACTTGACTGCCTATTGAACGGATGAATATTCTCAAACTAGATTACGTTAACAAGAAATCTAATTTAATAATGAACTTAATTAACACTGTGCTATTGCGGTATTAAAGCAGGAACAGATTTAAGTAAATCTGTACAAATTTTACTTATTCAGTTATTCAAGTGTTGTTATTACGATTGAAGCAATTTTCTGTATTATTCTGTAGACTATGCGGTTGGTCATTTAGTGTTATCAAGAGATAGATGTTAGGGGCCATTTTAAGCAAAGCCAGCTGTTTCACTGTTCCACTGTTAAATAAATTAAAATCCACAGAATTAAACATAAAATAATAACTCAGATTTGTGTGCTTGGGTTGAACACTGGCAATTTTTAAATTAGAGTAGCTGGGTATTGCTTGGGCTATTTACCTCCCAAATTCCCAACCTCCACCACCGAGGAGGACAAGGGCAACATCTCCACAGGAGAACCACCATCTGCGAGTTCCCCTCAAAGCCCATGATATCTTGCTTGCATCTATAATCAATGTTCCGTCACTAACACTAGGTGAAAATTCTGGAACTCCCTTCTTAACTGCTCTGTGGGTGTACATACATTCCAAAGACTGCATCACCGCCTTTTCAAGGCCAATCAGTGGTGGACACTAAGCCAGTAGCATCCACAAATCATGAATGAATAAAGCAAAAGGAACAGCTTTATGAAGATGGACACAAACTATTATAATGAGTCGAAAAGTGTGGCGCTGAAAAAGCACAGCAGGTCAGGCAGGAGAATTGACATTTTGGACATAAACCCTTCATCAGAAAGGGAGTGTGGGGGGCTGAGAGCTCAATGGGGTAGGGGAGGGGGTTTGAGGATGGTGTGGGGTGGGGAGTAGCTGGGAAGGCAATAGGTAGATGGTGACAGGTGCAGTGGATAGGCGGGAAGGAAGATCAACTGGTGGAACAGTTCAAGGGGGCTGTGCTGAGTTGGAGGTTTGGATTAGGGATGAGGTAAAAGGAGGGAAGATGAGGAAACTGGCAAAATTGACTGATGCCGGGTCGTTGGACCGTCCCAAGGCAGAAGATGAGGCATCCATCCCTCCAGGCTTCAGGTGGCTAGGTTTTGGCAGTGGAGGCAGCCCAGGATTTGCTTGTCCTTGATGGAGTGGGAGGGGGAGTTGAAGTGGTTGGCCACAGGGCAGTGGGTTGCTTCAGACGTCCTCTGAAATGTTCCGTGAGCTGGTGTCCTGCTTCCTCAGTATAGAGAAGACCACATCAAGAGACCATAAGACATAGGAGTGGAAGTAAGGCCATTCGGCCCATCGAGTCCATTCCGCCATTCAATCATGGCTGATGGGCATTTCAACTCCACTTACCAGCATTCTCCCCATAGCCCTTAATTCCTTGTGACATCAAGAATTTATCAATCTCTGCCTTGAAGATATTCTTCTCTGGCGGAAGAAATGTCTCCGCATTTCTGTTCTGAATTGACCCCCTCTCGCCCAACAGAAACAATTTCCTAGCATCCACCCTTTCCAAGCCATGTATTATCTTGTAAGTTTCTATTAAATCTCCCCTAAATCATCTAAACTCCAATGAATACAATCACAGCAATGGACATACTAGATGGAGTGTTTGGATGTGCAGGAGAATTTCTGTTGGATGTGGAAGGATCTTTTGGGGCCTTGGATGGAGGTGAGGGGGCAGGTGTGGGTGCAGGTTTTACATCTTTTGCAATTGCATGGGAGGTGCCTCTATCCCCACCTCATCCCTAGATCCAACCCTCCAACTCAGCACTGCCCTCTTGAACTATCGCACATCTTCCATCCCACCAACTGCTTCACACTAACCTATGACCATCACCCCCCCCACCTGCATCCACCTACTGCCTTCCCTCAGCATCAATCTCTCCCCTCCCACCCCCAATTTATCTCCAGCTTTGACAAAGGGTCAGTTAGACTCAAAATATCAGCTCTTTTCTCTCCTTACATATGCTGCCAGACCTGCTGAGATTTTCCAGCATTTTCTCTTATCTCTCAGCACTGCTGGGTAATCATGAAATAAAAACAAGTTCAAACTCGAACAGTTTAAACTATGCCCTAAGATACCAAAGTCCAATTAAACTTGAATTTGGTTTTAATATTGTCAAAATAATAATAAAACAATGATGTTTTGGAGTGGAAAACCAGACATTTGAACAGTTCGGGGGAGAACTACCAAGCAACAACAAATGTAGACTGCTAGCTGAAGAGCTCTCTGAAAGGTACCTGACTGGGGAGTTTGTGCAGCAGAACATCAAAGCCAACCTGGAGAGAATCTAAAGAGGAAAATCTACAAAGGAACATCGGCAAAACAGACTAGTTTTGAAACGTGATTTTTTTTGTTGTAAATCTTAAATCGGGATTTCTTAATCAGACTAGTATTGTAGAGTGGGAGGTAAAAGATAGGTTTAAGAGAAAGGAGCTGTAAATAATTGTTAGTTTTAATATTCTCTGTTGGACTTAAAGAATAAAGTTGTTAATTTTTACTTTAAATAGTGAGCTGTGGAATAGTTCTTTGCCTCTTGAATTTTAACAGATTACAGCAGTAGATGAACCTTTTCGGTGTTGCAGGTTTAAATTAGCAGAGGGGTTTACCCAGTATCGTAACAGTACCATCACTATACAGACGTCAAAGGTTCTTGATGAAAGAGGAGCACTCCAAAAGCTAGTGATTTCAAATAAATCTGTTGGACAATAACCTGGTGTTGTATAATTTCTGACTTTGCCCATCCTAGTCTAACACCAGTACCTCCATATCAGCAATTCAAGATGACAGACTGCTACCTTATCAACTGTAACTAGGGACAGACAATGCTAGTCATGACACTTTTGCCCACATTAAGTTTGCTTAGAAAAATTATTATACTGAAAAGATGTTGTGCCATAACAATGTAATTCTGCCATATAATGGACTTACAAATTAAAAAGAGCACTTTAAAATATGATGCACTAGCAAACGAGATTTCATACATTTTGACTTCAAAAATAGCATTCAGAGATATTAATTCAAATGGTTTTATCATACATACCAATCTACCAAGCAATGCCAAATTAGTCAGTCTTTCCTTGACATCTCTCTTGGAACAGGCCTTCAGCGTTTGATATTGGTTTCTTAGCTCGTTCTATAAAAGTTAAACAATGTAGAGATTCAGTTTACAACAGCCTATTCAGGCATTACTTATAGAGAAAACAAAATTGTGCAACTAAGCTATACTCAACTGACATCTATCAACAAGGAAAGCATGGCTGATCAGAAATGACTTGGGCTGAAGGATCTCTCTTCTGATCCCTCATGAAGATGACATCTGTAGGACATCTGGTTGCAATCAATAATTTGCCAATTTTTAGGTGGTTCGAATCAGGCCCCAATCCCTGGTTCTAATACAGGACATAGAAATGTGAAATAAAAGTAGTAGACAGGTGTTTCAGGGCAAAAGGAACTCTGCATTTATTTAAATACAAAAAGGTGAGTATAATATAAGAAATAAAAGGCAAATGCAAGAAACAGTGAAATTAACAACTATACAGAGGCCCATGATTAAACATACCATCAAATTAAAGAGATTTAAAACACTATTAGAAGCTAATCAGATGTTTTAATCACAAACTTTAACCAGGCTTCCTACCCTAGGGATACACGTACTGTCTCCATCCACCTTCCTCTCCCTGCTAGCTACAGTGGAAATTCTGGGTTTCAAGAGTTTCAACTTAATACCGAGGGAAAATACAGATTTAAAATGCGTCAGGTTGCTGAGACTCTTGCCATCAGTTCTCTTGGCTTGGAACAGCCTACACCTGGAAGGTCTTGTTTTGAGAGCACTCGGTTGGTTCCCCCACTCTTGGATGTCCCTCGTTGCGATGATGCTCTTGGTTTGTTTTCTTTATTCAGCTTCTCTGTTCGGCCTCTGTAGTTCTTGGTTCTAAAGCTGCTTGTTTGGTCTGGAGCCTTGGGGGAAGCTGCTTCTGCAGGACCTTGTTGTTGAAAAGGTTCTGTCTCTGCCAGATCAGGACTAGCAGTTGAATAAACTGTGTGCCCCCCATATCTCCTCTCAAATCTGTTTGCCATGGTGTTTTGCACCATAGATGCTCTCTGACCCGCTGTGATCTACAGCATTTTTGTTTTCACTACTGAGGACGTGTAGGATTGAGCAAAAATCCCTATAATCTAAAATCCTGTTGTTGTTCACTACAGATTCCAGCAACTGCATTAATTTATTACATCTTAAGTAGTACTGATAACTGGGCTACTGTTTGCAATGAAACCATCAAGAGAATAAATGTATTTAAACTAGGACTGTATATTTTAATACCGCACCAACCCTCCCTGTGTGGCAGTATTACTTCATTCAACAGTTCTGAAAAGGAGTCAAATCAGATTTGAAACATTAACTGTGCTTCTCCACAAATGCTGCTGGGTTGGGCGAGTTCTCCAGCACTTTCTGGTTTTACTTCTGGTTTCTAGCATCTTCAGTATTTTGCTTTTATATAGCACTTCCTTATCATATGCTTTTTTTGAAGTCCTTATGACAACATTTACTCAAGTAAGAATGTTGATGATTCATAATTTATGATGAGTCAATTATCACGGTAACTGAAAGAAAGCGTTTCCAAATAACTAACAAAAAATGACTTCATGTTATCTACAGGCTTCAAAGTACCAGTTTCTCTCACTATGGGTAATGTAGGTTAGATATTGCCACGCAGCAAAGCCAAACAAATATTTACAGCAGACAAGCTTACTTACTACATGACAATTGCAGAATATTGTATTAGAACAAAATCAAAGAATAATAAAAAAGACAGGCTGTAATTTTGGTCAATGAAGCCTGCTTTTTTTTTGAAAAGCATTGTAGTCAGATTTCCTTAAACATTCCACATACAGCTGCATACTTTTGAAGTCATTACCAAACTCCATTTGAAGGCTATCATTGAATACCCCATCAGATAGTGCATTCCAAAGGCTGTTCACCAATGTTCAGTTTAGGGTCTGCCAAAATCACTTGATCCAGACTTCCTCATCATAACCTTGCTACAAACATAGACAGAAGAGCTGAATTTAGGAGGGGATTTGAGAGTGACTGCTCTCGGCATTGAGGCAACACCTGACTGAACATGGCATCAAGGAGTCCAAATAAAATTTAGGTCAGTGGGAATCAGCCTTAAAGTTATGTTCATATTCCATAAATGAATACTAAAAAATTACCACTCCTATTCTATTTCACCTATACTGAAAAAGAACAGCAAGCAATATAACAGTTTAATAGTTGATTTATTTTAAAAACTCAATTTCTATTTTCTGCTCTTCTTCAACCAGCTGGAATATGCATAGTAACTTACCTTGGTTACTTTTGATAACAGCAAGACATGCATGTTTTTTTGTTCCACTGACGGACACTATTAGCCACTTTGTTTTCTTTACCAACTACAATCTAGCGACCTTCCATTCTCCCCCTTCAAAATAGTTAAAGAGCATATTCACGAGCATGTCCATAGACATTAACAGTTGGAGAACAAAGGAGTGGCACACTTAGATGCAAGCAGAACCACAGCTACAATTTAACACAAGGGCAATGGATAGATGAGACTTCCTGGAGTTAACAAAAAGCGTATTACTTTTGAGATTTTGGACAGTCAACTTACAATAGTACTTCCACACTTGAAATCAATCGAGTTTGAAACCTAACATAACTAGCACTTTGACATATTACTCATGCCCCAGAATTACAGTGTACTTCTGAAACTGAAATGAAGACAGCTCAGTATACAGATTGGATTCAAATGAGGTTTTGCATCAAGTTCGAATGCAACATGTACTTTAACCACTGACAAGATTGTTGTTTACATAACAGTGGTTTCCCTTCAGTAGCTACTGAAGTTAATGCATTATGTTACATTTACTCAAGGCTGTATCTGCTCTAAAGCACTGATCCATCTGTTATGACATATATTTAATTCTTAGATCCTGACCCTGTAAATCCTTAATTTTCAGCAGCTTGGTTCTAAAATAAAATTCAACAGTTTACATAGAATGCTAGCTGGCCAGGATGAATTGGTGCTGTAAACCACACCACTCTG
Organism: Hemiscyllium ocellatum; assembly: GCF_020745735.1. Classification (NCBI taxonomy): domain Eukaryota; kingdom Metazoa; phylum Chordata; class Chondrichthyes; order Orectolobiformes; family Hemiscylliidae; genus Hemiscyllium; species Hemiscyllium ocellatum. The sequence goes on from NC_083415.1 coordinate 57,803,909, forward strand.
AATTTTGATGTTCCAAAATAAATAAAAATGGCGCCATCAAAAATGTTACCAGAGTATGAGAGCATTGTTGTTACATGATTTTATTTGGTGCAATCACTGTTGTTTCTGTTGGTCTTGGTGAAGTAGACCAGTATGTTTTTTAAATGAAAAACTTAGGAGTGGCATTCCTAACAACCCAGGAAATTCTCAGCTGATTTCACAAAGTCTCACGGAGATGGTGCATGAAGATACACAAAGCAGAGAGCTACAAAAGAAGACAAAGTATGGATTCCAAAGGCCAATCAAAAATCAGCAACCCGTCTGGAAGTTTTGTGTGAACAACAAATTAGGAGAGACTCCAACATGATATCCTTCAGTCAAATGTTCTCAAATGTACATAAATAGGTTAGATATGAAGGAACAAATGCTATTTACACAAAATAAGTTCCAATTCAGACAAAGCTTTCTTACAGCTACAACTGTGTGCAAGCAGAGCTCCATTGTACATCTTCCACAATTAGAGTCATAGAGACGTACATCAGTGATAGTTTCACTGTATTCTAACAGATGAAAGGCTTAACAGACAACCAATTTTTCAATATATAATTTCAGTTACATCACACTGCAAATTTTTGCTATAAATTCTGTGTTACGATCGAGCCCTCCACTATCACCTGATGAAGGAGCATCGCTCCGAAAGCTAGTGTGCTTCCAATTAAACCTGTTGGACTATAACCTGGTATTGTGATTTTTAACTTTGTACACCCCAGTCCAACACTGGCATCTCCAAATCATGAATACTTAGAGATAGCGGAGATCTCCTTACAAACTTGTTTCTCAATTTCACGGACTATTAGGGAGTCTATAATACAATCCCAATAAGGTAATCATTCCTTTCAAATTTCTCGGTTCCACCCAAATAACTTCCCTGGATGTATTTCTGGGAATATCCTCCCTCAGTACAGCTGTAATGCCATCCCTTATCAAAAACACCACACCCCCTCTCTCTTGCCTTCCTTCTGCCAGTCCTGCCCAACCCTGAGCCATGTTTCTGTAATTGCTATTATATCCCAGTCCCATGTTCCTAACGATGCAGAGTTCATCTGCCTTCCGTTAGGAACCCTGCATTGAAATAAATGCAGTTTATTAGTCCTACCTTGTCCCCGCCTGCCCTGACTGTTTGACTCACTTCTGCTCTCAACTGTACCAGTCTCAGATTGACCTCACTCCTCACTATGTCCCTGGGTCCTACTCCTAACCTTACCAGTTTAAATTCTCCTGAGCAGCTCTAGCAAATTTCCCTGCCAGTATATTAGTCCCCTTCCAATTTAGGTGCAATCTGTCTTTCTTGTACAGGTCACTTTTACCTCAAAAGAGCTTCCAAAGATCCAAAAATGTGAATCCTTCCCCCATACACCAGCTTCTCATCTATACATTTATCTACTTTATCTTCCTATTCTTGCCCTCAGTAGCTCGTAGCACCAGGAGTAATCCAGATATTACTGGTCTCCAGAATCTCCTTTTTAAATTCCTGCGTAATGCTCTGTAATCACCCTTCAGAATCTCAATCTTTTCCCTTCCTATGTCACTGGTTCTAATGTGGACAATGACCTCCTACTGGCCCCTCTCCCCGAGAACAATCAGCATCCTCTTGATAAGTTGGAAATAGATATAGTGACCATATAGAAAACGGAGCTCAAATGTTAACTAAAATGGCCCCGGCATATTGGCTGTATTTCCCGGCATCCTAAGCGACAGGCTAAGCGAAACTAATTGCTAACATAGCAATTTGTAAGAAGCCAGCCTAGCGGTAAACAATCCTCCCCACAGGTCCAAGGATGAGATAGTACATAGCACAAGATAAAAGGGCAACCATCAGAGGAATACTGGAGCCTCATTGTTTTAGAGCTGTACTAATGAATATATGTTTAGTTTAGAGCAATTTTTGATATCTGAATGTTACCTTGAAAAGCAGAGTAAGAATAATGAGGGCTATGTTAAGAGCTTAGCCAGATGGCTGTTGGTATCTCTATGTGTGTTAGATTTAGAGCACTTTTGGTGTGTAAGCTTCCAATAAAGTATGCTTTGATTAATACACTGTGCGATAGCTTAATGATACGGGACTCTGTATTGCGTACGAAGTTATGTATAAATTTAACAACTTTCCCTATCAACGGTGAGAGAATCCACTCTTTAGTACCCGGCGTGGTCTAAGGTGGCTTTTCTCTCCCAAGCCTTGTTTGTATATTCATATACTGACAGTCTTGAATAAAAACAGTGCTGTTGAAATGTGTTAATCAAGTGGTGGTTCTCTGTTCTTGGACAGGCGTTCACAAAAAGCCCAGGAGCTCAAAGCTGAGCTTCCGCACTCTCAGACATTCTTGATCCTGGCACATGGGAAGAAACACTCCATTCTGATTTTTCGCTGCTGGCCGCAGAAAGGTCTGTGTGTACCTTGGACTAGAGTGTCCCCTAACCCAGTCGATATCTTGGAACCTGACGTACCCCTCATTGCATTAGAGCTAGTCTCAATACCAGAAACATGGCTGATCGTGCTACATTCCTGTGAGAATCCATCATCCTCCGCTTCTTGACCCATAAGTTCACTTTGTGTTCTTCCATTCAACTGATTCGCCAACATGTATAAAAATGTCTGCTTGGAATGAATTCTTAGCAGCTCTATGCTTAAAAGTTAGAGGCCCGAATTGTGTTGCCACATCATTTGTGCAAGCACCATGGTATATCTGGCATACTCATGTCCTATCATTGGCACCAGGACTGCTGTCAAATTCCAAAATTCCATTGCTGGATAAATTAAAATTCATGGCCATTTCATCTGCGTTTCTGATGTGACATATTGAGCAAAACATGTTTTTGCCATTCTCTGATGACAAATGCCTGGAAACAGGTTGTTTCGGTATCAAGATTTTTTACTATCCTCTGAAATGTTTGCTCGACTCAGGGCTTGTTTGGACCTACTTGTGTGCATTGTATTTCTGACGATGATGCGACCATGCTGACAATTTTCAAGCCTGGATAACTAACAGAATATGCAAACCATCCAAATCAACTGCATTCCACTTCATTTGGTAACTCCTAACTCTCTGATTCATCGATGTAAAATACAGACTGAAACTCTATCATTCTCTTTTTCTTCATTGTTACATTGACCTAATACACAGCATTGATGATTTTTAATATTGAGAGCATAGTATGCTTTAGATGTAAATAGAGTACTGTGGATTCCAAAAATAAATTGCCAAAAATTAATAACCTGTATTAAGCAGGTCACTGCAGTAAAGCCTCAAACAACAGCTTGGTGTTTGCCCTCAGGTCCTGGCATAAAAATAGTCATTCATTTCAAATGTAAACCACTGTATTGGGAAACTACAGCAAAGAACTTTTATGATTTGCAAATGTGTATTTTACCTGCATTTGACATGCTTACTCTTAATAGATGTTCATAATGAATAGCCCTGCAATTTCATAAAGGCATGAAATAAATTCTCCATTCATTATGGCACAGCACTGTTTTATATCAAAAAGGTCATAATTTACAGCTACAAAATAATTACAGCTAAGATTGGCAATTTGCCTTAGTTCATCCCCTAGAAAGACCAAAATTTCAAGATTTAAAAGATTTCCACAGCCTTTATTTTCAGTGCTTCATTATGAAGTCTACACCACAGGTTAAATCAGTGTTTTAATATTTTCAGCTTTATCTAATACTTGCCCCTTTTTGCTACAATTGTAATTTGTCATTCAAGCAATATTTATCTTTCGGTATTACTCCATTCCTACAAGAAAGAATCGAAAGTTAGTACCAAACATCTCAGGTTAAGTAGTTGGGAAAGCATCAAATTTAAAAGGTAAAAGTATACACCTGAGCAAAGTTGAGTAGTGGTCAGAATATAAAGAATGGCAGAGAATGACTAAAAACTTCATCAGAAGTGAAAATTGAGAATATGAGAAGCTAGCTATACAGGTGAAAATGTATGGTAAGAGTTTCTCCACACACTTAAAAGGTTGTACTTGCTAACACCAAGGAGTTTGTGGACTAACAATGGTATCCCTCAAATACAGTATTAAATAGTTACAAATGATGTGGAGGTGCTGGTGTTGGACTGGGGTGGACAAAGTAAATAAAAATCACAACATCAGGTCGTAGTCAAACAAGGTTTATTTGAAATCACAAGCCTTCAGAGTGACACTCCTTTGTAAAAGTGCCTTTAAGAGATGGCCCACCGCCAGAGTGCACAGGCAGAGATCTCAAAGGTGCAAGTTGAGTGAACAAACCTAAAATAGCTGACTGAGAACTCTGTTAGAAAGGAGATCCAAGTTTCGATTGATTAAGATGCAAATTCAGAATCGGTTTCAAGTCACTGCCCTGAGATAATTAAAGATTCTGTCAGTGTCTAACTTTACAAACTGCAATCAGCCAGAGATATGAAAGGTGACATCTCAGGTCAGACACTGAATTGTAAGTGAGAGGCCTCATTCAGAATCAGAGTTTTAAATCAGGCTGGTCTTGTTCTGAAAATGTCACACTGACTGTGACTACAATTGTGTGTTTTGTTGACAAAACAGAATGTACTTGCAAATAAACAAACAAACATCTTGGATGAAATGGTTCACCCTATAGATTCATGCGTTTTAGTGAGAACGCACGGGCACATGAGAGACTGGTCATCAAATCAGCAAAGGAGGAGCCATCATCATGCAGAATAGAATGGACTACTGCAAAGTAGTATGCTGATAATTGGACAACCAGGAACGCAACAGACAACTACCTGCAGATCCAACCAAAGTACACTCATGTGAATTCATCGGATCGATCAGGACTTTTGATCTAGTCTTTGAGTATTCTCTGCACTTCCATCCTGCGTACGTCTTGCATAGGGAGCTTCTATTACCTTCCGAAGATACACAAAGCCAACACACTTGGATGTCCCAACATATCAGGTAATGGGACCCTGTGAGAGAACCTCTCTGGCTATGGAGAGGGCATCTTGAAACCTATTGAACAAGGAGCTCCCAGCTTCTGTTGTAATACTACGGATTTTTTTCAGAAACTCAGCACCCATGGACGAGTCGAACCAAGAACATTCCTGGTCACAATGGACATTTCAGCACTCTGCACCAGCATCACTACAACACCTGAGTACGTAATACCAACTGCTAATTTTCTGATGCCATCCTTCAACTCATCCGCTTCATCCTCAACAACCAGGTCTTCATCCAGACACATAGAACAGCTGTGGGGACCAAATTTGCACCCCAATATGCCAACATTTCCATGCACTAGTTCAAGCAAAATCTCTTTGTTGCACAGGGCCTCTGATCAACACTATATACCAGATATATTGATGCCATTTTCCTCCGTTGGACTCATGGCGAGGAATCACTGAAACTACTACATAGCAACATCAAGATTCATTTCACTAGATTTCCCATAGATTACTCTCCAGAATCAGTATCATTCTTGGATCCAACAAAGACAGATACTTTAATACCTCACTCTACTGCAAGCCCAGGGATAACCTCACTACGCTGCACTTCAAACTTCCACCCTAAACATATTTAGAAAAGCTATCCCCTATCGACAAAACCTGTGTGCACACAGGATCTACTCTGATGAGGAGGAACACTATGGACACCTAAGTGTGTTGAAGGATACCCTCCTAAGAACAGGATACGATGCTCAACTCATCGACTGCTAGTTCCAATGTGCCACACCAGAGAAAAAGCAACAAACTAAGACAGAAATGGGATAGAACCAATAGAATACCCTTTGTCATCCAGTATTTACCCAGAGTGGAGAAACTACTTCATGTTCTTCACTGCCTTCAACATGTCATCGATGACAATGAGCACCTTGCTAAGGTCTTTCCTACACCTCCACTTCTTATCTTCAAACAACCACCAAACCTTAAACAGACCATTGTTCACAGCAAACTACCCTTCCTTTAGGACAGCATTGACTGCGATACTACATAACCCTACCATGGCAAGCTCTGCAGGACGTGTCAGATCATCAACATGGATACAACCATCACACTTGGGACCACCACCCACCACATACATGGCAGAGACTCATATGTTGGGAGGAGGTGGGTACTGCAGATGCTGGAGATTAGAATCAAGATTCGAGTGGTGCTGGAAAACCACAGCAGGTCAAGCAGCATCCAAGGGCAGGAAAATCGACGCAACAGGCAAAAGCTCTTCTGCAGTGTCCACTTCCACCTAGTTGTTTTTAGCCTTACTGCGAATCCTCTTCCAAGGATGCCTACGTTGAACCAGTTCTCCTCCTCTTTCCTGAAGAAAAGCTTTTGCCCGAAAGGTCGATTTTCCTGCTCCTCTACTGCTGCCTGACCTGCTGTGCTTTTCCAGTACCACCCTAAATCAGATATTCATCTGTTGTCTCTCTCTTATGATGCAGGCAAGTATGCCCTGAGGCATGACATATTCGCGGGATCAAGCAAACACTACGAAGATAGATGAATCGCCAGACAGGAGTGTTCCCTCCCAGTTGGGTAGTACTTTAGCAGCCAAGGACATTTAGTCTCCAATCCTTTGGAGAAGCGTCCTCCAAGGCAGACTTTGAGATACACAACAACGCAGAATTGCCAAGCAGAGATTGATAGCCAAGTTCCATACCCACAAAGTGGACCTCAACCACGATCCTGGGTTCATGCTGCGCTAAGGTGACCCTACCACACTGTTGTCTGTAAAATCTTCCTTACTGCCCTGTTTTGACAGCATCACCGTGATAAATCATCATCTCTCCACCTTAATTAGTTTGTACAGTTTTGGATTACTTATTCCACACTTCCCCCTCTCTCTCACACATATACAGAAGAATCTCGATTATCCAAACGAGATAAGCAGATTATTCTGTTCATTGATTTCCTCTGGGGCTCGGGAGTTTTCTGTGAAGTCTGCTCCCCCTTCAGGAGACTGGACAGTATCTTACCACATGTGAGCCCCCCAATCCTATCCATGCCCACCCCTGGGGCAGTCAGACTATACACCAACATTAAGTTTGCTGCTGCCTTGTGGGTACGTTCCACCTTTGCCCTCTACATTCTATTTTGTTCAAACACACAATCTGTAGACAGTGTGGCATTTTACAAATTCCTGCTTTCAGAACAAGACCAGCCTGATTTAAAACTCAGATTCTGCACAAGGCCTCACACCTACAATTCAATGTCAGACCTGAGATGTATTGATTGAAGTTTGCAAAGTTAGGCAGACACTGATAAAACCTTTAATTATCTTGGGCAGTGACTTGAAACTGATTCTGAATTTGCATCTTTATCAATCAAAACTTGCTTCTCCTTTCTAATAGAGTTCTCCATCAGCTAATTAGATTTGCTCACTCCACTTATACCAATTGAATGATCCTTTGACCTCTCTGCCTATACACTCTGGCCGTGTATGCCATCTCACTGCACATGATGAAAAAATGTCACTCAAACATGCGTTGGGTTCTAACCTGGTATTGTGCGATTTTTAACAATAGTTACAAATAGCAATTAATGATATAATTTTAATGTAATAGTATACATGGTCATAGAAATAAACTTTTAAAAGTTGAACTTTTCTTTTAATTGTGAAAAATCAGACTAATGTTAGGCAGTTGGTACCAATCAGCATTGTGTATTTGTAGTCAGCTATCAATGGCGTTTTGCTATTGGCAAGAAGATCCCATTTAGAAAAGTGCAAGTGTTAACCATCTAGAAAGCAAGAATTGAGAATAGAAGGAAATGATAGATGATAGATATTTTACTTTTGTCTTTCATATAGAGGTGCCAGAAAACATTCTAGTGATAACTGTAAATCGGCAGGTGGAAGGGAGAGTGAAACATGATTTCAGAATCATTAGAGAAGCAGTGCTAAGCAAACTGATGTTGAAGTCTGACAAATCTCTAGATCCATATGGACTTCATCCTCAAGCGGAAAATGAAGTAATAATGCATTAATTACATTTCCAACATTCCTCGATTCAGGAAAGACTCCATTAACCTGGAAAGCAGCAAACATGATCTCTTTGTCCAGGGAGGGTAATAAAGAGTAGTATGTACATCATCGTCTAACTTTTCCTGAATAACTATTTTACTTAATTTTAAACTTAAATCGAGGGTTCTAGGCATAATGGAATTGCCCAGAAGAAAACAATTTCTCTGGCAATTGTCAGAGCATGCTACAATGGGGATTCCACAGCGTGCCTATGTTGTGTTCTTTTTCTCTTGAGATTCTTACACACTTGATGCAACTGCAACACGCCAACTTCTTTGAACCACCAAATTTTATTAAGTACAGTACAGTACAAACTTTGGAGAAACTCTTAACAGTCTTCACCATGCTTGCATAGCATGTCTAGAGGTCTCTCTGAACAAAGGAAACAGTTCTTCCTTTACACAAAATGCCCACAAGGCAACCCCCTGAAGGGCTCTTACCCAAAACGTTGATTCTCCTGCTCCTCGGATGCTGCCTGACCTACTGTGCTTTTCCAGCACACCACTCGCAACCTCCAACTGCACCCTTACAAGCACATGATAGTCAAGACACTGTGCGGCAGCACAGTGGTTAGCACTGCTGCCTCACAGCGCCGGAGACCCGGGTTCAATTCCCACCTCAGGCGACTGATTGTGTGTGTGGAGTTTGCACATTCTCTCCGTGTCTGCGTGGGTTTCCTCCAGGTGCTCTGGATTCCTCCCACAGTGTGCAGGTCAGGTGAACTGGCCATGCTAAATTGCCCGTAGTGTTAGGTAAGGGGTAAATGTAGGGGTATGGGTGGGTTGTGCTTCAGTGGGTTAGTGTGGACTTGTTGGGCCGAAGGGCCTGTTGCCACTCTAAGTAATCTAATCTAATCTATGCAGTGACCTGATCATCTCCTGAAAAAAAGTTACATAAATCATCCTTTAATGGTCAAATCTGTTGCATGCCGTTTCTGTAACTGTAGGGTGCAGTCAGAATTTTAATTGCAATGTTCTAATTGATTCTGAATAGGTGATGACGATGCAAAGGGCTCTGAATGGCAAGGGATGACAACATAAATTCACTTACATTTTACCTGCAGAATAGAGACATCCCACTCTGCCCCTGGGGCATTCCATTTCTTGTAGGTCGGCAGAAGAAATTAACACTTTAATATCTCACCCACATGCAATGTAAATCTATGCTGGCATACTGAAGGTTCAGCAGAAAGTCCAGGCCAGTATATTCATTTACCATCATTCATTAAGAACTGACTATTCAGTGTGACAGGTCAAATTACATACAGACAAGGTTTACTGCACGGGCATTGAATTTAATTGGTGAATCTGCACTGAAAGTTAGATGAAAGAGCAAAAACGGCTACACGTTTTCAGGTGTATTCATGGTATTGCGTCTCTTTATCTACTTTGAAATGACCTTAAAATTACTGAGACCTCACCACCACCCCACCATCACTAACCTCGATTGGATGGGTATGTGAATAGGAAGGGTTTAGAGGGACATGGGCCAGGTGCTGACAGGCGAGACTAGATTGGGTTGGGATTTCTGGTCAGCATGGACGAGTTGGACTGAAGGGTCTGTTTCCGTACTGTACATCTTTATGACTATGTCAGCTCAGGAAGCAGACCTAATCGGGTGGTTACTTTTCACATGGCAGCTACAATAGTTTTCTAAAATTACTTAGGATTACTACAAGGTAGAACTGAGTGTTAAGTTCACAACTCACTGGGGATAACATTCTCTTAATCAAGTCCCACTGTTTCCCAAATCATCACAAATGTGAAAATTTAATACAAATGTGAAAATTTAATTAAACCAAGACATGCCCATTCTCCCAATTGTTTAATTAAAAGTTAAATGAAATGCACAATTGGTTTATTCTATTAACAAGCAGCTATTAAAAACAATTTGCGATGGTAAAAGAAAAAAGTGAATTGCTAACGACTGAAATGAATTGAATTTGAATTGAACTGAATTTATTGTCATGGGTACCGAGACATCATGAAAAACTTTGCCTTGCGAGCAATACAGGCAGATCACATAGTTAAGTAGCATAGATAAATAAATAATAGGTAAACGGTGGCAAAAAACAAAAACACAGGTAAAGGCGAATGTTAAGAGTTTGAGTGTCCATTCAGTATTCTAACAGTAGGGTAGAAACTGTTTCGAAACCGGCTGGTGCATGTGTTCAGACTTCTGTACCTTCTCCTTGATGATAGAGGTTGCCAGTGTGGGGTGGGATCTTTGAAAATGCCTGCAGCCTTTCCTTGACAGCAGACCTGGCAGATGGATTCTGTAAATGGGAGGTTGGCCTTTGAGATTGTCCGGGCCAAGTTCATCACCCTCCGTAACCATTTCTGATCTTGAATGGTGCAGTTGCTATACCAGGTAATGATACATCCAGACAGAATGCTCTTGATAGCGCACCTATAAACGTTGGCAAGGGTATTCACCGTCATGCCAAAATCTCCTCAGCTGCCTGAGGAAGAGAAGACGTTGTTGGGTCTTTGTAGCCAGTTAACCAACTGTACTTTTTAAAATTCCTATACAAATTGTCTTAACTTCATAGTTATTCATTCATTGGTTGAGGATTTACCTTTTCAGGTTCTCCAGAGGTGATTTTGTTCCTTTTCATTTCAATAGGGGAACTTGCAGAGTGCAGCCCAGAGAGGAAGGTGAAGGAGAATAGCTACATGCTAGAGATTTTATTTTAGTTCTACATAGAAGCAACAGGGAGCTTGGGAGGTCATGTTGTGGCCAACACCAAGGAGCCTTTCATAGGTTAGACATTTCTGCTGTCACACAAGGCTATAGCTACCTACACAAGAACCAATCAATGTGTACAATGCTAAGCTCTCTTGAACCCATAACAACTAGTGGCAATTGAAAAGTCAATAATAGGACAGTCCCAATTGCCCAGGACATACACAGGACAATTTGCCTGGATCCTTCTCTCACCGCTCCAATAATATAAGATTGTACATATAACTCATGTGTTCCAGTAACTTGGTTTTAAAACCGCAAACACCTTCTCACTCATTTTATATAAAATTAAAACACTGTAAATGCTGTAAATCTGAAATACATTCAAAGCAAGACTGCGCAAGAGACAGCACGAGAGATAACATTGAGTCCAATATGAGAGTTCTTCAGTTCACGTTAGACTTAAGACATTATCTGTTTCTCAGTCCATGAATGTTTCTGGACCTGTTAAGTTTCTCCAGCCTTTTCCATTTCTTACAGTTTCCTTTGTATATAGCAGCATAATTTCCCCATTTTCAATCCTCACACACCGCCCCCCCTCCCCCCCCCCCACAAAACAAAAAGCCATCTTTACTCCAAGCTACTGCAGTACTTATATCCCATATCAGAATAAGCCACTCTATCAAATTCTCCACAGTACAAAGTTCCCAGTTTGATCACATGGGAGACTTACGTAGAGATCAGGAATTATCGTTTTGCAGTAGAGAAACATTACAAAGCAAGATCCCCCAGCTTTTTACTGCACTCAGAGGGGTAACAATAGTGATAGGATTGTGCATGGCCTCTCTGAGCAGATGTTAGAAAAGTATGTTCCCCAATGCTTCGACTGTCCCTGTCTAATCCAAACAGCTGCCAATAGCAGGTAAAGGGTGCTGACCATGTCCAGTAACCTTCCTAGTATCTGGTACAGAAAGGACGTTGGGTGCCAGTTAGCTGAACCTGCTGGTGGCATCAGCAATGCTGGTGGTAGTTGGGAGAACTTGACTTTTTGCTGCTGGAAGATGAATGTGCCTTTTAAAAAACAAGGGGTGAGGACTGCTCAAAAATACCAGTATACCTGGCCATGATATTGACTTTATCAATAAGGAAACTTTTGAACTAGCTTTAATAAAGCATTTGATCTATTATTTGCTCCCAACTGCTAGCACTAGTAGAGTCCTGGTTATCTAGATCCCACGTACCCAGATTTCCACTTTTGAAACAGATGTCAGCTGCATGAGAATTCCGGATGCTCAGGATCTGAAAAATGGGAAGTTTACTGTAACCTAGCAGGAGAGGAGCTTAGCAGAAAAGACAGTGGAACAGCAATGGCTAGAGGTCGTGGGAGTAATTCAAGAGACACAGCAAAAATTCATCCAGAGGGAAAAGCAACACACTTAAAGGGAGGATGAGGCAACAACGGCTGACCAGGGAAGTCAGGGACAGCATAAAAGCAAAAGAGAAAGCATATAAATGTGGCAAAGGACAGTGGGAAGTCAGAGGATTAGGAAACCTTCAAAGACCAACAGAGGACAACAACGAAAGGAATAAGGAGGGAGAAGATTAAATAGGAGAATAAACTAGCAAGATTGCAAGAGTTTATTTAGACATTCAAGGGTAAAAGAGAGGCACAAGTGGACACTGGGCCACTGGAAAATGATGCTAGAGAAGTAGTAATGGAGAAGTAAAGAAATGGCTGAGGAACTGAAGATGCACTTTGCATCAATCTTCACATTGGAAGTCACGATAACATCCCAAAAATTCTTAAACGTCTGGGAGTGGTGGATTTGAGTATGGTGGTCATCACCAAGGAGAAGGTGCTAGAAAAACTGAAAGGTCTGAAAGTGGATAAATGGATAAATCATCTGGACTAGATGGACTACACCCAAGAGTTCTGAAGGAGATAGCTGAAGAGACATTGGAGCTTTAGCAGTGATCTTTCAGGTATAACTGGAGTCAGGGAGGGTCCCAGAGAACTGGAAAATCACTAATGTAATCTCCCGTTTAAAAAGGGAGCAGGCAAAAGACAGGAAATTATAGGCCAATCAGCCTGACCTCAATTGTTGGTAAAGATGATATTTCTGAATACTTGGAAGTACATGGTAAAATATATCAAAGTCAGCATGGTTTCATCAAGGGGATATGATGCTTGACAAATCTGTTAGAATGCTTTGATGTTGTAACAAGCTGGTTAGACCAAGGAGACAAACAGATGTTATTTATCTGGACTTTGAAAAGGCCTTTGATAAGGTGCTGAGATAAGAGGCCAGGTACTAGCATGGATAAAAGATTAGCTGTCTGGCAGAAGATAGAGAGTAGGGATAAAAGGGTCCTCCGCAGGATGGCAGCCAGTGACTAGTGATGTTCCACAAGGCTCGATGTTGAGAACATAACTTTATACATGAATGATCTGGATGAAGGAACTGAGGGGCATTTTGGCTGGGTTTGCAAATGATACAAAGATAGGTGGAGGGGTAAGTAGTATTGAGGCAGCAGGGAGGCTGCAGAAAGATTCCGGCGGGTTAAGAGTGTGGGTAAAGAAGTGGCAGATGAAATACAATTTGGGAAAGTGAGAGGTCATGCACTTTCATAGGAAAAAGAGAGGCATGGACTATTTTCTAAATGGGGAGAAAATTCAGTAATCTTAAGTGCAAAGTGCAAACTTAATAGTTAACAAGGCAAATACAATATTGTCATTCATCTCATGAGGATTAGAATATAAAAGCAGGGATGTACATCTGAGGCATTCAGGCTGTGGTCAGACCACATTTGGAGTATAGTAAGCATTACTAGGCCCCATACCTTAGGAAGGATATACTGGCCCTGGAGCAGGCCCAGAGGTGATTCATCAACATCAAATGGGACTAGATTAGGTTAGGACATCATGGAACATTGGGGTGAAGGGTCATAGTCAGAGATGTACAGCATGGAAACAGCCCCTTTGGTCCAACATATCCATGCCAACCAGATCTCCCAATCCAATCTAGTCCCACCTGCCAGCACCGGGCCCATATCCCTCCAAACCCCTCTTAAATGTTGCAATTGTACCAGCCTCCACCACATCCTCTGGCAGCTCATTCCATACATGTACCACCCTCTGCGTGAAAACGTTGCCCCTTAGGTCTCTTATATATCTTTCCCCTCTCACCCTAAACCTATTCCCTCTAGTTCTGGACTCACCCACCCCAGGGAAAATACCTTGTCCATTTACCTTATCCACGCCCTTCATGATTTGATAAACTTCTAGAAGGTCACCCTTCAGTCTCCAACACTCTAGGGAAAACAGCCCCAGCCTGTTCAACCTCTCTCTATTGCTCAAATCCTCCAACCCTGGCAACATCATTGTAATCTAATCCCAATTTCCAGCACTTGTCCTATATCCCTCCAAACCCATCCTATTCATATATCCATCCAGATGCCTTTTAAAATACTGCAATTGTACCAGCCTCTACCACTTCCTCTCGCAGCTCATCCCATACATGTACCACCCTCTGCATGAAAAAGTTACCCCTTTTATATCTTTCCCCTCTCACCCTAAACCTAAACCCTCTAGCTCTGGACTCCCCGACCCCAGGGAAAAGACTGTCTATTTACCCTACCCATGCCACTCAAGATTTTATAAACCTCTACAAGGTCACCCTTCAGCCTCAAATGCTCCAGGGAATACAGCCCCAACCTGCTCAGCCTCTCCCTATAGCTCAAATCCTCCAACCCTGGCAACATCCTTGTAAATCTTTTCCGAATCCTTTCAAGTTTCACAAGGTCAAGTTCTGCACCTTCCCTAGTAGGTACATCCACATACCAAATCAGAAAATTTTCTTGTACACACTTAAATTCCTCTCTATTTAAACCTTTAACACTGTTGCAGTCCCAGTCTACATTTGGAAAGTTAAAATCCGTTACCATAACCACCTTATTATTCTTACAGATAACTGCGATCTCCTGACAAATTTGTCCCTCAATTTCCCATTGACGATTTGGGAGTCTATAATATTATCCCAGTAAGGAGATCATCCCTTTCTTATTTCTCAATTCCACTCAAATAACTTCCCTGGATATATTCCCAGGAATATCCTAAGTACTGCAGCTGTGCTATCCCTTATCAAAAACGCTGCTCCCTCTCCTCTTTTGCCCCCTTTTCTATCGTTCCTATAGCATTTATCTCCTGGAATATCGACCTGCCAGGCTTATATGTCCCCGAGCCACGTTTCTGTAATTTCTATGATTCCCCAGTCTCATGTTCCTAACCATGCCCTGAGTTCATCTGCCTTACCTGTTCAGCCTCTTGCATTGAAGTAAATGCAGCTTAATTTATCAGTCCTATCTTGGTCTCTGCTTTGTCGCTGCCGTGACTGTTTGACTGGTTCCTTTTCCCAACTGTACCAATCTCAGATTGATCTCTTTCCTCACTATCTCCTGGGTCCCACCCCACCACTTTACTAATTGAAATCGTCCAGAGCAGCTTTCACAAATCTCCCTGCCAAGAGATTAATCTCTTTCCAATTCATGCTTATTTTACAGGTCACTTCTAACCCAGAAGAGATTCCAATGATCCAAAAATGTGAACCCTTCTCCCCTACACCAGCTCCTCAGCCAGATGTTCATCTGTTTGATCCTCCTATTCCTACCCTCACTAGCCCTTAGCTCCGGGAGTAACCCAGATATTACGACCTTCGAGGACTGTCTTTTTAAATTCCTGCCCAACTTCCTATATTCTCCCTTCAGAATCTCATCCTTTTCTCTTCCCATGTCATTGGTTAGAATGTGTACAATGACCTCCTGTTGGTCCCTCTCCCCCTCGAGAACATTCTGCACCCTCTCTGGAGACATTCTTGATCCTGGCACCAGAGAGGCAACACACCATTCTGATTTTTCGCCTGCTGGCCACAGAAACTTCTGTGCTTCTGACTAGATAGTCCCCTATCACAAGCCAGTCTTGATACCAGAAACTTGATGTTTGTGTCACATTCCCCTGAGGGTTCATCACCCCCTACATTTTCCAAAACAGCGTACTTGTTTGAAATGGGGATAGTCACAGAAGATTCCTGCATTATCTGCCTACCTCTACCTTTCCTGGAGTTAATCCTTCTACCTGACTGTATTTGCTGTTTTTCTCCCTTCCTCTAACTGCCACCCATCACACTCCCGTACTCTTGTAAATTCCTCATTGCCTCTAACTGTCACTCCAACTGATCCATTTGATCCGTTAGGATTTGCTGTGTTTCCATGCTGTACATTTCTATGACTATGGGACTATACACGATGGAGTTTAGAAAAAAGGGAGACTGGATTGAAAACTTACAAAATAATCAATGGTCTGGACATGGTGGGAAGATGTTTCCATTAGCAGGAGACACAAGGACCCAAGGGCACAGCCTCAGAGTAAAAGGAAAATCTTTTAGAACGGAGATACTTCTTTCGCCAGAATGGTGGAATCTGTAGAATTAATTGACACAGAAGGCTGTGGCGGGCAGGTCATTGAGTATAGTTAAAACAGAGATAGTTAAAGAAAATGGGGTCTTGTGGTCTAATTATTACCATAGGCATCAACGATTTCTGCATAGACACATTTCTCAATAGACAAATTCCAGCATCATTCTGAAGGTAAGAACAGTTCTAATTTTCACAACTTTACAGCCAGATACCTACTCCCCCAGCTTACATCTTCACCATATTGGTCCAAACCAGTTCGAGGTCTTCATTTTCAACTGTCAAAAAAATTGAGCTAGCCTGTGGGCAATCTTTCCCAAACCCTAATCCTCCCCTCCCCGATTCCATATTACAATGTCCAAATCTATTTTATTTATTCACCCTAACCAAGTGCTCCACTGATGAATTTCAGGACATGCACCTTCAACTCTATCCACAGATTTGCTCTAATTTGAGCCAGCCATCTTTCCCACAGCACACTCTTTGTTGATTTTATAACAAAGCTTGTATACCACTTTCTTCTCCAGGGCCTTATTTTCCATATCTATTATGACTGCACACTTGCAACTCTTCCAAAACTACTTTTCCTCCTTCAAAAGCCTTAATGCTTCTTTTCAATTACCCTCATACTCCCCTCAATTAATCTCTAGCTGTCTCCTTCTGGGATTCGCTTCCTTCTAAAGGGCAAACAAACTTTTCTATGAGGAACATTACAAATTGTTTAAAGAACATTTGCTTAATACAATTTGACTTTTGATTTTTAAAAAAAAATTCAGCATAAATAGAATCGGTAACAAACAAATAGTCATCTTGCAACATGGTTTTTTTTTGAAAACATAAGAACTGGATGTGAATTCTAAGAATTAACCATTAGCTCCAGCTCGAATCAAAGCAAAACTATCAAGCAGTTTCCATTTCCTATAATGACACAGAAAAGACAATTAAGCTGCATACTTTCTGTAAGGCGGAAGTTTGTAATGCTCTGATGTCAGCAATTGTGATTGTAATCCAAATACTTAATAAGTGAGTCATAAGGAAGAAATATTGCAAAAAAATGAGCAACTTACGTAGTGTCACTATGTAACAAGACATCACAAGATACTTTGCAGTGAATGTCATAATACAAGTTTAACACCAAACTACACACGACGATATTTGGACAAACGACAAAGGACTTGGTTAAAATGTAGGTTGTAAGCAGTAGTCACAAAATGTAAGAGAAATACAGAGGTTTAGGAAGAGAATTTTGGAGTTCAGCACCTTGACGCCTGAATACACTGAACAGCATTTTTATTTTTAAGACTCCATTAACACAAGATTAGAAATAAGGAGGAGTCAAGGCCCAAGTTGAGTCACTATCTTTGGTGGAAAAAAAGAAAACCAAACTGAAAAGAATGCTCATGAAGACAACTGAACACATACAAAACCAGAAGGATGGTTTGAAATGAAGTTATATTTATAACGTAAACCAAACAACTGAGGATGCTGGAGATCTGAAACAAGAACAGAAACTGTCAGAGAAAGTCAAGCTTGTCAGCATTTGTGGAGAGAAAACAGATGACATTTAGAGTCCAGTGACTCTTGAAGAAGAGTCACTGGACTCTAAATGTAAATGCTATTTTTTCTCTACAGACGCTGCCAGGCTGGCTTGAGTGTCTCCAGCAATTTTTGACAGTATCATTTCCACAACCCGAGACACCCCACAGCACGTTAGAATCAATTAAGTACTTCTTTATTGTGTAGAGACTGCTGGAAACATGGCACTCAATTTGTACACAAAGTTCTATTTTAGCAATAGGATAATAAGCAGACTTTCCACTTTAGTAATGCTGCTGGAGGGATAAGTATTGATCAGGACATCTTATGAAGTAGTTGCTTAGTTTTTTTAAAAAGAGTTTGGTTACCAAAACGGCTAACCTTAAAACAGACTGTACAGACTGACTTTACGAGACAATTGCTACACATTTCAGGTGTTGTTCATTCAAATTGGTGACGTTCCTTTGATAGCCCGAGTCGTTTAGATACTCTTATAGGCGACACAACAGTCATAAGATAAAACGTTCTGGCTAAAATTGTCTTCCTATATATGGTGATGAAGTTGATGATGTAAACAAGGTAATTGGGTAAATACTTCAACTGGCAAGAATATGGTATTCTACAATGGCCTCAACTTATTATTTAATAAACCCTTAGATGATGGGATAGAAACCTACATATTCAAGTGCTGACAGACAGACACTGTATACAGAAACAAATTAAGAGAAACACTAATTAAGATAAAAGGAGGATCACTATACCTGAAACATTAACTCAGCTTTCTCTCTACAGATGCTACTAGATCTGCTGAGTTTCTACAGCAATTTCTGTTTTTATTACTGATAGATTAAAATTTCGCAATGGATTTCAATGTAGACAAATGTGACGCAAACTACTCTGGCCATAAAGTGGCTAGAACAGGATATCTTCTAGTTAGGGTAAATCCAGAAACAGTGACTGTTCAAAAAGACTGGGGATCCAGGTCTTTCTCTAGCTTTGTATCACGACTGAGGAGATCTAATTGAGATATGTCAAGATGTCAAAGGGGATTGACAAAAAAGATGGAGAGAGTATATTTCTTCTTGCAGGGCAGCCTAGATTGAGAGGTCATAGATTTAGGATAAGGAGGTAGCAGATTTAAAACGGAGAGGAGGAGAAATCACTATCAAAAGTTTGTGAAGCGGAGTGCAGTGGATGCCAAAACAGTGTGTCAATTTAAGGAGATACATAGATTTTGAGTTAGTAGTGGGTTGAAGGATTAGGGAAAGTAGACAGAAAAGTGGAGTTGAGGTCAAAATGACTCAGCTTTGTTCATATCAAATGGTCAAGGCGGCTTGAGAGGCTGAATTGCCAACTCCTGGCTATGTTCTAAGCTGAAGTTTCCAAATGGGAAGGAGAGAAGGCTGGTATAAATGACGTACTTCAGCTCCAAGTCCAAAGTTTAATAATTTTTGAAAGTCTAATCAGTTGAACATTGCAATAGTAACGTAAATGGTGCTTATACAACTACACTGCTACCTCTCACACTTAAAACAACTCATGGCATGTATGCAGGAATCAGTCTGGTGGTGTAATGTTACATATGAATGAGGGTTCTGGCCTATTCTCTAATTTAGCCTCAGATCTTGCATGTAATTTGAAGTTGGCAGACCAATTGGAAGACTGTGTGTTACATTAGGAAACATTAGGTTCAGTTAACATTGACATTTTTTAATGCTTTCTTGTCAACTTTTCTTCAAAAGAGGTGTTTATTTTTGACCTGTGTATGGTCCAACAGATGCATGTTGCCTTGTACCCCTTTCTCACACGTAGGCCTCTATAAATCATTGGGGAATATTAAATGGGGTTGCCCTTCTCATGTATCAATGTAAGCACGTGCAGAGAAACTTGAATGCGAAAACAGCTAACTGTTGCAGCACTGGAGAGTGTAACATTTACCATCATCCTAACAGATTGGACACCAATGACCTTCCGAGCCTGCATGACCTAGCTATTCCAAGGATACATTCACAAAGTCAGAACTGGGAGTCAAAACTAAACTTAGCAGTAATTCAAACTTTCAAGAGACAAACATTTTTGTAATGTTGAATTCCAAACTGAAGGAGCACAAGACATTAGAGGTCTTCAACAAAGACACCTTGGAGATCAAATACATAACTCTTGGAAGTGAAAATTGGCATATTAGATAACATAAATATGACCCATAGAATGAGACTTTAAAATAATTGCACAATATTAAAGTAGCAGAATGAATTCATACACCGTATGATAAGGTAATAAATTTCAGTTTTGGGAGCTCCGTAATAAAAAAGTAACATTTTTTAGGTGCATAATGGAGATTCACCAGAACAAAGTCAAGACAACATGGGAAAATGTCATTGAATAAAGTTGCATAATGACATTTGAGATGCCACATATGACTACAAAGGTACTGTGGTTCGTATAACATGGTTTGACTTAAGGGGCTGACACCTTGTTGGCCATCAAAACAGCTAGTAGACTGAACAAAAATATCTCAAACATATTTACAGATAACAATAAGTACGAGTGATTCTTGCTCTAAGGATTTAATCCACTTTAGAATGAAACAATCATGACCTTTGAAGTTTTGCATTTATATTTTATGATATTATTGAATTTCCTTGATTTGTTATTGAACACACACCCTCACGATTAGAAAAAAAAGGTACAACTCCTAAGGTAATTTTGCATCTCAAGGTTCAGACAGATAATGCAGATTTGTTTGAGCTTTACTCTTAGGAGAGTGTGTGGCAATTGTAACATGTCAATAGGTCAGTTGTTAAAGTTAAGCCAATATCTTTTAAAGTCCAATAGGCTTGTAAACTGAATCATCTTGTATTGCTTGCAGGGCCCAAACTGAACCTCATACAAGAAAGTCTGCAATTCCTTCCTTTGGGATAGCCCTTTAACATGGTAGGAAAACTTGCGTGTTATGTCCCTACAACTTTGTTGGTAGAACAGCATTCAGGATAGGGCCACGCAAGACAGGCAGGACAATAGGTGGAAGCCAGTCTGTAGGCAGGTCCTGGATTTGCTCACAGGCTACAAAGTTAAGTTAAACACCTAACACAGCACAAAAGGATGCGCCCACCACAGATAAAATCCAAAGGCAAGACAAGTCTGTTACACTACCACAAATATAAACATCAACTGGGGAAAACCACAATGTGCCAGTGGAAAGTAACACTGAGCAGAACCAAATATCTTGTCCACCAGGTAAAAGGAGACTGTGAAACTACACTGTCATTAGGAAAGCTTACAAGAAAATTTTGCACTTCTTTTCAATGTTCACGCAGGTTGTAGACATGCTGATCATATGATAACAGATAAAAATAATAAGGTCAACCTCAAAACTGAAATCAGCAGTTGCAAGTATTCATTGCAATTTTTAAATACACAATAATGTATCTTGATGCACAAATATAACATTATGCCCACTTGGATGCACTGTTAATAAATGCGTCCCATCACAATGTAAAGATGAGAAGTTATGGTTTCTGTCCCGAGATGAAAGACTAAACGTTACATGACTTAACAACTCAACATGAGTTTTAAAAAAATCTTACATCAATAACTACAGATTCAAGAACTAATGAAATAAAACGGAATAAATTAATCAAGTTTATTGAAATAGCATAATAAAATTAAGCATTTTATTTTGTAAGTGAGATGCTAAATTGGTTCAGTTTGTGATCAGTCAAGCTTTCACAGTGCCTTTATCAGCTCTGATCTCTGAAATGACAACCAAACAAAACACCTTATTTATCTCATTTGCTATTTGGGTCCTTTCAAATTGACTGCCATATATGTCTACAAACCAGTAATTACGTTTCAAAAACACACTCATGGGCTATAAAGCATTTTGCGACATCCTGAGGATGAGAAGAACTATATAAATGCTGGTTTCTCTTTCCTACTGTAATTAACAAAAGCAAACCTAGCCTAAAGTAGAAATAATAATCTTGTACAGCATTGGTTTATTCCATGTAAGGTCACATTTCCTTCGATGCTGCTTTCAGTAAAGTGAAAATATTAAAAGGTTAAACAAAACTGCATGATAGTGTCGGTTTACTACTGCAATATGTAGTTATTTACTTCCTTCATAATTAAGTTTCACACAGTGCATGATCAGATAAATAATTGATTTTAATTACTTGCAATGGGAGTGGAGGGTAAAGGTCAAGACGGTTTGCTACAACTTACTGGGCATTGATGTGGCCACACTTGAACTATATACAGCTTTGGACTCCATCCTTAAGAGATATACTTACAATGAATGGAGTTCAGAGGAGAAACACTAGGCTGACTTCTAAGATCAAACAGTTTGCCTTGAGGAATGCTTGAACAGAGTGGCCTATATTCATAGGAGTTTAGAAAAATGAGAAGTAATCTTGTTGAAATTTACAGGATTGATGCTGAAGTTTGTTTCCTCTCATGGAAAAAATCTAGAACTAGGGGAATTGTTTAAAAATGAAGGGTTTCCCATTTAACACAGCATGAGGAATTTCTTCTGAGAGCCTTTACTTTCTGGAATTCTGTTCTACACTCGATCAATATTGAGTCATACAGGCAGCCTTATATAAAGAGACCCCTCAATCCAACTGGTTCATGACAAATCAGGTATCCTAAACTGACCTAATCTAATGTGCCAGCATTTGCCCCATATCCCACTAAACTCTTCCTATTCATGTACCCATCTAGATGGATTTTCCACGTTTGTAGTTGCACCACCTCTGGCAGCTCATGCACCACCTTCTGCATGAAGAAGTTGCCCCTTAGATCCCTTTGAAATCTTTCCCCTCACTTTAAACCTATGCCCTCTAATTTTGGACTCCCCTACCCTGGGGAAAATATTTTTCCCTATTTGTCCTATTTATGCCCCTATTCACCCTAACCACGATCCTCTATAAAGTCACCTCACAGCCTCCGACACTCCGGGGAATAAAGCCCTAGCCTATGCAGCCTCTCCCTACACCTCAAATCACTCCCCCCCCCCCCCAATCCTGGCAACATCCTTATAAGTCTTCCCTGAACACTTTCAAGTTTCACAACATCTTTTCTTTACTATGGAGACCAGAATTGAACATCACTGAAGGCTGAGGTACACTGATAAATAAGGGAATTGGGATTTACAAAATCATGAAGGGTATAGACAGGGTGGATAGAGACAAGCTTTTACCCAGGCTGAAGGATTCAATAACGAGAGGTCATGCTTTCAAAGTGAGAGGTGGAAAGTTTAAGGGGGATACACGTGGTAAGTACTTCACAGAGGGTGGTGGGCATTTGGAACATGTTGCCAGCAGACGTGGTAGAGGCAGGCACGGTTCCCCACCCCACCCCACCCCGGCCTATCACCCTCACCTTGACCTCCTTCTACCTATCCCACCTCCATCGCCCCTCCCCCTAGTCCCTCCTCCCTACCTTTTATCTTAGCCTGCTTGGCGCTCTCTCTCTTATTCCTGATGAAGGGCTTATGCTCGAAACGTCGAATTCTCTATTCCTGAGATGCTGCCTGGCCTGCTGTGCTTTGACCAGCAACACATTTGCAGCTCATTTAAGATGCATCTGGACAGATGCATGAGTAGGTGGGGAGCAGGGGGACACTGATGCTTAGGAATTGACCAACAGGTTTAGACCATACATTTGGATCGGCTCAGGCTTGGAGGGCCAGAGGGCCAAAGGACCTGCTCCTGGGCTGTAAATTTTCATTGTTCTTTATTCTGTCAGGCAGAAAACTGGATGTAAGGCCATAATCAAAAGGGCGGATTGACAACCTCCTGCTCCTTTCCTTATGACGTTGTGGTAAAGCAGTTGGATTAGTACCAAAGAAAATTCAACACCGTCCAAAATCATTCCACCAATCTCAAAAGAGACTTATAAGCAGTACGTCAGAACAGTCAAAGCCCAGCCACTGAACTTTGAACACCAACCTCTCGAATGGAACTAGGGAAGACCTGAAACAACTACCTCCTTAAAACTGTCATAATAAAATGCTCTGGACCTGGGGAGTTGATCAGCTACAAGCACAAACCGACCTTTAAATCTGGTAGGAAGAGTACATCAGAGTCTCGGTGTTAAAAAGCCCATCCTTCCAAAAGAGGGGAGACCAGAAGTTTCCTTGGTCTGAAACTTTCCCACATTTGGACAATTTAAACTAAAAGAAAAAACTCGCAAGTCGGTGGGCGACTTGAACCTCTCAAATAGACAGTGAAGCGGCCTGCCTCAACAGACAGACGGGGAGGAGAGGGTGGAAACCACAGGAGGCCCCGGTGGGTGAGTGAGACAAACTGACTGCTCTCCCACAACATCGGCCATTCCCATTCCCATTCCCATTCCCATTCCCATCCCCCCCACCCCAAGCATCGGGAGGGGTTCCCAACCGCCTCCTTCCTTCCTTACATGCCACCTCCCCCCCTCCGAAAAAATACATTCCAACGAGAACGGGAAACTGAGAATGTTTCCTTACCAAAGGCGGCCAGGCCCGCTTCAAAAGGACAACCGCGGGCTCCTCTCCGCCGCCGACGCCTCCAACGCGGCCGCCATCTTGCAGCGCCTGCTCACGTGACCCACTTTCACCCCCCCCCCGCCTCGTCCCGCTCCCATTGGCCGCCGACGTCATGGATCCCGCCTGTTTCACCGGCGTATTCTGATTGGTTAGCGCGGATGTCAATCAGTCCCGGCGATGTTGCCAAGGTGGGCAGAGTGCGCACGTGCGTGGGTCAGCGCTGAGGTGTTCCGCTCCTCGCTGGGAGAGCCCCAACAAGTCACTGCATTCTGCTGCACCCTCCCAATTATTTTTAAAAGCCCACCAATTCCAAATTTACAAAAGCCTTGGTATTCTGCCTAAACTATTAGTGCAGATGTGGAGGTACTGGGGTGGACAAAGTTAAAAATTACCAACAGGTTTATTTGGAAGCACCAGCTTTTGGAGCGCTGCTACTCCGTCAAGCAGCTAATGGAGCAACATCACAGGATACACGAATTATCGTAAAACATCAGTGTCATACAACTGATGCGATGTATTGAACAAACCTAGATTGCTGTTAGGTCTCAGAATGGGGCTGCAGGTTTTGATTCATTAATATGAAAATCCCAAAACTTCTTTCAAGTCAAAGTACCAAGATAACTTAAGGTTTTATCGGTATGAACAAATAAGGTGAGGTTAGAGACTGTCTGTATCCCAATCTTGCTCCAGAAACCTAAGGTAATTTCTGGAAAACTCAGGTGCGAATCCTACCAGGCAGGTATTGTAATTTGAATTTTTTTTTAGCTGCAAATGTGTTGCTGGTCAAAGCACAGCAGGCCAGGCAGCATCTCAGGAATAGAGAATTCGACGTTTCGAGCATAAGCCCTTCATCAGGAATAAGAGAGAGAGCCAAGCAGGCTAAGATAAAAGGTAGGGAGGAGGGACTAGGGGGAGGGGCGATGGAGGTGGGATAGGTGGAAGGAGGTCAAGGTGAGGGTGATTCTGTGCAGAGGAGGTCATCTCCTCTGCACAGAATCACCCTCACCTTGACCTCCTTCCACCTATCCCACCTCCATCGCCCCTCCCCCTAGTCCCTCCTCCCTACCTTTTATCTTAGCCTGCTTGGCTCTCTCTCTTATTCCTGATGAAGGGCTTATGCTCGAAACGTCGAATTCTCTATTCCTGAGATGCTGCCTGGCCTGCTGTGCTTTGACCAGCAACACATTTGCAGCTGTGATCTCCAGCATCTGCAGACCTCATTTTTTACTTGAATTTTTTTTAAATGTGCATGTAAGTTTGCTCGCTGAGCTGGAAGGTTTGTTTTCAGATATGTCATCTGAATACACAATATACAAGAAAGGAAAGCACTTAGAAGGACTAGCCATTAGAATCATAGAATCCCTACAGTGTGGAAACAGGCCCTTCAGCCCAACAAGTCCACACTGACACTTTGAAGGGTAAACCACCAGACTCATACCCCTACCCTATTATCCTATATTTATCCCTGACTAATGCGCCTAACTTACACATCCCTGAACACTATGGGCAAAGTGTTTCTTTTTTCCTTTTTAATGTTGGTGTGACTGTCTGGCTGATGGTTTGCTGGGTTTCTTCTGTGAGTTTGTTGTCTTTCTCTAGGTCCGCTACGTGGATGACATCTTTGTCATCACTAAAATGAAACAAATTAGAGGAAACCTTCAAGACCCGTGAGATTCACTAAGGAGGAAATCAGCAACAAACTGCCATTCCTACATGTGACAGTAAAGTGAACAGCCAATGGGGATCTTTTGCCCGAAACGTCAATTTTGCTGCTCCTCGGATGCTGCCTGAACTGCTGTGCTCTTCCAGCACCACTAATCCAAAATCTGGTTTCCAGCATCTGCAGTCATTGTTATTACCCTATCTTTAAACCAGCATCTACAGGTAAACAATACATATGGACCAAGTACTGAATTACAGAAGCAATTCCTGAAGAAGGGCTTATGCCCGAAACGTCGAATCTCCTGTTCCTTGGATGCTGCCTGACCTGCTGCACTTTTCCAGCAACACATTTTCAGCTACAGAAGCAATCATCCTAACATCCACAAACGAAGCTGCATTGGAACATTATTTCAACAAGCCATCACACACTGCAGCACAGAGAAACTAGGAAGAGCAGAGGAAAATCATCTGTACTGTCTATTCAAAAAGAATGGATATCCAATAAACACAGTCCACCGATTTCTCAGCCACAATCCCAAACAAGCAGACAAAGCATGTCCAGAAACCCTAGCCACTCTCCCCTACATCAAGGACATCTTGGAAATGACTGCCAGACTATTCAGGACCTCTTGGCATCACGGTAGCCCACAAACCCACCAACATACTAAAGCAGCAGCTAATGAACTTGAACTATACAGACAACAAGCAAAACTAATATCATTGCAAAATACCGTGCAAGAACTGTAACAAACACTACTTTGGACAAACAGGCTGAAAACTAGCCACCAGGATACATGAACATCAACCAGCCACAAAAATTAATGACCCACTCTCACTAATATCTTTACATACACAGATGAGGAAGGACACCACTTCAAATGGGACAACACATCCATCCTAGGACAAGCCAAACAGAGACACGTACGAGAATTCCAAGAAGCATGGCATTCCAACTGAACACATTAACTTGGATTCCATTTAGCACCCTTTGAGAAAAAGAACAGGAAATGACATCACTGCAGGAAATGATGTCACCAACCAAAGGAAACCTAAACACAAAGAAAAAGCGGGCCATACCGCCAGCGCTTCACCAGAGTTTCACCAATGATGTTACCTAGTATGGTGACAAAACGTCAGAAAACAAATCTTCCAGCTCATCGAGCAAACTTACATCTAGAACCTCAACCTGTGCTACAAATCTTCTCAAAAATCTTTTTAAAAATGTAATGATGACCATGAAACCATTATCGACTTTTAGGGAAAAAAAAATCTGTTTTTTTTAGAGAAGAAAGTTGCCATCTTTATCCTGTCTAGAGACAAATAAGAAACTGCAGATGCTGGAACCCAACGTAGACAAACAGGAGGCTGGAAGAACACAGCAAGCCAGACAGCATCAGGAAGTGGAGAAGTCACCGTTTCCTGAAGAAGGGTTATACCTGAAACGTTGACTTCTCCATCTCTTGGTGCTGCCTGGCTTGCTGTACCTTTACGTAGTTTGACCTGAATGTGACTCCAGACCACAGCTACATGGTTGACATTACCTGTCCTCCGGGCAATAAAGGATCATCAGTAAATACTGTCCTGGCCAGCAGCACAATATCCTGTGAATGGATTTTTAAAAAACTCACTCCAGGAGATTGGATTATAAAAATAGAAAAGTCTTATTGCGACTGTAAAAGGTGCTTGTGAGACCACCCCGAAGTACTATGAGCAGGTTTGGCCCCCTTTCTTGAAAAATATAATTTCTTTGGAGGCAGTTCAGAGAAGGTTCACTAGGATGATCCCTGGTCTTATTGAGCTGGTGTTATGGTTTTCATGTGAATGTAGGAGGTACGGTTAGTAAATTTGCAGATGACACCAAAATTGGTGGGGGAGTGGAGAGGGAGAAAAGATTATTTCAGAGCACAACTGGACCTTGATCCGATACGGCACTGGGCTGAGGAGTGGCAGATGGAGTTTAATTTAGATAAATGTGAGATGTTGCATTTTGGTTAGGCACATCAGAGCAGGACTAATACACTTAATGGTAAGGTCCTAGAGAATATTGTGGAACAAATAGATCTTGGGGTGCAGGTTCATAGTTTCTTGAAAGTGGAATCATAAGGAGACAGCACAGTGAATAAAGTGTTTGGTACACGTGCCTTTATTGGTCAGTGCATTGAGTAAAAGAGTTGCAATGTCATGTTGCAGCTACTGGTTAGGCCACTTTTTTTTGGAAAACAACATTCATTTCTAATCTCCCTACTATAGGAAAAATG
Organism: Hemiscyllium ocellatum; assembly: GCF_020745735.1. Taxonomy (NCBI): domain Eukaryota; kingdom Metazoa; phylum Chordata; class Chondrichthyes; order Orectolobiformes; family Hemiscylliidae; genus Hemiscyllium; species Hemiscyllium ocellatum. The sequence goes on from NC_083415.1 coordinate 57,832,043, forward strand.
TTGTGAAACTTTATAGGGTTCAGAAAAGATTTACAAGGATGTTGCCAAGGTTGGAGGTTTTAAGCTATTGGTAGAGGTTAAATAGACTGGGACAATTTTCCTTGAAATATCGAAGGCTGAGGGGTGACCTTATAGAGATTTATAAAATCATGAGGGACATAGAATGGGTGAATAGTCAAAGTCTTTTTCCTTGGGTTGGGGTGTCCAAAACTAAAGGGCATGAGTTTAAGGTGAGAGAGGAAAGATTTGAAAGGGATCTAAGTGGAAGGGGAAACCTTTCAATGCAGAGGGTGGTGGGTGCATGGAATGAGCTGCCAAAGGAAGAGGTGGAGGCTGGTTCAATTACAACATTTAAAAACTATCTGAATGGTAATATGAACAGGAAGGAGTAAGAGGGATGTAGGCCAAATGCTGGCAAATGTGACTAGGTCAGTTTGGGATAATTGGTCAGCATAGATGAGTTGTTTCTGTGCTGTTGAGGACCTGAAATCTGAATATAGGCTGAAGAAACTAGTTGTAGTCAGGAACAACCGCTTAATACATGCTCTTACTAACATACGCAGCAATAAAGTGGCTTCTTAATGAAAATAACATGACAAAATGGCTTCTAGGCTGCAAATTGACAATTCAGCTTAAAGCTGCATAAACTGGCTTCAACAAAGATTAACAGACAATGCTTCCTTTACAGCATAGAAATAACTAGACGAGATAAGACATTACTAGCCATCCTAAGTGACTTTCATGTGCAGGTGCAAAAACTCGGTTCATGAGATAAGACTGGCTTAAATTTTGGAAGATAAGGTTGGTTTCCAGGAAATATCATTGGGCTGAGTTGCTATCAATAAAGTCATTTCATTAAAATTGATTGGTAATTGTTTGAAAGTGCTCTGTGATTATGACCTGTACTTCTCTCAAAAAAGTGTTTAAAATGTCTTTGTCAGATCTAAGATGGCGGTGACCTGAGATCACACTGCAGAGCTTCGCATCGTAGCAGGAGCAGGGCGGTCCTTTAACCCACCCAACCCAGGTCATCAGGATTTCTTGGGGCGTTGGAAAGATTGTGGAGCCCCAAGAAACATTTAAAAATTGACTTACCTGTATTTTCAGCTGTCCAGAAATGCCTAAAAAGGGAGGAGGAGCATCTGAGACCAGGCCTGCAGCTCAGCCTGCAGCAGCCTCAGAGCAGATTACTCTCCAGGACCTGGTGAACCAGCTCTTGAAATCTCGTGAGATGTTGGGGAAACAGATTGAAGAGAAGCTGGCTCCAGTCTCTCTCATGCTGCAGAAGCATGAGCAGCAGCTGGGAGACCTGGAGAAGAGGACGGATGAGGTGGAGCACAGGGTCACAGTGGTGGAAGCTGATGCCAGTTCATTCAAGGAAGAGATCCAAGCCCTGAAGACGCAGGTTCGTAATTTGTGTGACCAAGTGGATGATCTTGAAAACAGGGGCAGGAGAAAAAAAAATCAGATCATCGGTCTGCCTGAGGGTAAGGAAGGTGAGTGGCCTGCGGAATTTGTTGAAGATTGGTTTCCGAAATTCCTTGACTTGGAGACTGGCATGAGAGGATTGAAGATAGAGAGGGCTCACCGGGTTGCAGCGCGGAGGTCGGGTCTGGGTCAATGCCCTCGTCCTTTCCTGGTGCAGTTCCATCATTACCGGGATAAGGAGGGAGACATGGAGGCTTCCAGACTCCAGGGGAAGGATCCACAGGCCCTAATTTACGAGGGGTCTAAGATCATGTTTTTTCAGGACCTTTCAGTGGCGGTGATCCAAAAACGAAAATTGTATGATGGTGTCAAGAGAAGATTGAAGGAGCTTGGGATTCAGTACTCCCGGAGATATCCGGCAATGCTTCGGATCACCTTAGATAGATCCATGCATCTCTTTGACACATCGGAGAAGGCAATAGACTTTGTGGACAAACTAACCTAATTTAAACAATTGTAGTATGTATAAATATCGTTGCTTGGGTATGCGTTTATCATTCTGTAAAAGAAATGGAGGAAATCCGGTTGGACCTTTGTTTTTCCCCTTTTTTTTCCTCTATTGATAATAATTTGGTTCAAACTATGTCTGGCGGTGGTTAAGATGTACATTTTAAATTTCTAAGTTAGGACATGCCAAAGGATGGATGGAGTATTTATTCCCCCTTTTTTTATAAAAGAATTTTTTTTATTCATATTGATATTCTATGGGGTGTTTATTCTTTTTACTGGATCAGTGGTGCTGGAAGAGCACAGCAGTTCAGGCAGCATCCAAGGTGCAGCAAAACCGACGTTTCGGGCAAAAGCCCTTCATCAGGAATAAAGGCAGTGAGCCTGAAGCGTGGAGAGATAAGCTAGAGGAGGGTGGGGGTGGGGAGAAAGTAGCATAGAGTGCAATGGGTGAGTGGGGGAGGGGATAAAGGTGATGGGTCAGGGAGGAGAGGGTGGAGTGGATAGGTGGAAAAGGAGCTAGGCAGGTAGGACAAGTCCGGACAAGTCATGGGGACAGTGCTGAGCTAGAAGTTTGGAACTAGGGTGAGGTGGGGGAAGGGGAAATGAGGAAACTGTTGAAGTCCACATTGATGCCCTGGGGTTGAAGTGTTCCGAGGCGGAAGATGAGGCGTTCTTCCGCCAGGCGTCCGGTGGTGAGGGAGCGGCGGTGAAGGAGGCCCAGGACCTCCATGTCCTCAGCAGAGTGGGAGGGGGAGTTGAAATGTTGGGCCACAGGACGGTGTGGTTGATTGGTGCGGGTGTCCCGGAGATGTTCCCTAAAGCGCTCTGCTAGGAGGCGCCCAGTCTCCCCAATGTAGAGGAGACCGCATCGGGAGCAACAGATACAATAAATGATATTAGTGGATGTGCAGGTAAAACTTCGATGGATGTGGAAGGCTCCTTTAGGGCCTTGGATAGAGGTGAGGGAGGAAGTGTGGGCACAGGTTTTACAGTTCCTGCGGTGGCAGGGGAAAGTGCCAGGATGGGAGGGTGGGTTGTAGGGGGGCGTGGACCTGACCAGGTAGTCATGGAAGGAACGGTCTTTGCGGAAGGTGGAAAGGGGTGCGGAGGGAAATATATCCCTGGTGGTGGGGTCTTTTTGGAGGTGGCGGTAATGTCGGCGGATGATTTGGTTTATGCGAAGGTTTGTAGGGTGGAAGGTGAGCACCAGGGGCGTTCTGTCCTTGTTACGGTTGGAGGGGTGGGGTCTGAGGGTGGAGGTGCAGGATGTGGACGAGATGCGTTGGAGGGCATCTTTAACCATGTGGGAAGGGAAATTACGGTCTCTAAAGAAGGTGTGTTCTGTGGTGGAATTGGTCCTCCTGGGAGCAGATACGGCTGAGGCAGAGGAATTGGAAATACGGGATGGCATTTTTGGAAGAGGTAGAGTGGGAAGAGGTGTAACCCAGGTAGCTGTGGGAGTCGGTGGGCTTGTAAAAAATGGGCTTGTCAGTGCCAAGTCGGTCATCATTAATAGAGATGGAGAGGTCCAGGAAAGGGAGGGAGGTGTCAGAGATGATCACCTGGTGGTCACCTTCCACCCTACAAATCTTCGCATAAACCAAATCATCCGCCGACATTTCCGCCAAGGAGCATCTGAAATTACAGCAGAATGGCTTTGACCGAGTTTATTTTGCATCATTTAATACCAGAAGTAGGGGAGTGGCTATATTGGTTCGGAAAAATCTCTCATTTAAATTGTTGGTATGTGTTAAAGACACATACGGGAGGTTTATAATTCTTAAAGCCTTGATAAATGGGGAAGAATATGGCATTTTAAATGTTTATTGTCCCCCAGCTCATCCTCTTAAATTCTTGGTAGATACTTTTTCTAAACTGGTAAGTCTCAAGTCTCGGCACATCATTATAGGGGGAGATTTTAACTGCCTCATGGACGCCACAGTAGACAGGTTGCCTAAAGGTCCCTCGATACCCTCTGCACAAAATAAACAGTTATTGTGTTTGTGTGGGGAATTAGGATTGATGGAAGCCTGGAGGTGTCTCCACCCTACAGGTAGGGATTTCACGTTTTTCTCCAATCCGCACAGATGTCACACGAGGATTGATTTTTTTCTGACCCCTGCAGTAACCCTGGATCTGGTGGCTTCCTGTAAGATTGGTAATATTGCCATCTCTGATCATGCTCCAGTGTACCTCATGGTTAAAATTAAGGATGTTATAGTGGATTCAAGATACTGGCAAATGGACCCCTTTATTCTCATGGACAGCAAGTTTGTGGAGTATTTCTCTAGGGAATTTCAGGCATTCCTAGACATCAACATAGGCTCGGTTGATAGCTCATCTTATCTCTGGGAAACTGCCAAAGCTTATGCCAGAGGGTTAGTTATTTCATATTCCACAAGTAGGAAGCGGCAGACGGGTGAGCAACAACGTCTCCTTGAAGCACGGTCGAAGGCAGCTGAGAAGGTCTATTTTGACAGACCCTCGTTGGTCAAACTACAGAGGATTACGGCGCTGCGGCCTGCACTAAATTCCGTGCTCACGCAGATGGCCAAGAAGGAGCTGGCTTTTGCAAAGCAAAGGTTATACCAGCATGGTGACAAGCCAGGCAAATACTGAGCATACCTTGCCAGAAAGAGAAGTGCCCCCAAACCATTACAGCAATTAGGGAAGGGTCTGGGAACCTAACATGTGATTCTAAAAAGATTAATGCGGCGTTCCAGAGATTCTACTCTAAGTTATATCAGTCTGAGAATTGTGAGGAGGGGCAGGCCAAAATGGAATCCTTTTTTAGAGATCTGAAGTTTCCGGGTATGACTCCCGAACAACAGTCCTTTCTCAATGCCCCATTATCAGAGCAAGAAGTGCAGGAAGCTGTGAGGCAGCTTCAGAGTGGTAAGGCGCCTGGTCCTGATGGACTTCCCAGTGAATTCTATAAGGAATTTATAAGTATACTGTCAGGCCTGATGCTGAATATGTTTAATGATTCATACAGTCATGTTTGTCTCCCACCATCTCTGAGAGAAGCCAATATTTCACTTATCCTTAAAAAAGGGAAGGATCCGGAAGACTGTGCTTCATAAAGGCCCATCTCGCTCTTAAATGTGGACTTTAAGATCCTCTCTAAGGCTCTTGCGTTAAGGCTGGAGACTGTGTTACCTTCTATTATTAAAGAGGATCAGACGGGCTTCATTAAGGGTCGCAGATTCTCCAATAACGTTAGGAGGCTGCTTAATGTAATTCAAGCATGCCAACAGTAGTCAATACAGGGATTGGTGATTTCTTTAGATGCAGAGAAGGCATTTGACTGAGTTGAGTGGCCGTACCTCTTCTATACTCTAGACCAGTTTGGTCTGGGCGAAGTTTTCATAAGATGGGTAAAGGTTCTCTACAATGTACCTCTCGCTGCGGTCATTACCAATGGAGTACGGTCAAGCAATTTTAATATTTCTAGCGGCAGCCGGCAGGGTGTCCCCTTTCACCATTACTTTTTATGTTGGTGGTTGAACCGTTGGCAGAGGCCATTCGTGGGGTTCTCAATATATCAGCTCCAGAAGTGGGGTCAAAATTACATAAGATCTCGCTGTATGCAGATGATGTTCTAATTTTCTTGACAAATCCAGCAGCTTCAGTGCCTTGCTTGATACAATGCATTCACGCGTTTGGCGTTTTTTTCAGGGGATAAGATTAATTTTGCTAAATCAGAGGCTATGCCTATGGGTGGTCTTACAGAAGAGTTGGCTGTTGAGATTGACTTTAGATTCCCATTTAGATGGTCACAGGGGGCTTTTGTGTTTTTGGGCATACTCATTACTCCAGTTCTGGATTGGCTGTTCAAAGCCAATTTTACTCAATTATTTGAAAAAATTAAACAAGATCCCCAAAGATGGGAGGCACTTCCAGTCTCATGGTTGGGTCGGATAGCGCTTATTAAGATGAATATTCTCCCTCGTTTGCTATACCCTATACGGATGCTCCCCCTGATTTTCAATAAACAAACACTCAGGAGACTGAACAGTTGGTTCAGCTCCTTCATCTGGCACCGTAAACGGCCCCACATTAAATTAACCAAACTGCAGTTGCCTCACAGATTGGGGGGAGTAGACCTTCTGGACATTAAAAATGACCAATTAAGCTCGCTTTTGACTTATGTGAGTGATTGGGTTTGTGGGGACCCTCTTTCAATATGGCTAGATATTGAAGTCTCCCAGGCAAGGTGCCCCCTTACCAGTTTGCTGTTTTTGGACAAGGTGAGGACAGTTCGGGAATATTGCCATAACCCAATAGTAATCAATACTGTTAAAGCATGGAGGGCAATTCGGCGGAGGGAAGGTAATATTGGCAAAACATCTTTGTTTACACCTTTAGTGGATATGCCGAGTTTTCAACCAGGTATGATAGATTCAGGATTTAAACGTTGGGCAGCTAGGGGTATATCTTGCATGGGTGATTTATTTGAGGGAGATGTAAAGATGTCCTTTGATCAATTAGTACTGAAGTACGAGTTACTTAATAGAGACCTCTTTCGTTTTTTCAAGTTAGGGATTTTATTCAAAAAAAGACCAAACTTTTGACTGATCCCAACAAATCTGACATAGAAAGAGAGGTACTAAGGGCTAAGAGTACACTCTCTGTCAGTACTCTATATCACCAATTGAGGGGTGCCACCTCAGATGAGTCTGATCGACTCTGCAAGATGTGGGAAAGAGAGCTGGGTGTTGAAGTTTCTTCAGAGGCATGGGAGGATATTTGGGAGAATGCAAGAAAGATATCAATTTGCAATAGGACCCATGCTTTACAGTTGAAGATTCTCCATAGGGTCCACTTAACCCCAGACCGTTTGTCAAAATTTAAACCAGGGGCATCTTCAGCATGTCCCAAGTGCAAGGTCTGTACGGGTACTCTTACCCATTGTCTTTGGTCTTGTGACAGGCTTCAAACATATTGGAGCGCTGTGCTGGGTGCAATGGAGAGGATTTTAGGTTTGGGGTGGAGAAGGACCCTATTTCGCTCCTTTCGGGCCTACCCATTGTATTTCCTGCAGACTTGCATAAGACAAAACTTTTCAATATTCTTACATTCTGTGCAAGGAAGAATATCTTGCTAGGTTGGATATCAGAAAACCCCCCCAGGCCTGTCGGGTTGGCGGAAGATTGTTATGGAGCATATTCCCCTGGATTTTCTCACAAATATGGTACACCACAAAACTGAGAATTTTTACAAGACATGGCAACCCTTTTTGAAATACCTGGACACAGATTTATCTGCCACACTAACAAGGGTTTTTATATAGCCGTAACGATTGTGTTATGAGTCCAATATCCAGGGAGGAGGAACTGTGAATGTATGAGTGTTTTGAATGGCTGGGCTGAGTTATTACTATTTATTTGTTTGTTGTTAGGTATTTATTCAGTTAGTTAAATAGCTAGTTTAGGGTTTTTAAAAAATTTATACTTCTCTATATTTGTTTATACATTTGTATAGGAGGGTGGGTTGGGGAATTTTTCTTATTATTTGGGTTTAGTTTTGTGCTATTTTTGTACTGTTTTGAATTGGATTGTTTTGTATTTGTTGTAATATTTAAAAATCTATCTTTTCTTAATAAAAATATATTATATAATATATGAAAAAAAATGTCTTTGTCTTAAGCCATGTGGGCAGTTTCTCTGACGAACACGGAAGTGTTTAACAGCTGTGTTACTGGACAACCTGTGCCTGTCCAAGATTGAATAAAGTGTGAAATCTTACAGAAGCAGACAGAGAGCCAGTGTTTATTGACTGATCGTGGAACAGAGAGACCCCTTCCCCCCAGGATCCAGATCCTCACTGTGCATCTCTGTGACTCTACAACAAAGGCTAAAGAGGTTGGGATTCTACTCACTGGAGTTTAGAAGAATGAAAGGTGATTTCATTGAATCATAGGATTCTTAAAGGGTAAATGCTTCCCCTCATGGGAAGGTCTAGGACCAAAAGGCATAGTCTGAGAATAAAGGGGCGCCAATTTAAGACTGAAATGAGAAAGAATTTCTTCTGTCACAGGATTGTGAGTCTTTAGAGATCCTCGCCACAAGAAACTGTGGGGGCAGAGTACTTGTGTGTTTGTAAGGCTGAGATTGATTCAAAGGTTATGGGAAAAAGGCAGCAAAGTAGATGTGAGGAGTGTTGGATTAGCCATTGAGTTGTGGAGTAGAGACAAATGGCCTTCTCTTGATCCTATTTCTTATGGTTTTATTTCAAAGCATTTCCACAGCACGCAGCTCAAGCTGCTTTACTTATTTTAATCTACCCTCTCAGATGTGTGATGACTCACCTGTGGAAGTTTTGAGCCCTTGAATTCTGTCCTAGCAGTAGGGACACTACCATTCTACTACAAAAACCCCAGCATGCTGATTTATGCTGATGTTTGTGCCCTATACAAGCCTCCTTCCACACTTGTCTTCAAACACCCATTTTATTGCTCAATGCATAGAGAAGCAAAGCATTTTGGGTACCAGAAATATGGAATAAAAACAGATAGTATGGGAGCAGATCAAGCAGCCTATGTGGAGGGAGAAATAGTAAAGTATTTCAAATCCAATGGGACTGACTCTTCTTCAGAATTGGCTTCAGAATAGCTTCTATTTGTTGTTGCCTTGGATTGACTTATTTGCTCAAATTTAATGCTCCGCTGAACAATTCCACATGCTTACCAATATCCTCTCTAAGCTGCACAGCCATGCAGTTGTGCAATGTCCAAAGATCCACATACACTGATCAGCATGCCAACACTAATGCATTCACTTGCAGTTTCTCCAGCCACAGATCTCATAGGTCCAGGCAGCAGCTGAACAAATTAGCGGGAACATAGATTCTTGCCTGACTCAACAGGTTTCTCCTGAATATCCTACTGCAGAGTTTTGTGTCTATCTTACATTTATGGCCACTAGTTCATGGTATCCCCTGTATCTTCTGTTCCTCCATCCATCTGGCCAAATGGATCCATGCCAGGGTTAATGCTGTATCCTGTAAAGGGCTCATATTTGGATATGTCAATAATCAGGTTGCATCAGAAAGATGACTCTGAATACAATTTTGTGCTAGGCCTGATAGTACAATGGTAGAATATAAAATAACAAGATAATCTTACCAAAAGCTTAAAATCCACAGTCAGCGTAGATCTTGGCTCAGGACACAACCCCTTTTAAGACCCACCACCATGATAACAGACGGGGACAATGAGTGAACAACCCTCCAGCAGGTGAAAGGCAGTGGGAAACAGCAATGAAGCCAAAGCTCAGAAGGGATAGGACAGAGCAGTGGGAAGAAGCAGAAGACAAAACAAGACACTAGGAAGCAGTTTATGTCGAGTGATTGAGCACACAGGACTGCACAAGAAGCAACCCCAGCAAAGAGAAGCCATAGAATAAACTCTACCGCTCCCAGAATCATTAAAGAATATGAAGATCCAAAACAAGTCAAAAAGAAGCAAAACTGTTGCAATTATTTCACCACATACTGGAACACTCTAGGATTAGCAGCTAAGCCAAATCGGACCAGGTCATTACTGTTCTGAATGCAATCAGCAGCATACAGGCAATTCTTTTGTTGAGACAAGGTAGAAATGAAGGAATTGCCATTTGTAAAGATATTATTTGGGCTTGTGATACTTATTGCAGCCGTTGAAGAAATTTTAGAAAGGGTGAGAATTAATGCCTATATAAAAATTGGGAGACAGCGTAGAGCCATAGAGATGTACAGAATGGAAATAGACCCTTTGATCCAACATGTCTATGCCGACCTGATATAGCAACCCAATCTAGTCCCACTTGTCAGCACCTGGCCAATATCCCTCCAAACCCTTCCTATTCATATCCCCATCTAGATGCCTTTTAAATGTTACAATTGTACTAGCCTCCACCACTTCCTCTGGAAGTTCATTCCATACATGTACCATCCTCTGCATGAAAAAGTTGCCCCTTATATCTTTCCTCTCTCACCCTAAACTTATGCCCTCTAGTTCTGGACTCCCCCACCCCAGGAAAAGACTTTGTCTATTTATCCTATCCATGCCCCTCATAATTTTGTAAACCTCTATAAGGTCACCCCTCATCCTCCGATGTTCCAGAGAAAACATCCCTAGCCTATTCAACCCCGCTTTATAGCTGTAATCTTCCAACCCTGGCAACATCTTTGTAAATCTTTTCTGAACCCTTTCAAGTTTCACACAGCTTTCCCATAGGAAGGAATTGCATGCAATATTCCTACAGTGGCCTAACTAATGTCATATACAGCCGCAACATGTCCGCCCAACTCCAGCACTCAATACTCTGACCAATAAATGAAAGCATTCCAAACGCCGTCTTCACTATCCTATCCACCTGCAACTCCACTTTCAAGAAGCTATGAACCTGCACTCCAAGGTCTCTGTTCAGCAACACCCCCTAGGACCTTAACATTAAGTGTATAAGTCCTGTAGAGATTTGCTTTCCCAAAATGTAGCACCTCACATTTATCTGAATGCCTTTGATTGATTAGAAGATAATTAACAGTTTGGAACCCTGAAACATGGCCTAGGTAGAGACCAGAAGAAAGTGAGGACTGCAGATGCTGGAGGTGGTGTCTAAAAATGTGACAGTGGACAAGCACAGCAGGTCAGGCAGCTTCAAAGAAGCAGGAGAATCAATGTTTTAGGCATAAGCCCTTCATCACGAATGACAGAGGGTGCAGCTCAGAGGTAAATGGGAGGGTGGGAGTGAGCGGAGGGAAGGTAACTGGGAAGGTGATAGGTAAATGGAGGATGGGTGATGGAGATAGGTTGGAGGGGAGGGTGAAGCTGATAAATGGGAAGGAAGATGGACAGGGAGGACAGTTCAAGTGGGCAGTGCTAAGTTGGCGGGTTGGATCTGGGATGAGGTGGGGGGGAAGATGAGAAAAGCGGTGAAAGCGATGTTGATGCTGTGTGGTTGGAGGGTCCTAAAGCAGAAGATGAGGGGCTGTTCCTCCAGGTGTTGGGTGGCTAAGATTAAACTGTGGAGGGGGCCAAGGCCTTGGATGTGTTTGGTGGAGTGGGAGGGGGTGTTGAAGTGGTTGGCCACAGGATAGTGGAGTTGTTTGGTGTGTGTGTCCCAGAGAGGTTCCCTGAAATGTTCTGCAAGTTAGCACCCTCTTTCCCCAGTCTAGAGGAGGCCACATTGAGAGCAACAGATAAATGAGGTGTTTGGATGGGCAGGAAAATCTCTGCAAGATATGAAAGGGGGACTTTGGAGCCTTCGATGGAGGTAAAGGGGGAAGGTGTGGGCACACGTTTTGCACCTCTTCCAATGGCATGGGAAGGTGCCAGGACTGGAGGGTGGTTTGGTGGGGGTGGGGGCGTAGACCTAATGAGGGAGTCATGGAGGAAATGTCCCTGCAGAATGCTGATAGGGGTGGGGAGAGACCACATTGTGGCTGGAGTCTCGGAAGAGAATTGGATGTTTTACAATCATGGGAATTCTTGAGACGAGCAAAAGCAAGTAGATGTGAGTAAACAGAACCAGGTTTTAATCAAGGCTACAGGGAGGTTTCGGTGAGAAAACCAATTAAAAGCAGTGCAGTTTGTGGAACCTAGGAGAGAAAACATATCTAAACTGAGTCTAGGAAAAGGTAAAGCAAGAGTGCTGGCTGCATTTTGCTTTACTGGGAGAAAGCTGCATCAACGCAAAAATGACGCTGTTAAAAATGCTGAGTGCCAGTCGTAGAGTCAAAGAATCATATAGCACAGAAATAGACTCATCAGTCCAACCAGTCCATACTGACCAAACAAAGTCCCAAACTAAACTAGTCCCACCTGCCTGCACATGGCCCATATCCCTCCAAACATTTCTTATTCATGTCTTTAACATTGTATCTGTACCTGCATCCACCACGCCCTCTGGCAGTTCATCCCACACACTCCTTGTGGATGAAAGGTTGCCCCTCATGTCCATCTTTCACCTCTCACCTTAAAAATATATCCCCTAGTCTTGAAATCCCACACTCTAGGGAAAGACACCTATGAGGTCACTCCTCAACATCAGATGCTGTACAAGTTGAGCATAACTTTATTTCTTTTGCAGTCTGTGCCCCATCAATAAAGCCTAGAATGTTTTATTGTTTACTAACTGCTCTCTCAACTTGTCCTGCCACCTTCAATGATCTTTGCAGATGTATATCCAGGTCCTTCTGTTCCAGTACCGCTTTAAAGATGGATACTTTATATTCTGTTATCTCCCAATGTTCTTCCTAACAAAACAGATAATTTCACCCTCATTGCCACTTGTCCACCCCCATTCCAATAACTTGTCTATATCCTTTGGAAGTTCTATGTTATCCCTTTCATGATCCATAAAGCTTCCAAGTTTTGTATTATCCGCAAATGTTGAAAATATGTTCTATTCACAAAGGTCATTGATGTAAAGCAGGAAGAGCAGGGATCCCAACACCCAGGGTGCCTTCCTCCAGTCCAAAAAATATCTCATGATCATTCCTGTCATTTAGTCAATTTTCTGTCCCTTTGATTCTATACACTCCAACATTGCTGACAAGTCTGTCATGTGGCATTTTATCAGTTGCCTTTTGGAAGTCTATGTACACCACATCAACAGCATTATCCTCATCAATCTTCTCCATTATCTTCAGCAAATAATGGTCAACTCTGCTTCATCTGCACAGCATGTTCAAATCATCATGAGGTTTACTCATCATGAACCTTCCGCCTGGACTTTGTTTTAATGAGAACAGAATTCAGCAACACCTCACAGCTACTTGCAACTAGCAAGGACAGTCTTCAGTTCAAAGCCCCTTTAGAGAACTGAAAGTTCAGCCTATATTCTTGGGAGTTTAGAAAAGTGAGGGGAGATCAAATTGAGGTATTCAAGATGATAAAAGGTGTGGATAAAATAGACATGGAATGGATGCTTCCTCTTTTGACGCATTCTAGGATGAGAGGTCATAGTTTTAGGATAAGGGGTAACAAATTTAAAACAGAGTTGAGGTGAAACTATTTCTCCCAAAGGGCAGTGAATCTGTGGAATTCGCTACTTCAAAGTGCAGTGGATCCTGGGACAGTGAGTAAATTTAAGGAGGGGTTATATTTTTAATTGATAATGTGTTGAAGGGATATGGGGAGAAGGCAGGAAAATGGGGGTGAGGAGCATATCAGCTATGATTGAATGGCAGAGCAGTCTCGATGGGCCGAATGGCCTAATTCGGCTCCTTTATATCCCTTATGAACTCATGAATATGCATAATTACAAAACTTTTTAAAACTGTTTGCCACGGTAAAAAGAGTCTAACTCAAACATAAAAAGAAAACTCCACCGCAATGAATAGCACTGAGATAATAAGATTGAAGAGTGTTCTGAACGAAAGGTCTCTGGACCTGAAATGTTAACTCCATTTCTCTCTCCACAGATGTTCCCAAACCTGCTGAGTTTTCCTGCTGTTTTTATTTGTATTAGATTCAAGAAACAAATTAGATCCAAAGATCCATATGACAGCAAATACATTGTCAAACATTCCAGTTGAACAACCAACACATGTGTGCATAAATTTTATTTGCGACATGGTCATAAATGTCTGAAGTTATAAATTACCCACTGCAACAAAGGGATTGGAAAGAAACCAGAATGCTCAGGAAGTAGAGCAAGAATGTAGTTCCAAGATAAAAGTGATGGCTAGAATACATTTTAAGTAATCAATACTTAAGCAATACTTCAAATATCAAAGATGTTTGCATGTCATAGATGATTTCTTGATTAACATAGAACATAGAACATAGAAAAATACAGCGCAGTACAGGCCCTTTGGCCCTCGATGTTGCGCCAATCCAAGCCCACCTAACCTACACTAGCCCACTATCCTCCATATGTCTATCCAATGCCCGTTTAAATGCCCATAGAGAGGGAGAATCCATTGAAAGATTGGTCCTCGGACTCACCATTCTTCAGAAGATACACGGAGGGTATGTATTATAATAAGTTATATCAGAACACAAAAGTTCAGGTTGTGGTCATGGATTTCAAGATCATTGGAAGAAATTATTTTGAACCAAATCACCTGTGCCATTTCCTGTCAAGAAAAAACTGAAGAGCTAATGGTTTCTTCATTTCTGTCCAGGCGATGGAAGCACCTTGATGTGACCTAAAATATTTAATTTGCATTTGCAGAATTGTATTAGCGGATAGATTCTATTTTACCTGCAACCCGTTCTAAAAGATGAAAGACTTAACAGCAATCTAGGTTTGTTCAATATATTGTTTCAGTTGCATGACATTGTAATCTTCTGCTATAAATTGTGTATCTTATGATCCTACTCCACAACTACCTGATGAAGGAGCAGTGCTCTAAAAGCTAGTACTTCCATATAAACCTGTCGGTTGACAACCCGGTGTTGTGTAATTCTTAACTTTGTCCACCCCAGCCCAACACCGGCACCTCCATATCATAAAATATTTATCACGGTCCTCAACTATTACACAAGATAGAGTGAGGTTAACCGCTTGCATGGACTCACATTCAAAGCCATCATTACCTTACTCAAGAAGTTTTTTTGCGACAGGCAGCATTCCAGACGTAGTTGTTTCTGATGGCAGCCACAGTTTGCAAATGAACGTCACAGAAACCAAGGAGATTGTTTATATCACCATCTGCCCTTTATACTCATAGGCTAATGGAAAGGCCAAGAGGGGAGAAAACTTACTCAAAGCCATTTGAAAATAAGGTAAGGATTTCAACTTGGCATGAATGATTGACTGTTCTGTGCCATGACAAAAGAGTTCTTGCTCTATGCAAACTTTTAATGGGCAGAAAATTATGGACTCAACTCCCAGCTCTTTTCACAAATATACAATAATGGTTGCAGCAACAGTGAGAGAGAGAGAGTATCAAGCAAGCAAGCCAGAAACTACAACCAACACAATAGAGTTCATGGCCTCTCAGAACTCTGAACAGGGGAGTTGCTATGGATACATGAACAGAACAATGAAGACAAAATACTGGAGGAATGTAGCAGTAAATGTCCTATATCGTGCCAAGGAAGAATTGAGTCCAGGGAGAAACAGGGTGCCCTAATTTCCAATAAAAAGAGACTCCCAATGGAATGGAGCACGACGGACAATGGAGAAAACAACCTGAATTAAAACTGTAATTCTCTGATGACGCAGCATCTCTTTTTCCTCAGGCAGCTGAGGACATTTGGCATGACGGCGAATACCTTTGTCAACTTTTATAGGTGCGCCATCGAGAATATTCTGTCCAGATGTATCACTATCTGAAATGGCAACTGTACCATTCAAGATCAGAGATAGTTACAGAGAGGGGTGAACTCGGCCCGGACAATCACAAAGGCATCTATAGAATCCATCTACCAGGCCCGCTGTCAAAGGAAAGGCTGCCAGCATTCTCAAAGATCCATCTCACCCTGGCAATGTTTTTCTACAACCTCTACCATAGGGAAGAAGGTACAGAAGCGCGAACACATGCACCAGCCTGTTTCAAAACAGTTCCTACCCTACTGTTGTTAGAATACTGAATGGACTCACAAACTCTTAACATTCACCTGTATCTGTGTTTTTGTTTTTGCTGTTGTTTACCTATTATTTACTATCTATTACACTTAACTCTGTGATCTGCCTGTATTGCTCGCAAGACAAAGCCTTTCACTGTGACTCAGTACACGTGACAATAAATTCAATTCAATTCAATTCAATTCAATTAGTCCCCCGGAGGATCTGTTTCTATGCTGTATGGGTGCAGGAGAGAGAGAGAGAGAGAGAGAGAGAAAGAGAGAGAGAGAGAGAGAGAGAAAGAACCTACACAGTTACTGCCGTTGCTGTTTGAATTCGTGTATTGCTGGACATCAGACTATATCTTGGAAAATTAACAAACGGTGAAATTCACAACTAATCTTGGAGGAACTGTTGGGCAAAGTTCACAGCACAGAATCAGATAAGTTAATTGTTGTTTTAAGTCTGTCCAAGAGAAAGGCTGCAGTAGTGAGTATAGTGGATTCTTTCTTGATTATGTTTTTGGAGATAAGTCTCTTGATTAAACTTAAAATATAAGCCATAGCTATTAATTTAACCTGGGGCAGTGTTTGTAGAGGAATAAGATTATGTTATGATTAGATTTGATTACTTACAGTGTGGAAACAGGCCCTTCGGCCCAACAAGTCCACACCAACCCGCCGAAGTGCAACCCACCCATTCCCCTACATTTACCCCTTACCTAACACTACGGGCAATTTATCATGGCCAATTCACCTGACCCGCACATCTTTGTGACTGTGGGAGGAAACCGGAGCACCCGGAGGAAACCCACGCATACACGGGGAGAACGTGCAAACTCCACACAGTCAGTCGCCTGAGGCGGGAATTGAACCCGGGTCTCTGGCGCTGTGAGACAGCAGTGCTAACCACTGTGCCACCATGCCACCCACGGGGTCTGTAGATTGTGAAGGGCAAAAATGGCCTTTGCAGTGATATGTACTTCTTGTCAGATGTGGAAGTTTATAGAGAGTTTAAGGGTTACTGCGGATTCTATCTGCCATAAATGCTGTTGGATGCAAATCTTATCAGATCGAGTGGATCGGTTGGAGAGGCAGATAGAAGCTATGAGGAATTTGCAACAGCAACAGTATGTGATGGATGGCAGTTATAGGAAGGGGGGAAAGTCTCAGACACAGTCACATAGATGGGTTAACTCCAGGAAGGGTAAGAGAGGTAGGCAGCTAGTGCAGGAGTCTTTTGTGGATATACTCATTTCAAACAGGTATGCTGTTTTGGAAAATGTAGGGGGTGATGGATTCTCAGGGAAACATAGCACCAACAGCCAAGTTTCTGGTATTGAGACTGGCTCTAATGCAACGAGGGGTACGTCGGCTTCCAAGAGATCAATTGTGTCAGGGGATTCTGTAGCCTGAGGTACATACAGACGTTTCTGAGGCCAGCAGAGAAAAAACAGGATGGTGTGTTGTTTCCCTGGTGCCAGGATTAAGGATGTCTCAGAGAGGGTGCAGAATGTTCTCACGGAGGAGAGGGGCCAGCAGGAGCTCATTGTCCACATTGGAACCAATGACATTGGAAGGGAAAAGGTTGAGATTCTGAAGGGAGATTACAGAGAGTTAGGCAGAAATTTAAAAAGAAGTCCTCAAGGGTAGTAATATCTCGAGTACTCCCAGTGCTATGAGCTAATGAGGGCAGGAATAGGAGGATAGAGCAAACGAATGCATGGCTGAGGAGCTGGTGTATGGGAGAAAGATTCACATTTTTGGATCATTGGAATCTCTTTTGGGGTCGATGTGACCTGTTCAAGAAGGACATCTAAATTGGAAGGGGACTAATATATTGGCAGGGAGATTTGCTAGAACTGCTTGGGAGGATTTAAACTAGTAAGGTGGGGGTGGGGGGGGGGGAACCCAGAGAGATAGTGAGGAAAGAGATCGGTCTGAGATGGGTACAGCTGAGAACAGAAGTGACTCAAACAGTCAGGGCAGGCAGGGACAAGGTAGGACTAATAAATTAAACTGCATTTATTTCAATGCTAGGGTTCTAACAGGGAAGGCAGATGAACTCAGGGCATGGTTAGGAACATGGAACTGGGATATCATAGCAATTATGGAAACATGGCTCAGGGATGGGCAGGACTGGCAGCTTAATGTTCCAGGACACAAATGCTACAGGAAGGATAGAAAGGGAGGCAAGAGGGGAGGGGAGTGGCATTTTTGATAAGGGATAGCATTACAGCTGTACTGAGGGAGGATATTTTTGGAAATACATCCAATGAAGTTATTTGGGTGGAACTGAGAAATAAGAAAGGGATGATCACATTATTGGGATTGTATTATAGGCTCCTCAATAGTCAGAGGGAAATTGAGAAACAAACGTGTAAGGGGAAATTGCGGTCTTTGAAGAAGGAGGCCATCTGGGTTGTTCGGTATTGGAATTGGTCCTCCTGGGAGCAGATGCGGCAGAGGTGAAGGAATTGGAAATATGGGATACCTACATTCCCTGCAGCTCCACGCCTTGCAGCCATGTGCCGTTACCTACATTTCCTGCAGTCAGCCGTGCCCAGATCAGGACAACACTCTCACAGACCTGCAAAGGAACTGTAAAAATGCCATCCCATATTCCCAATTCCTTCGCCTCTGCCGCATCTGCTCGCAGGAGGACCAATTCCAATACCGAACAACCCAGATGGCCTCCTTCTTCAAGGACCGCAATTTCCCCTCAGACGTGGTTGACGATGCCCTCCACCGCATCTCCTCCACTTCCCGCTCCTCCGCCCTTGAGCCCCGCCCCTCCAATCGCCACCAGGACAGAACCCCACTGGTTCTCACCTACCCCCCCATCAACCTCCAGAAACATCGTATCATCCTTCGTCATTTCCGCCACCTCCAAACGGACCCCACCACCAGGGATATATTTCCCTCCCCTCCCATATAAGCATTCCGGCAAGACCACTCCCTCCGCGACTCCCTCATCAGGTCCACACCCCCCACCAACCCAACCTTCACTCCCGGCACCTTCCCCTGCAACCGCAAGAAATGCAAAACGTGCGCCCACATCTCCCCCCTTACTTCACTCTAAGGTCCCAAGGGATCCTTTTGTATCCATCACAAATTCACCTGCACCTCCACACACATCATTTACTGCAACCGCTGCACCCGATGTGGCCTCCTCTACATTGGGGAGACAGGCCGCCTACTTGTGGAACATTTCAGAGAACACCTCTGGGACACCCGGACCATCCAACCCAACCGCCCTGTGGCTGAACCCTTTAACTCCCCATCCCACTCCACCAAGGACATGCAGGTCCTTGGCCTCCTCCATCGCCCGACCATGACAACACGATGCCTAGAGGAAAAGCGCCTCATCTTCCACCTAGGTACCCTCCAACCACAAGGGATGAATGCAGATTTCTCCAGCTTCCTCATTTCCTCTCCCCCACCTTATCTTAGTCCCCACCCTCAGACTCAGCACCGCCTCCTTGACCTGCAATCTTCTTCCCGACCTCTCCGCCCCCACCCCCACTCCCTCTCCAGCCTATCACCCTCACCTTAACCTCCTTCCACCTATCGCATTCCCAACACCCTTCCCCCAAGTCTCTCCTCCCTACCTTTTATCTTAGCCTGCTTGGCACACCCTCCTCATTCTTGAAGAAGGGCTTATGCCCGAAACGTCGATTCTCCTGCTCCTTGGATGCTGCCTGACCTGCTGCGCTTTTCCAGCAACACATTTTTCAGCTCTGATCTCCAGCACCTGCAGTCCTCACTTTCTCCTAAATTGGAGAAAGGCCAATTTTGACGGTATTAGGCAAGAACTTTCAAAAGCTGATTGGAGGCAGATGTTTGCAGGTAAAGGGACGGCTGGAAAATGGGAAGCCTTCAGAAATGAGATAACAAGAATCCAGAGAAAGTATATTCCTGTCAGGGTGAAAGGGAAGGCTGGTAGGTATAGGGAATGCTGAATGACTAAAGTAATTGAGGGTTTGGTTAAGAAAAAGAAGGAAGCATATGTCAGGTATAGACAGGATAGATCGAGTGAATCCTTAGAAGAGTATAAAGAAAGTAGGAGTATACTTAAGAGGGAAATCATGAGGGCAAAATGGGGACATGAGATAGCTTTGGCAAATAGAATTAAGGAGAACCCAAAGGGTTTTTACAAATATATTAAGGACAAAAGGGTAACTAGGGAGAGAATAGGGCCCTTCAAAGATCAGCAAGGCGGCCATGGTGTGCAGCCACAAAAAATGGGGGAGATACTAAATGAATATTTTGTATCAGTATTTACTGTGGAAAAGGATATGGAAGATATAGAGTGTAGGGAAATAGATGGTGACATCTTGCAAAATGTCCAGATTACAGAGGATGAGGTGCTGGATGTTTTGAGATGGCTAAAGGTGGCTAAATCCCAGGACCTGATCAGGTGTACCCAAACTCTGTGGGAAGCTAGAGAAGTGATTGCTGGGCCTCTTGCTGAGATATTTGTATCATCGATAGTCACAGGTGAAGTGCCGGAGTACTGGAGGTTGGCAAACGTGGTGCCACTGTTTAAGAAGGGCGGTAAAGACAAGCCAAGGAACTATAGACCAGTGAGCCTGACCTCGGTGGTCGACAAGTTGTTGGAGGGAATCCTGAGAGACAGGATGTACACATATTTGGAAAGGCAAGGACTGATTCGGGAGTCATCATGGCTTTGTGCGTGGGAAATCATGTCTCACAAACTTGACTGAGTTTTTTGAAGAAATAACAAAGAAGGTTGATGAGGCAGAGCAGTAGAGGGGAAAGATATAAAAGAGACCTAAGGGGCAACTTTTTCATGCAGAGGGTGGTACGTATATGGAATGAGCTGCCAGAGGATGTGGTGGAGGCTGGCACAATTGCAACATTTAAGAAGCATTCGGATGGGTATATGAATAGGAAGGATTTGGAGGGATATGGGCTGGGTGCTGGCAGGTGGGACTAAATTGGGTTGGGATATCTGGTCGGCATGGACGGGTTGGACCAAAGTGTCTGTTTCTATGCTGTACATTTCTATGACTGTATGACTAAAAGCATAGAGATTAGAGGCCCTTAACCTCCATTTGGGGAGACTGGTGAAACTACCACATCACTTACCTATGTGAGCCAGAGATAATGACTGAGTTTTAGGGGGATGGCAGAGATATAAATACCATTACAGTCCCCCCAGAGGACCACATTGGAGAGTCATAGTCATAGAGTCATAGAGATGTACAACACACAAACAGACCCTTCGATCCAACCTGTCCATGCCGACCAGATACCCCAACCCAATTTAGTCCCACCTGCCAGCACCCGGCCCATATCCCTTCAAACCCTTCCTATTCATATACCCATCCAAATGCCTCTTAAATGTTGCAATTGTACCAGCCTCCACCACATCCTCTGGTAGCTCATTCCATACACGTACCACCCTCTGCTTGAAAAAGTTGCCCCTTAGGTCTCTTTTATATCTTTCCCCTCTCACCCTAAACCTATGCCCTCTAGTTCTGGACTTCCCGATCCCAGGGAAAAGACTTTGTCTATTCGTCCTATCCATGCCTCTGAGCTGAAGCAGAGGGCCACCATGCCTCAGGGAAGAGTGAGATCAGGAAGGTGGGAGTTTCATGGTGATCTCAACTGGTAAAGAAACTGAACCCAGACATTTATGTGACTGAGAATGTAATGTTAGTTGTAATAAATGTCTGAAGAAGGATTCCTGAAGAAGGGCTTATGCCTGAAACGTCGATTCTCCTGCTCCTCGGATGCTGCCTGACCTGCTGCGCCTTTCCCGCACCACACTTTTCAACTCTGGTCTCCAGCATCTGCAGTCCTTACTTTCTCCCTGTAATAAATGTCTGTTAGTTTCTTCAAGACATGTATATATACATGCCTAATTTCTTATGTTACAGAAGATAACATAAGTATTGTGTGAAGTACAAGCGAACTCACAGCTTGGTACTAACACGCCAATATTTTGATGGCAGGTATTTGTAAAACTACTCAAAGAAACAGCTATGGACAGTGGAGAATTTGGACAAAGGAGCAGTTTCTCACCTTCCAGCAGCATCAGTTTACCTGAGTACAGATAGTTATAAAGATCTGTAGATAGGGCATTAATCACCAAGAAGATGAAGGTAATTTCTTCTCCCATGTCCTTACCTCAACATCCACACACCAGGTCTTGTCATCACAAAGGCTGTGAATCACAAACAATCCATTGTCAGCCACTAATGGGGACCATTAGTATTGATTTTCCCAGGCTGGTCTTTACCCATTCCTTTGTCTATCTAATGGTATTTCTCTCACTCTGGGCTCTGTCTTCACATATCATTGAATCCTCTCCCTCCCATCTTCACCAACCTTCATCTAGCTACAATCAGTTCTGAAGAAATGTCCTGGACCCAAAATGTTAACTTTGCTTTCTCTCCACAGATACTGCTACACTTACTGAGCTTTTCCAGGAATTTCTGTTTTTGTTTCAGCTTTCCAGCAACCAGAGTTTTTTGGGCTTATTTTCATTTAGAGGTAACTTCTTATTGAATAGAACATTAATTCTTTCATGACAGAAAAATTTTTAAAGAGTGACTTACTTAAAAATGCTTCATTAACAAATCCAAGGAAAACTCAAGGTTACAGACCTATACTGTGCGAGTTTGATACATTTCTCCCGCTTGTTAAAATAAAATCAAACTTGGGAATGCTTCTGATGTATTCTGTAAATGAATAGTAGTTAATTAGTCCTGAATGCACAGCTCCAAAGAGCCTCTGGTTGCAAGCAGAAAAATAAAGGTGGTTTTCTACAGCAAGATCAACATGATACAGTAAGAGCTGAAAATGTGTTGCTGGAAAAGCACAGCAGGTCAGGCAGCATCCAAGGAACAGGAGATTCGACGTTTCGGGCATAAGCCCTTCTTCAGGAAGAAGGGCTTATGCCCAAAACATCAAATCTCCTGTTCCTTGGATGCTGCCTGACTTGCTGTGCTTTTCCAGCAACACATTTTCAGCTCTGATCTCCAGCATCTGCAGTCCTCACTTTCTCCTCGAAGATGATACAGTAAGATACAGCAAGATTAAAGATCAGGAAGGTGGCCTTTGTGTAGAGCCGCAGAAAATAGGGGCGATACTAAAGGAGTATTTTGCATAACTGCTTACTGTGGAAAAGGACATGGAAGATATCGAAGGTAGGGAAATAGATGGTGACATCTTGAAAAATATCCATATTACAGAGGAGGAAGTGTTAAATGTCTTGGAAAGCATAGAAGTGGATACATCCCCAGGGCCTGATCAGGTGTACACTCAAACTCTGTGGGAAGCTAGGGAAGTGATTGCTGGGCCTCTTACTGAAATATTTGTATCATTGATAGTCACAGTCGGTGAGGTGCCGGAAGACTGGAGGTTGGCAAACGTGGTGCCACTGTTTAAGAAAAGTGGTAAGGACAAGCCAGGGAACTATAGACCAATGAGCCTGACCTCGATGGTGGGCAAATTGCTGGAGGGAATCCTGAGGGACAGGATGTACATGTATTTGGAAAGGCAAGGACTGATTAGGGATAGTCAGCATGGTTTTGTGTGTGGGAAATCATGTTTCACAAACTTGATTGAGTTTTTTGAAGAAGTGACAAAGAGGATTGATGAGGGCAGAGCAGTAGATGTACTCTATATGCACTTCAGTAAGACATTCAATAAGGTTCCCCGTGGGAGACTTGTTATCAAGGTTAGATCTCATGGAACACAGGGAGAACTAGCCATTTGGGTACAGAACTGGGTCAAAGGTAGAAGACAGAGGGTGGTGGTGGAGTGTTGGTTTTCAGACTGGAGGCCTGTGACCAGTGGAGTGCCACAAGGATTGGTGGTGGGTCCACTACTTTTCCTCATTTATATAAATGATTTGGAAGTGAGCATAAGAGATATAGTTAGTAAGTTTGCAGATGACACCAAAATTGGAGGTGTAGTGGACAGCAAAGAAGAGTACCTCAGATTACAACAGGATCTTGATCAGATGGGCCAATGGGCTGAGAAGTGGCAGATGGAGTTTAATTTAGATAAATGTGAGGAGCTGCATTTTGGGAAAGCAAATCTTAGCAGGCCTTATACACTTAATGGTAAAGTCCTAGGGAGTGTTGCTGAACAAAAAGACCTTGGAGTGCAAGTTCATAGCTCCTTGAAAGTGGAGTCGCAGGTAGATAGGATAGTGAAGAAGGCATTTGGTATGCTTTCCTTTATTGGTCAGATTATTGAGTACAGGAGTTGGGATGTCATGTTGCGGCTGTACAGGGCATTGGTTAGGCCACTGTTGGAATATTGCGTGCAATTCTGGTCTCCTTCCTATCGAAAAGATGTTGTGAAACTCAAAATGGTTCAGAGAGGAAGTGTTGGCAGCATTGAAAAGACATCTGGATGGGTCTATGAATAGGAAGCGGTTAGAGGGATATGGGCCAAGTGCTGGCAAATGGTACTAGATTACAGCGATGTTGCCAGGGTTGGAGGATTTGAGCTATAGGGAGAGGCTGATCAGGCTGGGGCTGTTTTTCCTGGACCGTCAGACGCTGAAGGGTGACCTTGTCGAGGTTTATAAAATTATGAGGGGCATGGATAGGATAAATAGACAAAGTCTTTTCCCTGGAGTGGGGGAGTCCAGAACTAGAGGGCATATATTTGGGGTGAGAGGAGAAAGATATAACGAGACCTAAGGGACAACTTCTTTGCGCAGAGGGTGGTACATGTATGGAATGAGCTGTCAGAGGAAGTAGTGGAGGCTAGTAAGACTGCAATATTTAAAACTCATCTGGATGGGTATATGAATAGGAAGGGTTTGGAGGGATATGGGCTGGGTGCTGGCAGGTGGGACTAGATTGGGTTGGGACATCTGGTCAGCATGCACAGGGTCTGTTTCCGTGCAGTAAATCTTTATGACTCTGTGAATCTAAGGAGACTTATCTGTATCCAACAATTGGTAGGCTCCATCATTTTCTATCTCCTAATTGGCAGAGTCCACTTCATTTTCTGGCATTATCATTGCCGTCTTGCAGAAAACTACTACATAACTACAATTATTAAATTACAAACCTACCATTCTTAAAGGAGCAGGAACAGGGGAAAAAAGTGCAACAAAAGCCAAAGTGTAAAACAAAAGGAAGGATAAAAATAAGCAAAACTAGTAAAAGAAATAAGCAAACACTGTACTCTCCTTTACTTCTGAAACAATGAAAAGAACTGAATGAAAAATTGAAGGTAAAGTCTTAATTATGGATTGAGCATGCAGAGACACATTTACCAAGTTCGATTCCAGCCTTGGGCGACTGTCTGTTTGGAGTTTGCACGTTCTCCCTGTGTCTGCATGGGGTTCCTTTGGGTTTCCTCCCACAATCCAAAGATGTGCAGGTCAGGTGAAGTGGTCACGCTAAATTGCCCATAGTGCTTAGGGATATGTAGGTTAGGTGCATTAGTCAGGGGTAAATATAGAGCAAAAGGGTAGGAGAATGGCTCGGGGTGAGTTATTCTTTGGGGGGTCGGTGTGGACTTGTTGGGCCAAATGACCTGTTTCCACAGAGTAGGGATTCTATGACATACCTTTCAATTTACTATCGATGACATAATTATTCAGTTATCAATAACTAATTATTCAACAATGATATGCAGTTTTATTTTCCAGATTCAAACAATACATGATCCTGAGAAAAGAGGTCTAAAAATTGTGTTTGCTATTAACAAAGAGGGGCTTTACAGTATTAACACAGCTGTTTTGTCTGTGGATAATAAAAAAAGATTCACAAAAGATCAGGAAAGTTCTCAAAAATCAGGTCAAAGTAAGAACTACCTTCAGGTTAGCAGCTTCGTAGGATATGTGGAACAGTCCATCTTCCGCAACTACACTGGCACCACCCCCCACCTTTTCCTCCGCTACATCGATGACTGTATCGGCGCTGCCTCGTGCTCCCACGAGGAGGTTGAACAGTTCATCAACTTTACTAACACCTTCCATCCCGACCTGAAATTCACCTGGACTGTCTCAGACTCCTCCCTCCCCTTCCTAGACCTTTCCATCTCTATCTCGGGCGACCGACTCAACACAGACTTCTATTATAAACCGACTGACTCACACAGCTACCTGGACTACACCTCCTCCCACCCTGCCCCCTGCAAAAACGCCATCCCATATTCCCAATTCCTTCGTCTCCGCCGCATCTGCTCCCAGGAGGACCAGTTCCAACACCGCACAGCCCAGATGGCCTCCTTCTTCAAGGACCGCAGATTCCCCCAAGACGTGATCGACGATGCCCTCCACCGCATCTCCTCCACTTCCCGCTCCTCCGCCCTTGAGCCCCGCTCCTCCAACCGCCACCAAGACAGAACCCCACTGGTTCTCACCTACCACCCCACCAACCTCCGCATACAACGTATCATCCGCCGTCATTTCCGCCACCTCCAAACGGACCCCACCACCAAGGATATATTTCCCTCCCCTCACCTATCAGCGTTCCGCAAGGACCACTCCCTTCGTGACTCCCTCGTCAGATCCACACCCCCCACCAACCCAACCTCCACCCCCGACACCTTCCCCTGCAACCGCAGGAAATGTAAAACTTGCGCCCACACCTCCACACTCACTTCCCTCCAAGGCCCCAAGGGATCCTTCCATATCCGCCACAAGTTCACCTGTACCTCCACACACATCATCTATTGCATCCGCTGCACCCGATGTGGCCTCCTCTATATTGGTGAGACAGGCCGCTTACTTGCGGAACGCTTCAGAGAACACCTCAGGGACGCCCGGACCAACCAATCCAACCACCCCGTGGCTCAACACTTTAACTCTCCCTCCCACTCCACCGAGGACATGCAGGTCCTTGGACTCCTCCACCGGCAAAACATAACAACACGACGGTTGGAGGAAGAGCGCCTCATCTTCCGCCTGGGAACCCTCCAACCACAAGGTATGAATTCAGATTTCTCCAGTTTCCTCATTTCCCCTCCCCCCACCTTGTCTCAGTCGGTTCCCTCAACTCAGCACCGCCCTCCTAACCTGCAATCTTCTTCCTGACCTCTCCGCCCCCACCCCACTCCGGCCTATCACCCTCACCTTGACCTCCTTCCACCTATCCCACCTCCATCGCCCCTCCCCCAAGTCCCTCCTCCCTACCTTTTATCTTAGCCTGCTTGGCTACTCTCTCTCATTCCTGATGAAGGGCTTATGCTCGAAACGTCGAATTCTCTATTCCTGAGATGCTGCCTGGCCTGCTGTGCTTTGACCAGCAACACATTTTCAGCATCCAACTCATGTCAGATAGACAGCAACCCCAAGGCTCTAGTGACTGATTTGTTAGAAGATGGCTTAGCAAAGGGCATGAGTGTGAATTTTGCAAAGCGGCTTATTGAGTTAATCATCGTCTCAACAATGATGAAAGTCTTGAGTAAGGATCTTTTGTAAAAGGATCCATTTATGCATATTTAAAGATGGACACAAGTATGAAGTCTAGCAGACCAACAACAATTATGTGCTTTAGATCAGATTTCTAAAACATACAATCAGGCCCAATCATAAAAAGTCATTATTGATCATGGTGCTACAATGTGAAGGAACATTCAAACAAAAAAGAAACAGATGAATGACCAAGGAATTAGCAAGCTCCAGTGTATGACACTGCAATTATACAATAACATTCAGGAAGAAAATTATAATAATGATCATTATACCATGATGTTAATTGGCAGCACCAAGTACCAAGACAAATTAGTCAAACAAGTACAACAGAAACCACAATGTACCTCTCCAACGGAATATACAATCATCAACCCAGGATGAGTTCGTCAAATGTCTAAAGTGTTACATTGAAGTTAGATTTCTTGTTAACAGCTGCTCTTATAATAGTGGCAACACATGCCTCTATAAACAATGTATTTGTGTTTAGGATGCTTTTATCTTTGGAAAAACTTGATGGAATGTTATGTTTTACAATCAGCATGCCTGAATACCTTTAAGTGACATGCTCATGATATGATCACTATATCGTAGCTTCTGGATTAGTGGTGCTGGAAGAGCACAGCTGTTCAGGCAACATCCAAAGTGCAGCAAAATCGACGTTTCAGGCAAAAGCTGCTCTGAACTGCTGTGCTCTTCCAGCACCACTAATCCAGAATCTGGTTTCCAGCATCTGGAGTCATTGTTTTTACTATATCGTAGCACCTGACCTGAGGATCTAAAAGCCTCATACTTTACCTTAGCTCAGGATTACTTGAAACTTGATTAACACCAGGCTATAGTCCAAAAGGTTCATTTCCAATTAAACCTGTTGAACTATAACCTGGTGTTGTGTGATTTTTAACTTTGTCCACCTCAGTCCAACACCGGTATTTCCACATCATTGAAATTTGCCGCCACCCTATTGGAAACAATGCTGCTTTGTGTAACTTAATGTGTCTGAAGACTGTCATGTGTGTTTGTAGTAGTTAGCTGTTATAAATGTCTGTTGGATTCTTTAATTCCATGTTATCCACATTCAATTTCTCATGTTGTGAGAAAAAACACTAGCACCACTACCAACAGGTAAAACACCTTGCCTGAGGTAAACTCACATTATGTAAGATATTAGAAATAATGTGTGGGAAAAGATCTGCCACCCTGCCTATCCATAGCGTGCCCACACAGAACATAGGAAATCAAACTTGGCCAAACCATACAAGGAATACTCAGAATGTCTCAGTGTTGGCCAAACAGGTTTACAAGAGAAACCAGACATGACCATAGTCACTCGCAGACAAGGGAATACACTTCCCACGACAAATTAACAATAAGCTTCTTGGACCCGGTCAATGCAGCTGTCCCAAAGCCCCGAGGGCAGTCTCACGACCCAATGATACCAAAGTCACACAAAAGGCAGGTCAGACGGAGAGGCACCAAAGGACCTCGCTCCCAGGACAGGAACAATGGAAACATAGTACTGTTTCAAAAGAGACATTCTCACCTACCCACAAAGAGAGCTGGAATCTCCTGATCCCATCAAGAACTCATTGATATTGTCAGGATGGTACATTGTATCGACAATCAGGACATTCTTCCAATAACTGTCTTTCAATTATCGTCATTGAAACTGGATTCCTTAATTTTCAAATACATTGCACTTTTCCCCATTTTAATAAACCTCATTGTACAAGATGCCTATAAAACCTGGTTTGGTTCTCAGTTTGAGGAGAGTTTTCGGCTACTTGGACAGACTGTCAATGCTGTTTCAGCTTAGTCAATTTCTCTTCAGCGATAATGCCTACTTAATTTCACTTCGATCTGTTTTGTGATCTCTGATTTATTGAGCTAATTTCTCCGACATAATGTGTAGTCAGAGACTTGTGGGAAGGTGAAAAGTAAAGGATTAATACTCAAATATATAAATAGCATCAATCAGTAATGATGTCAGAGATCACGTGACAACAAATTTTACTAAGGTAACATTTAACATACAGTCTTTTGCTGAATTTAGTAGTTTAAATACTTCCCAAAAGGTCAAATCAAAACATATTTTATAGCAGCAGTCTCTATAGCTCCTTACCCAGGACACCCCCTTTCCAAGGATTACAAACATCTGAAATTCCTTCTGTCTGGCTGCAAATCCATCAAGATGTTCTTTTTTCCCTTTCATTCTCATCTCATTATCCAGCCACTCATTGACTGAAGTTCAGCTTTTACTTTCAACTATTTCATGTGGGAGCAAGTTCCACATTCTAACTAAACAAAAATAATCAAAGAAGTGTAGAGGCTGGAAATCAGAAACAACAAAAAAAATTGCTGGCAAAGCTCAGCAGGTCTGGCAGCAGCTTTGGAGTGAAAGCAGAGTCAACATTTCAGGTCCAATGACCTTTCCTCAGAACCTCTTTCTGAAATATTAACTCTGATTTCTCTCCACAGATGTTGCCAAACCTGCAGAGTTTCCTCGCAATTTCTGATTTTGTTCCATATTTTAAATATTCTTTGGCTAAAGATATTTCCCCTGAATTGTCTACTGGATTTACTGATGACTAGTTCCATTCGTATTTGTGAGTGAAAACATATCCTCCATATCTACCCGTACCTAATCATAACCTCTATCGAATCACCCCTCAATCTCATATTTTCTAGAGAAAATAACCCCAATGTGTTCAATCTTTTCTTTGATTGGTATAACTTCTCAATTCTGGTCTGATTCTAGTAAATCAGGCGACAGACTATGTGGCGTTTGCACGTTCTCCCCGTGTCTGCGTGGGTTTCCTCCGGGTGCTCCGGTTTCCTCCCACAGTCCTAAAGATGTACGTGTCAGGTGAATTGGCCATGCTAAATTGCCCATAGTGTTAGGTAATGGGGTAAATGTAGGGGTATGGGTGGGTTGCGCTTCGGCGGGTCGGTGTGGACTTGTTGGGCCGAGGGGCCTGTTTCCACACTGTAAGTCTAATCTAATCTAATCTAATCTAAACTTCTGTTTAATATTATCATATTCCTCTTTTTAACCACTGTGCACTCCAGTCTCTGCAATGCCACTGACCATGGAAAATACTGCTCAAAAGAAGTGTCTTTCAGATGTCTTCACAAAGTCTGCTTTTTTTTAGGTAGATGTCCCCAAATGTACAATTTCAAAGTAGGATCACCCTGGAGTCAAAATGTCAACGCTGCTTCTCTCACCACTGAGACCTGCAGAGTTTCTCCAGCACTTCTTATTTTATAATAAACAAACAGCAAATATACAGAACAAAACTTAGAAGCTGTTCACATTATCTATATCAGATTACTGCTTTTAAGCATGTGGGTCAGCATTTATTTAAACAACATTACACCTAAACAATATTTATATTTTATCAAACATTTTAACAGACTACAAACACATAAAATGGAACATAGTCTCATTCCTGATGAAGGGCTTTTGCCTGAAATGATGATTTTCCTGCTCCTCAGATGCTGTGTGCCCTGCTGTACATTTCCAGCACTATTTTAATCTTGACTCTAATGTCCAGCATCTGCAGTACCCACTTTCACCTACAAACACAGAAAGTTGTAAGTCATGAAAAAAGAACATTATAAATAGAGGCACTGAGGACAAAAGTGAAAGAGTTATGCTAATCTTTTATTCATCATTAATCAGATCTCAGCTAGATTTATCAGCAGTGCTTCGCTTGGAGCCCTACTAAAGATGTTACCTAGCAGGGTGACGAAATGTCTGGAAATGAACCTTCCAGCTCAGTGAGCAAACCTACATCCAGACCCTCAACCTGAGCTACAAATCTTCTCAAAACTCGCTAATATTTCTCCACTGTAGCCATGTAAATACAAGAAATCCTTTTACAGTTGTTAAAACAAATGTTGTTTCAAAGGGACCATTTACCCATTCTAAATTGTTTGTTTGATCTGTGGCTTTAAACCTCTTCCAATTTGTTGCAATGTGTCCCCGGGTAGTGTTTCTGAATTTATTACAGTACCAGGTGGAATACCCCAAAGGTTCAAGCTTATAGATAAGGAGGAATTAACTATCTTCCCTTCTTTATCCAGCCACACACTTGGTTGGTGGCAACAAGTTTAATGTAGAAAGAAACTATAGCTTGCTTTGTTCTCAGACCGAATGAATTTGTGTTCCAATTTAATCTGGCATTTTTGTTAATGAAAGAGAAAGTTTGTTATGGGGGAGTGGGGATTGCTGGGGGAGAAGGGATGTTGATAGATCAGCTTCAGTGATTGGAATGTGAACATGAAATGACAGATTGGGTCTGGAGAAACTGTAAGTGGTGGCCATCGTCTGGTTCTCTCCGAAATGCTGAGCAGTGGCCATGATGTCATGTTATTGAACTCGATGTGGAGTTTGGGAAGCCTGCAAAGTGCCTCATCAAAAAGAGTTGCTCCTTGAACTTTGAGTCTGAACCTGGGAAGTAAAGACTGCATAATGTTATCTCACAGCTGTTACTGCTGAACGTCACATGCTCAGAAACATTGAGAAACTCACAACCTCATTTATTTGCTTGAAATGGAGAATATTTCATCCCCATCCCACCTCTGGAATATACCTTGTGAAGTCTCAGGTGCTTTGGTGCCAGGCAACAAGTACAGTTTAAGGCTCCAAAGTTACTGGTTGATGTCGACCAGCATATCTTGCAAGAAAACCATTCTAATGCTTATTTAGCAAAGATTGTGCGCACAAATCAGGCATTGACTTGCGTAGTCATAGAGTCATAGAGATGTACAGCATGGAAACAGACCTTTCGGTCCAACCCGTCCATGCCAACCAGATATCCCAACACAATCTAGTCCCACCTGCCAGCACCCGGCCCAGATCCCTCCAAACCCTTCCTATTCATTTTCCCATCCAAATGCCTCTTAAATCTTGCAATTGTACCAGCCTCCACCACATCCTCTGGCAGCTCATTCCATACATGTACCACCCTCTGTGTGAAAAAGTTGCCCCTTAGGTCTCTTTTATATCTTTCCCCTCTCACCCTAAACCTATGCCCTCTAGTTCTGGACTCCCCAACCCCAGGAAAAAGACTTTGCCTATTTATCCTATCCATGCCCCTCATAATTTTGTAAACCTCTATAAGGTCACCCCTCAGCCTCCAGTGCTCCAGGGAAAGCAGCCCCAGCCTGTTCAGCCTCTCCCTATAGCTCAGATCCTCCAACCCAGCACCATCCTTGCAAGTCTTTTCTGAACCATTTCAAATTTCACAACATCTTTCCGATAGGAAGGAGACCAGAATTGCACGCAATATTCCAACAGTGGCCCAGAGGTAAGCAACATATATATCGCTGAGCATTTCAAAGAGGAGACTATCTGAACAGTCATGACCAATGTTAAGTATTGTTGATGTGCTGAGTTATTGGAGCATTGGTTTACCACAGAGTTGATTCTGTTTCAGTCTAACGTACCTGATCGTGGTATATGGAAACCACTGTAGAAAGACTTTTATTTTCAAAACAACAAGAAATTGTCAGTGCATTCACAGAAGTATTGAATTATTTATTGTCAGATGTATTCAGTAGAAAATACCATGAAAAGTGTTTTCTGTTGCAATGCACAGGCACCAATCACATTAATTTAAAATAAAACAAAAAGTAAAGAGAGATAACTTTAGGAGAGTCCAAATTTTCCTCAACTGTCACTAGAGTCCCAATTCTGAGCTACACCAGCCCACACTACGTTACTTCCTGTATCCCCACTCCGGGCTACACCAGCCCACACCATGCTGCATCCTGTGTGCCCACAATGGGCTGTACCCGCCCAGACCA
The DNA here is from genome assembly GCF_020745735.1 of Hemiscyllium ocellatum. Lineage (NCBI taxonomy): Eukaryota > Metazoa > Chordata > Chondrichthyes > Orectolobiformes > Hemiscylliidae > Hemiscyllium > Hemiscyllium ocellatum. The sequence continues at coordinate 57,864,709 of NC_083415.1, forward strand.
TGCTACTTCCTGTATCCCCACACTGGGCTACACCAGCCCACACCACGCTGCTTCCTGTATCCCCACACTGGGCTACACCAGCCCACACCACGCTGCTTCCTGTGTCCCCACACTGAGCTACACCAGCCCAGACTATGCTGCTTCCTGTATCCCCACACTGAGCTACACCAGCCCATACCATACTGCTTCCTGTATCCCCACACTGGGCTACACCAGCCCACACCACGCTGCTTCCTGTATCCCCACACTGAGCTACACTAGCCCACACCACGCTGCTTCCTGTATCCCCACACTGAGCTACACCAGCCCACACCACGCTGCTTCCTGTATCCCCACACTGAGCTACACCAGCCCACACCACGCTGCTTCCTGTATCCCCACACTGGGCTACACCAGCCCATACCATACTGCTTCCTGTATCCCCACACTGGGCTACACCAGCCCACACCACGCTGCTTCCTGTATCCCCACACTGAGCTACACCAGCCCACACCACGCTGCTTCCTGTATCCCCACACTGAGCTACACCAGCCCAGACCATGCTACTTCCTGTATCCCCACACTGGGCTACACCAGCCCACACCATGCTGCTTCCTGTATCCCCACACTGAGCTACACCAGCCCAGACCACGCTGCTTCCTGTGTCCCCACACTGAGCTACACCAGCCCACACCACGCTACTTCCTGTATCCCCATACTGAGCTACACCAGCCCACACCACGCTGCTTCCTGTATCCCCACACTGAGCTACACCAGCCCACACCATGCTGCTTCCTGTATCCCCACACTGAGCTATACCAGCCCAGACTAAGCTGCTTCCTGTATCCCCACACTGAGCTATACCAGCCCACACCACGCTGCTTCCTGTATCCCCACACTGGGCTATACCAGCCCACACCACGCTGCTTCCTGTATCCCCACACTGAGCTACATCAGCCCAGACTATGCTGCTTCCTGTATCCCCACAGTAGGCTACACCAGCCCACACCAAGCTGCTTCCTGTGTCCCCATGCTGGGCTACATCATCCCACACAATGCCCCCTCCAGTGGCCCACTCCATGGCTATGTATGAGTCCCTCTCCAGGTTTCACAGGCCGACTGACTGACTTTGTAGCCTGGCTGCCTCTGAAGTTATGCACTGCTGGTCTGGAAGCCATCGAAGCCACATTCCTGCTGAAGAGCTCTCTTTATCAGGTAGCCTTGAGGACAAACTAAATAAAACGGAGAACAGAAGAAGGGGAAGATAGGGCAAAGAAAAAGAAAATGGAATCTGAACTGACCAAGCCCAGGCACTGTCCACCATTGTATTGCGGTCATATTTTACTGTATGTTTAAGGGTTTATTTTAGAGTATATTTTTGGGGTTTTCTTTAGGGTTTATCAATTGGTAGTTCTTTTGCTGAAGGTGAGCAGATGCCTTCACCTGATAATGTGATTTGTTACTTCAAAGGAGCAATCAAGGCTTGGAGATCTGCTTTTAAATCGAGAGAATGAAGAGATCATTTTGATAATGAGACTTTATTTCCCTCTCCTCTACTCAGCTCATGGATTCTTGTTGGGTTATGTTATGAGCAGGCGCAATGGGAGACTTTGGCTCCCTAACAAAAATTGAAAATGCTGGAAAAACACAGCAGTCCTGTCAAAATCTGTGGAGAGAAACTAGAGTTAGCATTGAATTGAGTTCTGAGGAAGGATCACTTGACCTGAAACATTAACTTTCATGTCTCTCCACAGGTGTTGCCAGACCTGCTGAGTTTTTGCAGCATTTTCGATTTTTATTTCTGATTTACAACATCCGCAGTTCTTTCAGTTTTAATTTGTCTCCCTACCTTTTTCAATTCCCTCTTGTCGGTTGCAAAAAATATTTTAAACTCGTTTTAGCACGTAGCTATCATGCTTCAATTAAAATGTATTTAACAAAAGAAAATTGAAAGAGACAAATGTAAGGTTTTCTTGAGTGAGCTGTAAAATGGATTTTATAACCTGCTAACCCCAAAGATAAATAATAAGGTGAGACATCAAACACAAACATTTACAAAGGTGATAAGTTTTTACAAGAGAGTGTGTCTGGCACAGACAGGAAGAACGAAGGTCATGTAGTCCTTAGAACATCAAACATTACAGCGCAGTACAGGCCCTTCAGCCCTTGATGTTGCGCCCACCTGTGGAACTAATCTGAAGCCCATCTATCCTACATTATTCCAATATCATCCATATATTTATCCAATGGTCATTTAAATGCCCTTAAAGCTGGCAAAGCAGTGCGTTCCACGCCCCTTCTATTCCCTGAGTAAAGAAGCTACCTCTGAATTCTGTCCGATATCTATCACCCCTCATTTAAAGCTATATCCCCTCATGCTAGCCATCACCATCTGAGGAAAAATGCTCTTACTGTTCACCCTATCTAACCCTCATATTATCTTATATGTCTCAATTAAGTCACCTCTCAACCTTCTTATAGTCCTTGAGGTATTGGATTTTTTAACATGAGCCCATGGGTGCTTAATTATTGACTGGTTTCATCAGCAGTGGCAATGTTTGTAGATACTGAGTTCTTGGTGAGTGGTTGATTGCCCTATTTGCTTTTTTGCTGGTTACTGTCTGCTAAGATGATGAAAGAAACAGCAGGGAGAAAGAGTATTTAGTCTTTACTATTGCAAACCCCTTTCTTTCTGGCTTCTCTGTTATTGAAAAATGACCCAGTTGTTGAAATATAGTTCACTGTATCTTTCCAAGCTGGCTAAGTGGTAGGCTTGGCTTTCATCACACAATATGTAAATGTATCCTCTAACTCTGACTTAAAGCAGATGTGGCGATGCTGTAACTTTAAGTACTTATTTCATCCTGGATTCTTTTACAAGAGAGATTGAACAAGAGGTGACAAGTTAAGAACCCTTGTGTAAATAGTGTAGGATATGTTGTGTTTTTTTTTAAAATGCAGCCTGAATGGGCATGTCCAGCTTTCACAGATCTAGATTTCTGGGTTTTGGTTTCTCGTAGCATCAGAAGCTATTGGGGTCTCAACAGAGTTGGAAGCTAACGGGCTTGTATCCTGGCTGTTACTCTCTCTGACTTTTCTCTTAATGTTTCTTCCTCCTGGATGGGACAACTGCATGTGAGAATCTGTGTCTGAATTTGTCTTCTTTGCTAAGGGATGTATTTATGGGATGTTACTGTATTAGTACAGTTAATTAATAACAGTTACTGTATCTTTTATTATTCTGTTAAGTTTCCAATAGAGTTATCCTAATTTCCCCTTTCTTTGGTTGTATTTTAACTAGTGTTTAAATAAATTGTGTTTTGCTTAACATTGATTACTTTGATGAGTTGTATTGCATCTGGTACACGGCACTTCACATTTGCCTTTAAAATAAGAAAACAGTAAGGACTAGGCTACCTTCACAATATACTTTGAGGAGCTCTGGTCTGGTCCATAATATAGGAGATACATATCAAGTTCTTGATGACTGACTCAATTGTCTGATTTCAGTGTTTTTAAAATGATAATTTCTGTGCTGCATTTATTTCACCTTAATCTCTTGGCATGCCTCATTTCTTGTTCAGGCAATCATAACAGCCTGTTCGGTCAGAAAATACTGACCTAACAGGCTCCTATTTTCTATGTTTCTGCCCTTAAGGTTATGGTGGTGAGCTCTCTTCTGGAACCACTTCAGCCCATGCAGCATAGGTAAACCCACAGTGCTATTGGAAAACAATTGACTCAGCAATCCTGAAGAAATGGTGATAAATTTCCAAGTCTGGATGCTGAACATCTTAAGGAGGACTTTGTAGGTTTCTGTGCTCCCATTTATCATGCCACTGCCCTTGTAATTGGCCGTGGTTCCGGGTTTGGAGGATGCAAAAGGGCCTTGGAGTATTTTTTTTCATTGCATCTTATCAATGGTAAACGCTGCTACTATTGAATGATGGTGGAGCTTTGTACCAGGTGGTATCAAGCCTCTTAAGTGCAGTTGGAGCTATACCATTCCAGACAAATGGGGAATATTTCATCACATTCCTGACATGTGCTTTGTAGATAGTGGACAGGTTATGTGGACTCAGGAGGTGAATTACCTTAAATAGGATTCCTAGCCTTTGACCTGCTTTTGTGGCCATGGTATTTCCATGATTAGTTTGGTTCAATTTCTGGTCAATGGTATACTCTGGAAGTTGATCATGGGGAGATTCAGCGATGCTAATGCCATTGAATGAAGAAACGAAGATTAGGTTCTCAAGAAATACCTTAGCTGAGATTCACTATGTCAGGAGAAACCAGCTACAGAACTTCACTTTTTCCTGTCTGTAGCACCAGACAATGGAGCCCTGATTCATTGGAGCATGGGAAAAACTTTAAGATATGACTTAGTGACAACTATGTAGAAGGAACTGCCTTGGAAAGAATTTAAAAACAAATTGAAAGTTTCTTTTTAAAAGGTAAACTTTAATATGAGTCACTGTCAAGGCTGGCATTTGTCATATACCCAGAACGGTCTCCATGGTGATGGCAAGCTTCCTTCTGGAACTGCTGCAGTCCCACCATATTGCATTGGAATATTCCAAAAAACTGGTTGCCTCTGAACTTGGTGGTAGAGTTAAAAATATCAGGTGTGCTCAACAGCTTGCTGCATTGAATCCAGCAGGTAATACAGTTGGCAGACAGTATGGAGGGCAGACATTTCAGACACGTGGAGGGTTGGAGATTTGGGTTAGTGAAGTGGAACAGCTGGGAGTCACTGAGCCAGAGTCTGTTTTTTTTACTCATTGTGACTATTTCCAATCTGAACCTCAGCTCCAGCCAGCTGTCTTGTATCCTTTTGTCCACTTTCACCGATTTTACACCGACATCTCCAAATCCTGACCAATTAAAGAGATTTTGCACTAACTAGTCTAGCAATTCATTTGAAAAGCTTAAACAAATCCAACCAAACTTGGAAATGCACAAGCAAGCAACAGATAAAACCAAACACAGAGACGTATGAAGCATTCACTTTAAGTCATGATATGGGACCAGTAATCCAGAGGCTCAGGCTCATGATCTGTGGAGGCAGGTTCAAATCTCACCTGGGCAGCTGGTGAAATTTAAATTCAATTAAATTAACAAAATGAAATATAAACAGAGTCTCTGTAAGAGTCATCAATTGATGTAAAAAACAGTCTGTTTCACTGCCGTCCTTTACAGAAGGAAATATGCCATCTCCATCGGGTCTGGCCTATACATGACTCCAGACACACCGCAAAATGGTTGACACTCAAATACTGAAATGGCCTGGCCTGACCCCCTGTGCAGGGGCAATTTAGGATGGGCAACAAATGCTGGCCTTTTCAGGAACACCCTGATCATGACAATATCAGGCAATATGAAATAAAGGGCCCAATCCAACTGGGGCAGTGGAACAAAAGGATATAGGAATATGGGAACACAAATCATTGAATGGACAATGTGAGTGGTGAGCATAGTTAATAGAGGACATTAGATCCTGGTCTATATAAATGGGGCATAAAGATCAAAAGTAAAAATAGTTATGATAAACCTGTAGCAGACACTAGTTTTGTCTCAACTAAAGTATCAGATCCAGAACTGGACACTGTTAGAATCATAGAATAGAATGCCTAGAGTGCAAAAACAGGCCATTTGGCCCACTGAGTCCACATTGACCCTCTGAAGAGCATCCCACCCAGATCCCCCACCCCATCCTTGTAACCCTGCATTTCCCCATGGCTAATCCACTATTGGTAATTTAGCATGGCCAATTTATCTAGCCAGTACATCTTTGCACTGTGGAAGGAAACCTATGCAGTCATGGGGAGAATGTGCAAACTCCACACAGACAGTTGCTTGAGGGTGGAATCGATCCCTGGCGCTGTGAGGCAGCAGAGCTCACCACTGAGCATCCCCTGATGTGAAGACATCACAACGGGATCAGAAGTGATTAAGGAGAGCAGTTGCAAGGATAATGAACTTCAGCTATATAAGGTAGATTGGAGAAGCTGGGACTCTTCTCATTCCAGAGAAGGTGGAGTGGAGATTGGATAGATATTCAGAATTGCGAGGAGACCAAGAGGAGCAGAGAGAAACAAATCTCAATGGCGGAGCCTGGAGGGCAGTAGTTAATTTAATTAGCAAAAAGAAGCAATAGCAAAATGAGGAAATCAAATGTTTTTGATGAAGGTGGATTCAAACTTGGCATTCAAAACACAATGGGATTGTCACCTGAAAATGAAAATCACTGGGTTATAAAGAAAGAGGCAGTTGAGTGACACCAGGTGAATTGCACTTGGTAAACTAGCACAGATACAATGGGTTGAATGGCCTCCTCTTGTGTTTTAATTGTTCAATTACTCCATGATTACAGGGAATGCAAACCCTATTTGAAGCAATCTTTCCTCATAAATGCCAACAAGTAGATGCGTCTGCTCTCTCAGGAGTGTACCTCTCTGTAGAAGGGCTTTGGGGATTATAATGGTGAACCATGTTCTACAGAACATCCGGATTTCCACATGCTTCTGCAGCATGTGGTATTCAAAAGCACTGTTCAGTTTCTATCCAATGGTGATCTCCCATTCCCAGGCTGTCATTAATGCGGTTGCCAGCAGATGACAAGGATGATCATTTTACAGATTATTAAGAGTGTATCTGATCCCATTCCTGCAAAAGGTTTGCTGTCCTTCGGTGGTGGGATGAGGGGAATGCCCTTTGAGGTCTGCTTAATGTCCTATAGTGATAAAGAGCTCAGACTGAATGCTGCTTCCCAAACTGTTGATGTAACTTATGTTCATTGTAAATATAAAAACTGCAATGAGGCAGCAATACTCATTTAAATCAACACAATTTGTCCAACACTTCACCCAAATGGAGCTTTCATGAAATGGTTTTGTGTTGCATTTCACTGTCCTTGGTGACACAGAGAGATCACAAATTCAAATAAAATTATTAACCCACTTCTGTTCCTCAGCATTAATGTGGAGTTGCTGGTGTTGGACTGGGATGGACAAAGGCAGAAGTCACATAACACTGAAATAGTTATCGTCCAACAGGCTTATTTGAAAGTACAAGCTTTTGTAGCTACCTGACGAAGGAGCAGCGCTCTGAAAGCTTGTACGTCCAAATAAACCTGTTGGACTATAACTTCTGACTTTGTTGCTCAGCAGTCACATCTATGGCTGCGCAAAGCAGAAAATGGACAGCAAAGGTTGTAAATCAACTGTGTATTTATTAATAGATCCAGAACAATTTTTCATATAAAATATCCAACATGTTTTTGGTTGTGATAATCTGAAACCCATCGACTCTGCCTCAATCCCTACACCTCTCCAGTTTGAGCTTCATTAACTGCTCCAAGAAAGATGTCATATCAGAGACATGTCAAATGGTAAACAGCAAGTTTGACTATATAAAAATAATGTATTTACTGTTGAAGGGCACACTTGAAATATTTTGTCTTGCACTCATCAGAACCATTTGCAAGAATACCAATTCAAATGGAAACCCAACAGTCACAGGAGGAGGGTGGTAAGTAAAGTTTGGCGGTTAACCGTCAACCACTATTAATGGGTGCATTTGCCATGGCAACACATCTACTAGAGCCCACTTGTCACCACTTTCTCATGTAGCAGAAAATGTTGCTTCCCCTTGAAATTGTATTCTTGTGAATTGTCCTGACAAGTGCAAGACAGAAAGCTTTGACAAAATGTCTTTCAGCACCACAGGCTTTATATGATCAATTTGTTTTATTCATAAAAGTTCAAACAATGCTGGTTTATATTGACTATGCCACATAACGTTTATTTATTTGGGAGGGCTGTTTTGTTTTTACGGGTAGTGGGATGGGAATGAGGCGAACAGAGTGCGATGAGCTTAGTGCAATCTCCTACTTTGTATTATCAGTTGGCTAGAGCTGAGCAAGAGAGGCTTATTGCTGCCACAGAATCAAACTCAAACCTGTTCATGACTTCCTGAAGAAAATATTGCATTTAAAAATACCATTAACAATTTAAAAGGCTGCAGTAAAGAGGGACTTTGGGGGTGGGGAATGTTGACATACAAATATTTTAACATGGCAAGACCAGTTGAGATGATTATTATATAAAACACAGAATTCAGGGCTATATCAACAGAACAGAATGCAAAAACATTACAGTAAAGCTTCAAAAATCATTAGTCAGACCTTAGCCAAAGGATTGTGTTCCATTCTAGGCACCCACAGTTTAGGTAAAAGTGAGGACTGCAGATGCTGGAGATCAGAATCTAGTTTAGAGTGGTGCTGGGAAAGCCCAGCAGGTCAAGCAGCATCCGAAGAGCTGGAAAATCGACGTTTTGGGCAAAAGCCCTTCATCAGGAAGGTTCATTCCTGATGAAGGGCTTTTGCCCGAAACATCGATTTTCCTGCTTCTCAGATGCTGCCTGATCTGCTGGGCTTTTCCAGCACCACTCTAATGTAATCCCACTGTTTAGGAATAGTGTGCATTGTAATGGAGAGGAAAATGATAAGAATGGTCCCAGAAATGAAGGACTTTAGTTTCTGGAGGTGTTAGTGAAAATGCAAAAGCTTTCTTTACAGCAGCGCAAGTTAAGGGACCATTCAAAAGTACTTGAAATTACAGAAGGAGGGAGAGAGAGAGAGCGAGAGCGAGATTGCTCCAACTACAATTTGAAATTTGTTTCAGTTTAAAAGCACCATGTTTTAAAATGTCAACTGTATCACCAGATAACTCCATAGCTGGAGAATAAATCAAAATAACTAGTACAGGACAGAATTACGCAAACGACCAGCTGAGGGGATTAGGGATTTACTGAAAAATAAATTTAGTCTGCGGATAGGTCATGCAACAGAAAGCAGAGAAACAGAGCTTTGTCAGAGTGACGCTGCTGTGTACTCAGTACATCAACTTGGGATCCTGTCCTGTGTAGATCCAAGAGCTTGAGGTGACCTTATAGAAGTTTGAAAAATCATGAGGGGTATTGATACGGTTGACGGTAGCTGTCTTACTGAAGTAGTGGTGGATGTGGGCACAAAAGATACATGGATAAGTTCATGATTAGGAAAGACATGGAGCGATATGGATCAGGAGCAGGCAGGTGGGACTGGTTTACTTTGGCATTACGCTCAGCATGGACTGGTTGGACCGAAGAGTCTGTTTATGTGCTCATAGAGAAATGGTCAAGATACAGTAGAACACAATCTGAGAAACAGAGCATCAGCACATACTGAGTCAGCTGTTTCCCCCTGAGAACTTAGGGAAGAAAGGATGGATAATGGATAAATCACCTGCTTGTAAATGTGCACTCAGCTATAATGCTCACAGCTCCCCACCACCCCCCCAATTGTGAGGAAACGACATCCTGCGTGAATTGTGGGAAGCAGGACTGGGGTGCAGGATTTGATGGGAGGTGGAGGCAGAGGGGATGGAATGCAGTTTAGTTCTCTACCCCAATAATGATTTGATTCTGTTCTGACACACAGTCTGTCGTTCAGATAAGATAGGGTGTATCCAGAACGGCCACACCGGCAGATACTCCACCATCTGCGAACTCTGTACTCTTTGTGCGAAGGAGGTGGCCAGGACTTTCATTCATGATCAGCTTCCGGCACTTCCTGCAGGGCAGAAACACACAGAGAGGGTCAACAAAGAGAAGCAAAGGCAAGGACTTCACACACTTGCATAACACTCCATTACAAGGTAAAAACAATGACTGCAGATGCTGGAAACCAGATTCTGGATCAGTGGTGCTGGAAGAGCTCAGCAGTTCAGGCAGCATGATGCTGCCTGAACTGTTGTGCTCTTCCAGCACCACTGATCCAGAACACTCCATTACACTCTACCTTCCTCATCACCACCCCAATTTCCTCCCTTGCTTGAATAAAAATGTTGACTCTTTTCTGAGTCAGTATCAGGTGCATCTCTCCTTTGACACCTTGCCCTGACTGAGGATTCCTCATGTGGGAATATTGACAGAATTTTACCAGAATAACCAAAACAGCAGAAACCCTAGAGAAGTACAGAATGAGCAAGGGAATTTCCAGGGAAATCAGGAGAGCAAAACGACAGTGTGAAAGAATAATAAGTGATCCAAAAGCAAAGCAAAACAAAAACAGAAATTGTTGAGAAAACTCAGCAGGCCTTGCAGCATCCGTGGAGAGAAATCAGAGTTGATGTTTTGGATCAGGAGTAAACAATAGGTGGAGATAGAGCCCAAAAGAGAGAAAAGAACACTTGGACAGACCCCAAAGGGAGTGGATAACGATCAGGCTAGGAGGGTGAGTAGTATTTAATCCAGACTATTAGTGGCTAACAAGGGGTTGTGTGTAATAGTAGACTATGCGGTGTGGTGTGTGGAGTGTTGGGATAAGAACATGGGACAAGGTGGCTTAAGCTCAAACTGTTGAATTCAGTATTGGGTCCACAAGGCTAGAGAGTTCCCCAGTGGAAAATGAGGTGCTGTTCTTCCACATACCACCAACATACCACCTTGTTCCCTGGCTAACACCTGTCTCAGGCTCGCTGCAGTGCTCGGGTGAAGCTCAATGCAGAAAAAAGTATATGTTATTGCTATAAGTTTTCACCCTGCTCTCTCGCTCTCCCTCAGGAAACACACAAGACATAAAAATTGGCCTTTGAAAACCTTTCAGAAAAAGCTGCATAGTCAGAGTAAGGGAGACTTCAGTGGAATGAAACAGATAGAGCCAGGAAGTAACTGGGAATATGGGTTAAAGTGGGAGTTTAACTGGTAAAGTTTAATAATAGTGTAAAAGTCAGATTAAGACTCAAACCAACTGCTTATAAGGAAAGTAAAGCATTCCACTCAAACAGAAAGCTGCCTGATAGTGGTAGGCAGTTATCAAACACCCGAAATTCCTTGTCGAAATAAGGTTTTGATAGCACTAAGCTAAAAACAAGTGTCTCATGAGAGAGGCCATTCAAAACACATGGTCAGTGTAAGTCAGATGGTCAATGTGACGGAGACTTTGCTCAAATTTAACATGTGATAAAACAATCAGCATATCATGTACTTAGCTTGACCAGGTTAGTGGGCGGCACGGTGGCACAGTGGTTAGCACTGCTGCCTCACAGCGCCTGAGACCCGGGTTCAAATCCCGACTCAGGCGACTGACTGTGTGGAGTTTGCACGTTCTCCCCGTGTCTGCGTGGGTTTCCTCCGGGTGCTCCGGTTTCTTCCCACAGTCCAAAGATGTGCGGGTCAGGTGAATTGGCCATGCTAAATTGCCCGTAGTGTTAGGTAAGGGGTAAATGTAGGGGTACGGGTGGGTTGCGCTTCGGCGGGTCGGTGTGGACTTGTTGGGCCGAAGGGCCTGTTTCCACACTAAGTCTAATCTAATCTAATCTAATATCTCGTCTTACACATTGGTCAATATGGTTCTCAGCTGAATTCCCAGAACTACCTGCACTGACCATGGTCTGCCACTAGATGGACACCAGGAGCATAATGTGAGTTCAGTGAGGAGAAGAACCCCGAGGTCAAAGGACACAGGGTGGGAGAATGAGGCAGGAGGTGCAGTGTGGAGGCTGGGGGAGAAAGCACATTGGGCAAGATAAGGAGCAGAAAAAGGTCACTTGGCCGCTTGAGGCTACTCCACCATTACTAAGAGCATGTCTGTTCACATGACTCCACGTTCCCATCTGACACTGATCACCTTTCACCCTCCTGCTCAAAAATCCACTTCCACGTTACAAATAACACTACGTCCATCAGCCTTTGACAAAAACAGAATGAAAGTAGTGGCACCTCTTTAATAATTACATTAAAGTATATCAGGGGTGTCATGGTTATAATAAGGCCAGCCAGGTGGACCTCAGAATAAGAGTTCCCTGATTGGGGCAGTTAATCTAGTCCCAAAAGGGAGCCCTGGCTGACAGACTGAAACAGAGTGTCAGACGTTTTGCTCTGTCTCGGAGATGGTGCTGAGAGCTGGGTCAGTGTAAATAAAGGGCGACTTGGTACTGGGATACCAGCCTTCGTGGAGTTATTTCAGGGGGATTTGCTTTATTTCACAGAGTATGATTCCACAAACAAAGCAGTACGGGGAAATGACCGGATAAATTTCCACCATGACACAGGGAGAACTTCCTGCTCATCTTTGTGTCCCTGACCCATTGGAACAGGGATAGCTGCTGCCTTCTGCCGCCCAGCGCTGGGGCACTCCAGTCCCGGGGACAGGAAATGGCACACCCAATGGTTGAATGTGGGCATGGGGGGAGTATGAGAAAGGTGATGCTATGATGAAGAGATCATGGCCTTTACTCACCTGATGTAGACCCCAAACACTCCCAGCTCAACCACGCAGTCCGACAGTTTTGAAGGTGTTCCTGGATGCAGCAGATAATTCTTCACAGTCTGAGGCTTGATCCTATCCATCAGAATATAAGCTGATCTCTTTGGTCCATCTTTAAAGGTTCCAAGGAGCTGCCTGAGCTCTTCCCCAAAAATGTTATTTCCTAAAACAGAAACACAGACATGAGGATCAAAGATAATACTTCCAACAGGAGGGAAAAGCAGAAAACAAGATCTGCTAACTAATAGACTACATTCACCAACAAAAACTGACATAGCTGGGAAGACTGAAGACTGGCAGCATCGGTGGAGAGTAAAGCTGAGTTAATGTTTCAGGTCCAGTGACCCTTCAGAACTGGATTAGAAATGTTTACTTTCTCTCTCCGCAGATGCTGCCAGACCTGCTCAGTTTTCCCAGCTATGTCAGTTTTTCTTTTTTTATTGCCAGAATCCAGAGAGGTTTGTGTTTTTTTTAATATTGAGAGAGAAACAGAGACACAGAGAGGATAGATAGGTGAGAAATGAACATGGAAAAACTCAGTGGTAACTGAAAGCATGAAAACACTGATGAAGGAAGCAGTATACCCGAGCTTGCTGCTACATACACCATCCTAACACAGTCACCATGCTCTGTATTCATGTCATAGTATGGTATTGAGCATGGCCCAAACTAAATAGGTTCTGGGCACCCTCCTAGCCCTGATCTTTGGAATACTAAGATTAATTTTCATGTCTCAAAATACTGCTCAAATACCACCATATTAAACATCCTGCTTAGGCCAGAATAAAAAGTTTGGATTGACAAGAGTGTTTCGTCTAAACAACATTGTCAAGAATAAAACTATCCTTGTTAAATCACTGGCCAAAAGGCTCTGTAATAAACCTCCAACTCCAAGACAGCTTTGCCAGACCAATAATCCACAGCCTGAATGTAAATCCTGAGCCAAGCTCCAAATTGGAGCACTAATTCCCAATCCCTCAGGACATACCAACCTTTAAGGGCCTCCCAATCCCCTTTGCATTGGTTTCCTGGTCTGTGCTGCTTGCCTTCTGGCTCTGCAACTTCCATCCTTCCGATGCCCATGGACACACACTTTCTACCTCCAACTTCTTCCATTAGGAACTGCCCAATTGGAATTATCATAAGATTATTTGATCCAGACACCCAGGTAATGGTTTGGGGAATCTGGGTTCAAATCCCACACCACAGAAGTGGAATTTGATTTCAAGAACAATCTGGGGTTAATGACCATGAAACCATTGTCAATTGTCAAAAAGCCAATCTGTCCAATGTCCTTTAGCCCCTAACTAGTCTGGCCTACCTGTGATACCAGACCAAAAGCAATACGGTTGACTCTCAACTGCCCTCTGGGTAACTGGGAATGAACAATAAATGTTAGCCGAGGCAGCGGAGATTTTTTTAAAAAACTTCCACCATTTTCGAAACACCTCTTTTCAATGCAAGCTCTTCGAAATGTTTCAGTCATCACTCCTGTTTTCACAACTGCTCACCATCATTTCCATTTCTGAGAAGGGTCTGGGGACCCCCAGATCTCTGGCTGCTCTATCTCAGCTGATCACCCACTGACTTCCTGCTAATGCCTCCATTTAAAAATTCACACCCTGCCTTTCAATTCCAGCCATGGCTTTCCCCTGTCCTGCCCCATCTCTGTAATCACCTCCAGCCCCACAACCAAAGCCTCCCTTCTCTTCCCATTCTGACCATGTCCCTTTCCCTGATTTTCAACACCATACTGTTGGTAGTGTTTTCAACAGCCTAGGCTGGGAGCTCTGGAATTCCTTTCCTAATTATTTCCACCAGATCCACCCTGACAAGGCTTGTTGGCCTGGGGTCAACTGAGAAGTTGATCAGAGGACTTCAGGAAAACAGGAACATTTATCTCGTACAGATGTATACAGAGAGGAAGCCTGTGACTGGGAAGAATAAAGCTCACTCTGGTGGGTTACAGAACTCCTCCAAATTTTAAACAGATCACAGCAGGGCATCACAACTTCCACTCTTCAATGTCCACGTGCCTCATGTTATCTTGGGTTTTCCCACAGCCATGGTATGATCTTTCATTTAAGATTCCGAATGCGACTTCCAACTATACTGGCCTCTTTGACAGTCCGAACGTATCACTTGTTACTAATTTCTCAATACTGGTAGACAACCCTTTACCAGAAATCCGAAAAGCTCCATAAGTCCGAAGGTTTTTGGGAAGTTTTTCCTCATTAACAAGGTTGTTTGGCTTGCAAACAGCTAACCCAAGTCCACACCCACTCGACGTGTGTCACTCAGATGTGGCGTCTTGGGCAGGGGGGGGGAAGGAGAGAGAGGTGGCCCAGCAATGGCAGGCCTCAATTCTGTTTCAGAGCCCGTTTTACTCACAGTGACTCTATTATTTGGAAAGATTTTTTAAAATTTCACCATCTAACTGCCATTTATTCTGAAATTTGAAATATTCTGAATTCCGAAAACTAGCTGGTCCCGAGCATTTCGGATAAAGGATTGTGTACTGGTACCAGCTTTGACTATACGGCTAAAGGCTTAACCTTTAACTAATGACTACTTCTCTCATCAAGTTTTCTTTTAGCTAATCACGACATTGGGACATTTTGGCCTTAAAGATATGAACACATACAAGTTGGTTTAATAAACCACTCACTGAGTGAGTGTTTGGAAATGCACAGCAATATAAAGAAAGAAGGGGGTTTACAAGGTGGGAAAGTTTAGGAATAGTTTGAGACTTTAAAGCAAGGTGGGCGATGGTGACAGGGATAGGGCAAACAGGCAGAGTGTCGACTGGCTTTGGTTTAACCTCTCAACCGAAGGGTGACTTCCCAGTGCCGAAAGTGTCGCTTTGGATTGTGCGCTCCATTCACTGGAATGGGACTTGATCCCACAACCTCCTGACTCTTCCACTGAGCCACAGCTGACATCCAGAACTCCAGTGAACTTCACAGACAGTCCGGACCAGGGGTGGAACTCCAGTCAGGTTCTGTTACACCCGGGTTCTTCCCTCACAGGTGCCCATTTACAAGAGCACACCTTGCTCCGGAATTTAAAAATCACCACCTTACCTCCTCCCTCCCGCTGTGGCTTCAGCACAAAACTTTCCGGATCTTCCAACGCTTTCGTTATTACTTCATCACCTTCAGGACCCTGTCACCATAGAGAAAGTCCCAGTTATACAGAATCTGAGCAGTCGGCCATTCAGCCCTTCAAGCCTGGTCTGTCATCCAACTCAGTCCCCTGATCCCATTTCTCCCCATACCCTTTGATCTCTCCAGCTCTAAAAACTGCATCTAACTTTTTCTTGAACACATTCAGCGTTCCACAGGCTCACCACTCTCTGGGCGAAGCCACTTCTCCTGATCTCTGTTAAATGTTCATCATCCGACGTACAACACTTTTGACTTTCAGGTAGCTAATGTTTCTGCCATTTGCTCTTGGGAATATCCCAGTTTTAATCTTCACACTTATTGCATTCAGGTTACTATTAGGGTGGCATGGTGGCTTAGTGGTTAGCACTGCTGCCTCACAGCACCAGGGACCCAGGTTTGATTCCAGCCTTGGCTAACTGTCTGTGTGGAGTTTGCACATTCTCCCTGTGTCTGTGTGGGATTCCTCCAGAACAGTTACCGGAGGTTGGAATCGAACCTGGAACCCTGGTGCTGTGAGGCAGCAGTGGTAACCACTAAGCCACCGTGCCACCCTAATAGTAACCTGAATGCAGTGAGTGTGAAGATTAAAACTGGTTTTCTCCGGGTGCTCTGGTTTCCTCCCACAGTCCAAAGAAGTGCAGGTCAGGTGAACTGGCCATGTGAAATTGTCTATGGTGGTAGGTGCATCTTTCAGAGGGAAATGGGCTTGAATGGGTTACTCTTCGGAGGGTCAGATTCTCTGTTTCCGCACTGTAGGGAATCTAATCTAACCTAAATTGTCCACAGTGTTCAAGAATGTATAGGTTAGGTCCATTAGTTAGGTGTAAAGTTGAAATAAGGTAGGGGAATGGGTCAGGGGTGGGATATTCTTCGGATGGTTGGTGTGGACTTGTTGGGCCAAATGGTCTGTTTCCACATTGGATGATAACCTACACCAAAAGCAGGTAGAAGGATTCTGGAACTGAGCTTTAGAAATGCCATTTGAGAGCATGAGGGTCAACTGGAAATTTCAAGATGAAGGTGCATAGATGCTTGTTCAAGATGGTTTTGAGGGATACGCTTGCAACAGAAGATGGAGTTATCATATAGATCATCCCTGCTCTAATTCAATAGCTGAGGACTGACAGGCTGTAACAACTACTCATTTGCACAGAACAGTTAGCAAATGCTTTAAGTAGCACTCTTTAAAAAAAATAACATTTTCTATTTCATATTAACATACCCTCCCTTCCAATGCGCTCAAGATATATTTACGTTTCTGTAAACCATTCACAAGATCAGGATCTCACATTACATCAAATCAAGGGCTTCTACCATTAAAATGTCAAGTTTTATTTTCCCATGAGATTAACAGGAAGTTCTCAGTGCCACAGTTGAAATAAAGTGATCAAAAAGCAGGCAGAGCTGCTGCACTGAACGAGTGTCGTTAGTCCCGGTTTCAAATGGTATTTGAACAGCAAACGTTCTACTGCAGAAAATCAGCATGTGTTTACAGATTCTGGATCAGTGGTGCTGGAAGAGCACAGCAGTTCAGGCAGCATCCAAGGAGCAGCGAAATCGACGTTTTGGGCAAAAGCCCTTCATCAGGAATAAAGGCAGTGAGCCTGAAGCGTGGAGAGATAAGCGAGAGGAGGGTGGGGGTGGGGAAAAAGTAGCATAGAGTACAATGGGTGAGTGGGGGAGGGGATGAAGGTGATAGGTCAGGGAGGAGAGCGTGGAGTGGATAGGTGGAAAAGGAACTAGGCAGGTAGGACAAGTCCGGACAAGTCATGGGGACAGTGCTGAGCTGGAAGTTTGGAACTAGGGTGAGGTGGGGGAAAGGGGAAATGAGGAAACTGTTGAAGTCCACATTGAAGCCCTGGGGTTGAAGTGTTCTGAGGCGGAAGATGAGGCGTTCTTCCTCCAGGCGTCTGGTGGTGAGGGAGCGGCAGTGAAGGAGGCCCAGGACCTCCATGTCCTCGGCAGAGTGGAAGGCGGAGTTGAAATGTTGGGCCACGGGGCGGTGTGGTTGATTGGTGCGGGTGTCCCAGAGATGTTCCCTAAAGCGCTCTGCTAGAAGGCGCCCAGTCTCCCCAATGTAGAGGATACCGCATCGGGAGCAACGGATGTGCAGGTAAAACATTGCTGGAAGTGGAAGGCTCCTTTAGGGCCTTGGATAGAGGTGAGGGAGGAGGTGTGGGCACAGGTTTTACAGTTCCTGCGGTGGCAGGGGAAAGTGCCAGGATGGGAGGGTGGGTTGTAGGGGGGCGTGGACGGAGGGAGTGGTCTTTGCGGAAGGCGGAAAGGGGTGGGGAGGGAAATATATCCCTGGTGGTGGGGTCCGTTTGGAGGTGGCGGAAATGTCGGCGGATGATTTGGTTTATGTGAAGGTTTGTAGGGTGGAAGGTGAGCACCGGGGCGTTCTGTCCGTGTTATGGCTGGAGGGGTGGGGTCTGAGGGCGGAGGTGCGGGAAGTGGACGAGATGCGTTGGAGGTCTTCTTTAACCACGTGGGAAGGGAAATTGTGGTCTCTAAAGGAGGAGGCCATCTGGTGTGTTCTATGGTGGAATTGGTCCTCCTGGGAGCAGATACGGCGGAGGCGGAGGAATCGGGATTACGGGATGGCATTTTTGCAGGAGGTAGGGTGGGCCCTTCCCCCACCTCACCCTAGTTCCAAACTTCCAGCTCAGCACTCTCCCCATGACTTGTCCGACCCGCCTAGCTCCTTTTCCACCTATCCACTCCACCCTCTCCTCCCTGACCTATCACCTTCATCCCCTCCCTCACCCACCCATTGTAATCTATGCTATTTTCTCCCCACCCCCACCAGCTTATCTCTCCACTCTTCAGGCTCAGTGCCCTTGTTCCTGATGAAGGGCTTTTGCCCGAAACGTCAATTTCGCTGCTTGTTGGATGCTGCCTGAACTGCTGTGCTCTTCCAGCACCACTGATCCAGAATCTGGTTTCCAGCATCTGCAGTCATTGTTTTTACCTCGTTTGTTTACAGATATACAGACCAACAGCAGGTGGCAGCATTTACTGTTCATGTAGCCATCACAGAGAGCTTCTTAACATCTCTGCTTAGGAGGAATCACTTGGCATTCATTTTCAGTTTACCTCATCGATGCTGTACAGGCCGACAAATGTTGCGCGGATCCGCTGAGCCGATTTCGGACACTCGGTTAGGTATTTCTCTACTACTCCACTGCGTGCTAATTCCTGCTGGACTTTCTTGGTTCCCACAAGGTGGGTGGCAATATCAGGACATTTAATTGCTTTGGAACGTTCAATCAATAACCGAGCTTGCCAGCACTGAAGCAAAACAAAAGGGAAGAAGAAATTTCAACGGGTATAGTTATTGCCTTTCAACACAGCACGTTACCATTTATCCAATGTAAACCACACACCAAACAGTTCACAAACTCCACTCCCTACTCCTCAATTTCTGTCAGTGTTCCTGAAACACAGGGAAGGATTTTCCAATATCCCCACTCCCCGAATAGCCCAGCTCTAGTTTGGGCACCGTACCCGTGTTGCACCAGAGGACGTACTCTTTGCAAATATGATGTGGATGAGCCAGTGTTGGACTGGGGTGGACAAAGTTAAAAATCACAACACCAGGTTATAGTCAAACAGGTTTATTTAGAAATATAAGCTTTCGGAGCGCTGCTCCCTCGTCAGGTCGCTACTAAAAGCGTGTACTTCCAAATAAACCTGTTGGACTATAACCTGGTATCGTGTGAATTTTAACCTTTGCAAATAGTTAGGTCAATATTTCCAATGCAACTCTGCCACCATCAACTGAACTGATGCAGACCCTGGGCACTAGGTGGCCCTGTGGACCATCTTTTCATCAGATCACTGGACCCGAAGATTTTAACTCTACTTTCTCCATAGACGCATCCAGACCTGCTGCGTTTCTCCAGCAATTTCTGTTTTTGCTTTAGATTTCCAGCATCTTTGTTTTATTTATTATGGTATTATCAGACCTGTTGATTGTGGTCGAAGGATAAGGAAACTAAAAGAAAGCCTTATCCTCTGATAAAGCCTTATCAGAAGACAATAGAATATCATAGAATACCTACAGTGTGGAAACAGATCAACAAATCCACACTGACCTTCTGAAGAATACCCCACCCAGACCCATCCCTATAGCCCTACATTTCCCAAGGATAATGCAACTAACCTACACATCCATGGATACTACGGGCAATTTCGCATGGCTAATCCACCTAAGCTGGGTATCTTTGGACTGTGGGAGACAACCAGAGGACACAGCAGAAACCCACGCAGACACAGGAAGAACTTATAAACTCCACACAGACACTTGCCTAAGACTGGAATTGAACCAGAGTTTCTGGCACCGAGGCAACAGTGCTAACCACTGAGCCATCACCTCTACCCAACATTGTTGAGGTAATACCTTTCGTAACCTTAGAATATCTTTAGTAAAGTGCTTCTGTCATTGTAGTGCTGGAAATGCAGCAGCCAATATTCAACACTGCACAAATAACCAATTTGATTAGGGCCAGATTAATCTGTTGTGATAATGGCAGTTGGCGGGGGTGTGGGGGGGTGAACATTGGGAATTATACTGGGGAAAACTTCCTTGCTCTTTTCTACATCCACCTGCGAAGGCAGATGTGGTTTAATTTCTCATCAAGGGCAGCTCCCCTGACAATCCGGCACTGCATCTATGTGTCAGCCTAGGCTTTGTCCTCAAGTCTGCAGTCAGGACCCTGACCCCTCTGATTTTCTCACTCAGTACAGAGTCAGCTTGAAACATCCATCAGATGGTGGCTCAGTGGTTAGCACTGCTGCTTCACAGCACCAGGGACCCAGGTTCGATTCCGGTCTCGGGCAACTGTCTGTGTGGAGTTTGCACGTTCTCCCTGTGTCTGCGTGGGTTTCCTCCGGGTGCTCTGGTTTCCTCCCACAGTCCAAAGATGTGCAGATCAGATGAATTGGCCATGCTAAATTACCCGTAGTGTTAGGTACATTGGTCAGACGGAAATGGGTCTGAGTGGGATACTCTTTGGAGGGTTGGTGTGGACTTGTTGGACCGAAGGGCCTGTTTCCACACGGTAGGGAAACAAATCAAAATGCACCCTCAACCCAAGAGATAAAGCAACTGCCGCAATACTTTTAACAAGTAATTATACAAAATTCACAGAGTTTGTCTGCCAAGAACAAATCCAAGATAATTCCTGAAATTATTTTATCGTGTAACATAGGGCTCTGTAATTCCACTCGATTGGTTAAGGCAGTGAAATGACAAACAACATAGAAACTCAAATAAGCGAAAGAACTGCAGATGCTGGAAACTGGAAACAAAAACAGCAATTGCTGGAAAATCGCAATGGGTCTGGCAGCATCAACATTTGTGGAGAGAAAGCAGGGTCAATGTTTCAGGTCAAGTCACCTTTCTCAGAACAGAAACTCCACCAGTTATGGTCTGAGGGGATTTGAAGTAGATTCAGTGGTAACTTACAACAGAATGGGTAAAAATCAAAAAGAGGGGAAAAATTCAGGGTAAAAGCAAAGTTAACAGTGCAAATCAGATAGCTCTTTCAAAGTAGCAGAAGAGGTTTGATGGACCAAATGTATCACATGAGAATCATAAATGAGACACCTTCCTTTACTCAGTCTTACAAACGTTTTAAATTAACCTCTTCACAGATGTTATTATACTACTCCAGAATAGATGGGACTTGAACCCAGACCTCTTGGTCTACAGATACTCCAGTCTTACAGCTCCTTCAATACAGCAGTCCCACTCTGTTTCCCTCTTCAAATCCGCCCAACCCATTAAGCTCAATCACCTGCTTAACCAAATTGTTCTCTTAACAAAATAGGGCCACTTCTGTACTCAGGGTCATTGGATACCATTCCAACTCAAAAGGGATGTCAGGGAACAAATGCCTCCAAAAAAGGTTTATAGGATCATAAGGGACATGGATAGTATATATAGACACTGTCTTTTCCCTGGGCTGGGGGAGTCCCGAACTAGAGGGCACAGGTTTAGGGCGAGAGGGTAAAAATTTTAAAAAGGGACCTAAGTTGCAACTTTTTCAAACAGAGGGTGGTGCTTGTATGGAATGAGCTGCCAGAGGAAGTGGTGGAGGCTGATACAATTACAACATTTGAAAGACAATTGGATGGGTATATGAATAGGAAGGGTTTGGAGGGATATGGGCCAAGTGCTGGGAAGTGGGATTAGATTAATTTAGGATATCTGGTCAGCATGGACAAGTTGGACTGAAGGGTCCGTTTCTGTACTGCACATCACATCTCTATGACTCTATAAAAAGTCAGCATTCTCTTAATCGCCTTTTGCACTTGTGCTGAAAATCACCCAATGTGCCCTGATTAATGTGATATTTGACAGAAGTCAAAAAGGACTGGCTCTGCATCACTAATCCCTCGCTGTCTGTCACGCTCAGTGTGTTTATCCAGGGATAAATCAGGCCACCTAAACCAGGAGTGTCCTGCATCTGAACTCTGGTCTGCACGGCATCAGATCACCAGAACAAAGGCGTTGCCACTGGACTAGCCCTTGAGCAAACATCAACAGAAAGCAAAAAAGGAATTACACACTCACATTTTCATTTTGGTAATCTTCTGGACTATATCCAGTGCGAAAGTAAGCGACCGCAATTTCATATCCATCTCTAAACATGAGCACAACAGGACAGTTAATATTGCTTTGTAACTGGCTACGATTACAGCTTTCACGTCAGGCATCAGCATCTTTCAGAAATGCTTTGAGCAAGGCAAGTGGAACTAGTCTAGTTTGGTCAGCATGGACGAGTTGGACCGAAGGGTCTGTTTCCATGCTGTTAACTCTTTGATTCTCTGATACTACTTGTACCAAATAGAAGTACAATTGTAACATAACTTTTAAAAATGAAGAGTCAATTAAATTTATTTTGGCAAGAGTTTTCTCTCTGACTCAGTAGTTCACTTGAGTAGGCTAGGCTAAATCCTCAATAGCACAGACTGGAATTAAACTCACACAAAAAGTTTCTTATCATCATCCAGGGACCCCCTCTCATGTATGTCCACAGTCTGTCTTCTTATGACACGAATGTTTCTGTACGGATAAAGAAAAAGTTAACAGAATTACTCACAATGCTGAGAACGTTGGTAATCTGAAATACAAACAGGACATACTGGAGAAACTCAGCAGGTCTGGCAGCATCATTGGAAAGAAGAACAGAGTTAACATGGAGTCCTGGATTCAGAAGAAACTCGATCAGTTTCGAAGAGTCGTCTTTGTTGGTCTTGAAATGTAAACTGTCTCTCTCCCCACTGGTACTGCCTGACCTGCTCAGCACATGTTTTTTTAAAAAGGAGCAATTTTCCTGCACTTGGAAATGGGAGAAAATAGCAGACACACAGTTCTAAAACCTTCAAAGACCAAAGAAAACTACTGAAGGGAGTCAGGTTGTAAAAACTTTTCACCCTGCAGTTTAATTTCAGTCTGAAATACAAATTGCTCCAGAAAGGTAAAGTGTCTCAACAAAAGAAGTGGAAAAACAGGCTGGACAAAGTACTTAAGGTCACTTAACATTATATGTCACAGCAGCAAAATGTTCTGTCAGCTCAAAAAGACTTTCCGCTGGCTTAGTGCCAGGTACATAGTCAGTACAACCGCGTGACACTACCGACATGATTGCAAAGCCAACGATATGTTTTCCTCTGTGCCGAATGTCTGTTGCTTGCTGGTTATCCCCCAGTTCCCAGCAGGCAGTTAAGAGTCAACCCCATCCCTGTGGGTCTGGAGTCACTATGCCCCCTAGGTATAGTGGGTAAGGACACCAGGTATCCTTCCTCAAAAGGACATTAACGTGACAGTGGCTCAGTGGGACCCAGGGAGTTAATGAGCAGAGAGATCAGTTGGAGACTGATACAGTTGGAAAAAGGAGTAGGTCAAATAGTCAGGCACGAACAAAGCAGAGAATAAGGTATGGCTGATAAATTAAACTACAATTTATTTCAAAGCAAGAGGACTAACAGCTAAGGCAGATGAACTCGGTATGGTTGGGAACATGGGACTGGGATATCATAGCAATTACAGAGACGTGTCTCAGGAATGGACAAAACTGGCAGCTTAATGTTCTGGGATATAGATGTTACAGGAAGGATAGAAAGGGGAGCAAGAGGAGAGCGAGTGTGGCATTTTTGACAAGGGATAAACATTATGGCTGTACTGAGGGAGGATATTCCTGGGATATTTAGGTGGATATTCCTGGGATATTTGGGTGGAACTGAGAAATAAGAAAGGGATGATCACCTTATTGGGATTGTACTATAGATCACCAAATAGTCAGCAGGAAATTAAGAAAACAATTTGTAAGACAGTCTCAGTTATCTGCAAGAATAATAGGGTGGTTATGGGAGGGAATTTTAACTTTCCAAACTCAGATTGGGACGGCCATAGTGCTAAGGGTTTAGATGGAGAGGAATTTGTTAAGTGTGTACAAGAAAGTTTTCTGATTCAGTATGTGGATGTACCTACTCAGGAAAGTGCAAAATTCTCCTACTCTTGGGAAATAAGACAGGGCAGGTGACTGAGGTGTCACCGGGGGAGCACTTTGGGGCCACCGACCATAATTCTGTTAGTTTTACAAGTGAATGAAAAGATAGACTGGATTTAAAAAGTTGAATTCTAAATTGGAGAAAGGCCAATTTTGACGGTATTAGACAAGAACTTTCGAAAGTTGATTGGATGCGGATATGCACAGGTAAAAGGTCGGCTGGAAAATGAGAAGCCTTCAGAAATGAGATAACCAGAGTCCAGAGACAGTATATTCCTGTCAGGATGAAGGACAAGACCGGGAGGTGTAGGGAATGCTGGATGACTAGAGAAATAGAGGTCAGTATAGACAGAGATCAAGTGGTTCCCTATAAGAGTTTAAAGACAGCAGGAGTATACTTAAGAGGGAAATCAGGAGGGTGAAACGGCAACATGAGATAGCTTTGGCAAACAGTGTCAGGGAGAATCCAAAGGGTCTTTATAAATACATTTACAAGGACAAAAAAGGGTAACTAGGGAGAGAAGAGAGCCCCTCAAAAGATCAGCAAGGCAGCCTTTGTATGGAACCACAGGAGATGGGGCAGATACTAAATGAGTATTTTGCATCAGTGTTTACTGTGAAGGACAGGGAAGATAGAGAATATTGGAGATAAACAGCGACATCTTGAGAAATGCCCATATTACAAAAGAGGTGGTGCTGAATGTCTTAAAAAGGAGGATAAATCCCCAGGATCCGATCAGGTGAACCCTAGAACTCGGTGGGAGGTGATTGCTGAGAAATTTCTATCACCGGTACCCACAGGTGAGGTGCCAGAAGAGTGGAGGAAGACCTGTGCATATCCGCATCCAATGTGGTGCCACTGTTTAGGAAAGGTGGTAAGCCAGGGAACTATAGACCAGTGAGTCTGATATCAGTAGTGGGCAAGTTGTTGGAGGGAATCCTGTCCCCCAGGATTCAATCTATTGGGAAAGGCAAGGGCTAATTAGAGAGTGTCAACATGGCTTTATGCTTTGGAAATCATGTCTCTTGAACTTGATTGAGATTTTTGAAGTAACAAGGAGGATTGATGAGGGCAGAGCAGCAAATGTGATCTATATGAACTTCAGTAAGGGATTCAACAAGGTTCCTCACTGTAGACTGGTTAGCAAGGTTAGATCATGTGGAATATGGGGAGAACTAGCCATTTGGATACAGAACTGGCTCAAAGGTAGAAGACAGAGGGTGGTGGTGGAGGGCTGTTTTTCAGACTGGAGGCCTGTGACCAGTGGAGTGCCACAAGGATCGGTGCTGGGTCCATTGCTCTTTGTCATTTATATAAATAAATACTATGGAAGTGAACAAAGGAGAAATTTGCAGATGACACCAAAATTAGAGGCGTAGTGGACAGTATCGAAGGTTATCTCAGAGTACAACAGGATCTTGATCAGATGGGCCAATGGCTGAGCAGTGGCAGATAGTTTAAATGTGAGGGGCTGCATTTTGGAAATGGAAAAGTCAGGGTAGGATTTATACACTTAATAGTAAAAAGTTCTAAGGAGTGCTGCTGAACAAAGAGACCTTGGAGTGTAAGTTCATAGCCCTATGAAAGTGGAGTCACTGCTAGATGGGATAGTGAAGGCAGCATTTGGTATGCTTTTCTTTATTGGTCAGAGCATTGAATATAGGAGTTGGGAGGTTATGTTGTGGTTGTGCAGGACATTGGATAGGCCACTATTATAATACTGCATGCAGTTCGGATATCCCTACTGATAGAAAGGATGTTGGGAAACTTGAAATGGGTCAGAACAGATTTACAAGGATGTTGCCAGGGTTGGAGGGTTTGAGCTATAGGGAGAGGCTGAATAGGCTGGGGCTGTTTTCCCTGGAGTGTTAGAAGGGTGACATTATAGGTTTATAAAATCATGAGGGACATAAGGTAATTAGCCAAAGTCTTTTTCCCCAGTGTGTGCAAGTCCAAAATTAGAGGGCATAGATTTAAGGTGAGTGGGGGAAAGCTGAAAAGGGACCTTTTTCACGGAGAGGATAGTGAGTGTATGGAATGAGCTGCCAGAGGAAGTGGTGAAGGCTGTTACAATTACAGCATTTAAATTGCATCTGGATGGGTATATGAATAGGAAATGTTTAGAGGGTTATGGGCCAAATGCTGGCAAAGGGACTAGATTAATTTAGGATTTCTGGACAGCGTTAATGAGTTGAACTGAAGTGTCTGCTTACATGCTGTACATCTATATGACTCTAAGTGACGACAGTGGTTATGTCCCTACGAAGATCACAATGAAACTTTTGTCTGACATTCTAATGAACTAAACCCAAAGGTCACCAACCTACCCCAGCAGACACATACTTATTCCACAGCTCCATTTCCAAGCAGCGTTGGTCAAAGATGTTCCTGGAGACCTTTTCCACTAGGAAGAGAACCACTGCCCTAGAAAAGGAGAGGTACAGTTAGGGCTGGGTTTACACATCATGCAATCATCAAGTACCTTCGAATTGCTGACAAACAGAAGTCTTCGTCTGAAATTGTAGTCTAAAGAAACCAAATGTACTGACTGAGTCAGAAGGTTAGGATGAAGGATTACTGGACCCAAAACATTAACTCTGATTTAGGGTGTAGGTTTGCTCGCTGAGCTGTAGGTTTGATATCCAGACGTTTCATTACCTGGCTAGGTAACATCATTAGTGGTGACCTCCAAGTGAAGCGAAGCTGTTGTCTCCTGCTTTCTATTTATATGTTTGGCCTGAAGGGGTTCCTGGGGTTTGTGGTGATGTCATTTCCTGTTCGTTTTCTGAGGGGTTGATAGATGGTATCTAGATCTGTGTGTTTGTTAATGGCGTTGTGGTTGGAGTGCCAGGCCTCTAGGAATTCTCTGGCATGTCTTTGCTTAGCCCGTCCCAGGATAGATGTGTTGTCCCAGTCGAAATGGTGTTTTTTTTTCATCCGTGTGTAGGGCTATGAGGGAGAGGGGGGTCGTGTCTTTTTGAGGCTAGCTGGTGTTCGTGTATCCTGGTGGCTAACTTTCTTCCTGATGCCGTCTATCAACCCCTCAGAAAATGAACAGGAAATGACATCACCACAAACCCCAGGAACCCCATCCAGGCCAAACATATAAATAGAAAGCAGGCGACAACAGCTTCGCTTCACTTGGAGGTCGCCACTGATGATGTTACCTAGCCAGGTAATGAAACGTCTGGATATCAAACCTACAGCTCAGCGAGCAAACCTACACCCTAAACCTCAACCTGGGCTACAAACCTTCACAAACCTTGCATTAACTCTGATTTCTCTCCACAGATGCTGCTTTTCCACTGAGCTTTTCCAACAATTTTTATTTTTGTTTCTAATATTATTTATTTTACATAGTCATTGTATTATTTTATATATTTGCACAGCTGGTTACAGAGAGCAGGTTATATCAAGCCTTAAGCAGCATGCTCCAGCCAGCCATGGTGTCATGCCCGAGGTTTAAGGGTGTGCAGATCCCTTTCTAGTCCCACTCCGCTGCTGATCATAAAAGGTAACATTTGACCAGAATGGTTGTACTGCATTAAATTACCTGGCACCTATGGGACCAGGAGTATACCCCAACTGATCAAACATTCTGGATAATCAAGAGATCGATGCAATCAATGTAAAAACAAACACTAAGTGATAGAAATGTAATGCAAAGGGTATACCCATCACCATTAAAGTTTATTTACAGCACAAGTCACTTAATTAACTTAATATTTCATGTGAATATACCTGTACATGTATATTCACCCTTAAGTAAATAAATTAACAATTATAATAATTGGACAGAATATATTAATATATTTTGTGGCGTTTGAGAGTTATATAATTTTTGCCGGTTTATCAAGAGTGCCAGGTAAAACAAAGTTTACTTTACACTGGTGTCAGACTTTAACTGGTTCAGTATTGATAATAATTCAGCCAGGATTCTTTTATCTGCAAGTAGTTTATTACGAAACGCACAAAAATTCAAACATGCAAAGATTATTGACAAAGTAAAGCTTAGATGGTACAAAGATGGAGAAGACTTAGCCAGCAATGTCGTCTTTCCATGCCACGAATGAATAAAGACAAAAAGGTCTAACACTCCACAGTCAACAAATCTCTAACACCTCACAAAAGATGTATGATTCTTCATTTTTGATTACTGCCTCCAAAGGCCATTCCATCACAGGCTGCCTTAGTGACTGCTCACAGTTTGGCGGTCCACGTTTTCCTGAAACCACACCTCCCCTGGAACCTTAGAAACTGCATTCCAACACTTTGTCTCTGGCACGACTCCAGCTTTTCACAAACCCCCCTGTCAGCTTCATCAGTCCAGCGCTGCTCCAGGATTTGACTCCTGAGTTCTAGTTGCATGGGGCAAAAACTGCATATAGGCTTTCAACTCCTAGCCTCTGCTGCTCTGAACTATTAACCGTGCAGTGGCTTCTTCAGAACACTTCACAGCTCCTCGATCCTTCAGCCTTCACTACACAAAAGCTATTCAACTGTTCTTGGATTTCAGAGTCCTTGTCACACTGAACCCATGTCTTTCAGTTGCATTTAGCAGCACAGGTAATAGTAGCCCCCCTCATCTTCTCCAAGTCACAGTGACAAAATTTATTGACCCCTGAACTGCCCTGAGGAACTTATTGAAATGCTCACCTCTACTGGTAGGCAGAACTGAATGGAATGGAACGGTCAAATGTAGGAAAACCCTTGGAACTGTTCCACATTGACGGATTGCTAGCTTACGGCACAAAGTGAACACAAACAAAAAAGGAATGCACCACAATTGAGAGTTTGCTGATCTCAGCCAGCGTGCTCCATTGATCGTAGCTTTTCATGCAGAAGAGAAACAAATTGAGCAGTGACCTTACAGAGAATGATAAAATCTTTAGGGGCGTAGATAAAGTGAATAGCAAGAGTCTTTTCCCTCGGGGGCGGAGGAATTCAAAACCAGGAGACATATTTTTAAGGTGAGGGGAGAAAAATTTGAAAAGGACATGAGGGAATGTGTTGTTAATAACACGGTGGTTTGTGAAGTACCAGAGGAAATGGTGAATACAAACAGTTACAGTAGCTCTTCTATACCTGATGGTTGTGTTCTAGTGTAACCTCGCATTATAGAAAAACTGTGCTTAAGAAACAGCGTTTAAAGTGTTGGTGATGTAATCACATTACAGCCAACACATGTTTTAAAAAGTTCACATTTTTAAAAATTCATGCTTTTGAAACAGTAATGCCAATTCGTCAATCTCGTTACAGCAAATTCATGTTAACAAAATGCACATTACAGCAGAATGCCCTGTATAACATTTAAAAGATACTTGAACATGTATATATGAAATGTTCAGAGGGATATGGGCCAAACGTAGACAGGTGGGACTAGTTTAGTTTAGTTTAGGAACATAATTGGTATGGACTGGTCGGACCGAAGGATCTGTTTACATGCTATATGACTGTGACTGTAAGTGAATCCAGGGTCCCCACTCCAGACTGCCAACTATTGTTAGATGTGTAAAAGGAGGGGGAAAAATATCTTGCATGCATGGACCGGGTTGGCAAAATGGCCCCCTTTTCTGTGAGCTGTCAGAACAATTTACATTTCCCTTCCCAAAGGTTCTTTACATTGTGAAGAGTAGCCACAACAACTTGCATTTATATAGCATTTTAACATAAAGCAAGCAAATGTGCTTTACATGTCCTAACAAAACATTTGCAAACATCTACTGCTGTTACATCAGAGGTCGTAGCCAATTTATACACTGCAAATTCCTAGAAACAAGACAACAGCCCAATAATCGGATTTAATGACGATGCCTGCTGGAATTCCCCACGGTATCTGCCAGAGAACACACAAGCAGTTTTGGGTTAGCATGTCGTCTGAAAGACTGCACCTCCAACATTACAGCACAGTACTGAGGGAGTGTTGCACTGTCAGCCTGAAGCTCAAATCATGCAAGTGGGACTACCTGCTGACTCAGTGGTGAGTACGTTACTGATTGAGCTGTGTATTACTGGGCAATGCCAGAGGAGAAAACATAGGGGACCTGGCTAATATTTTTGCATCATCGTTAGCCATGGATGAGGTCCCAAAGACTGGAGGATAGTGAATGTTGTACCATTATTCAAGAAGGGCTGCAAAGAAAACCCTGGGAACTATAGACCAGTAAAAGCCTAACATCTGTAGTGGGTAAGTTACTTAAGAAGATTCTAAGATCTACATGCATTTGGAAAGACAGGGTTTAATTAGGAGTAGTCAGCATGGCTTTGACAGTGGGAGATCACGCCTCCAATTTGTTAGAATTAGTTGAAGAAGTGACCAGGATGGTTGATGAGGGCAGGGCAGTAGACATAGTCTATATGGGATTCGATAAGGACTTTGATAAGGTTCCACATGGTAGGCTGCCCTGGAAGGTTAGATTGCATGGAATCCAGGCCAAGCTGGCAAATTAGATACAAACTTGGCTTGATGGTAGGAAGCAGAGGGTAACAGTGGAAGGATGCTTGTCGAACTGGAGGCCTGTGACTAGTGGGGTGTCTCAGGGGTCAGTACTGGGCCCATTACTGCTTGTTATCGATGTCAATGATTTGGATGAGAATGTACAAGGCATAAATTAGTACGTTTGCTGATGACATTAAAACAGGCGGTATCATGGACAGCGAGAAGGTTATCAGAAATTGCAGCAGGACCTCGATCAGTTGGGGAAGTGGGATGCGAAATGGCAAATGGAATTTAATCTAGATAAGTGTGAGGTCTTGCATTTTGCAAAGTCAAATCAAGGTGGGAGTTTCATGGTGAATGGTAGGGCCTTAAGGAGTGTAGTGGAACAGAGTTCAGGTGCACGGTTCTCTGAAAGAGGAGTCACAGGTAGACAGGGCAGTGAAGAAGGCTTTTGGCACCCTGGCCTTCATCAGTCAGGGCACTGAGTGTAGAAGTTGGGAAGTTATGTTGACATTGGCGACGCCGCACTTGAAGTATTGTGTTCAGTTTTGGACACCTTGTTATAGGAAGGATGTTATTAAACTGGAAAAAGAGTGCAGAAGAAATTTATAAGGATGTTGCCTGGAGTCAATGGTCTGAGTAAGAGAGAGGTTGGAGCGTAGGATACTGAGGGGTGACCTTATAGAGGTGCATAAGATCATGAGAGTGCATTCATTCTATCCATGTCGGAGTTCATTTCCCAGGTTGGGGAATCAAGGACTAGAGGGCACCAGTTTAACATTAGAGAGGAAAGAGTAAAAGGGAAACTGAGGGGCAACATTTAAAAAAAAACCAGAGGATGATATGCATATGGAATGAGCTACCAGCAGAAGTGGTTGAGGTGGATACATTAACAAAATTTAAAAGGCATATGGATAAATACATGGATAAGATTAGATTAGATTCCCTACAGTGTGGAAACAGGCCCTTCAGCCCTCCGAAGAGTAACCCACCCAGTCCCATTTCCCTCTGACTAATGGGAAATTTAGCATGGCCAATTCACCTGACCACATCTTTGGACTGTGGGAGGAAACCGGAGCACCTGGAGATAACCCACGCAGACACGGGGAAAATATGCAAATTCCACACAGACCTTCGCCCAAGGCTGGAATTGAACCTGGGACCCTGGTGCTGTGAGGAAGCAGTGCTAACCACTGAGCTGGGCTGAGTGCAGAGAAAGGGAATTAGTGTGGACAGACATTTTGGGGTAGGCACGGACCAGTTTGAGACAAAGGGCCTGTCTCCATGCTGTAGGAGTCTATTAGGTAAACTCAGAGGTATTAGGTAAATGCCCATAAATGAATGGCCTTCCAGGCAAGGTACCAAAGACCAGCAAAGTATGGCTCCATCAGTAAACAGCAAAGGTTTGCAAGTGGACATTAGAACTAATATACATCATATGCAGGTCCAGGTAGATGCAGGTACTAAACTCAATTTGTCAACCATTAGGTGGTGACTAATGGTTACAGCTTCTAAAAGCCTGAATTTCTTCCTTCATCAGTGGCTGCACAATCCTAGTTACAGCCCAGTCTGGTTTCAAGTTTGAATTTTACTTACGATGGTGATCCATATAATTGCCATGCTTTTGCGATTCCTTCAGCAATGCCCTTTACAGCAGGGTTACTCAAGACCTTGGCTGCTTCATCAGATTTTCCCCAGAAGTTCAGAACATGCCTGATGGCAGCAGAAAGAATAAAAAACAACAACATAAATGCCCACTTTTTCATCAAGTTGTTTAAAAACAGGATAACACGAACAGCACAACTTTGAAGGATACACAACATCAGCAAATTCATGTGCACAAACCCTTAAAAGGCAAACAGACAGCCCAATGGGGATAAGAGAGGTCATCAGCACAGAAAGGGAGGGAATTACCAGACCTTACCATCAATTACCATCAGCTGGGCTACTGAGTTGAAAGAGGACCGTACTCATTGTAGGACACTATGGACTTCATAGAATCCTTACAGTGTGGGAACAGGTCCTTTGGTCCAACAAGTCCACACCAATCCTCAAGACCCATTCCCCTATTTACTCCTGTATAACGTACCAAACCTACACATTCCTGAACACACTATGGACAATTTAGCATGGCCAATCCATCGAACCTGCACGTCTGTGGACTGTGGGAGGAAACCAGAGCACCCAGAGGGGAGGGGGGGAACGAGAGAGAGAGAGCGAGAGAGAACAAACGTGCAAACTCCACAGACAGTCGCCAGAGGCTGGAAGCAGACCCAGGTCCCTGGCTCTGTGAGGCAGCAGCATTAACATAGGAGGTTAGTGAGTAAACTTAGGGCGCATTGTATTGGGGGCAAAGTACTAGATTGGATTGAAAGTTGGTTGGCTAATAGGAAACAAAGGGTAGTGACAAACGGCTCAATTTCGGAATAGCAGGCAGTGACCAGTGGGGTACCGCAAGGATCAGTACTGGGACTGCAGCTTTTTACAATATATGTTAATGATATAGAAGATGGTATCAGCAATAACATTAGCAAATTTGCTGATGATACAAAGCTGGGTGGCAGGGTGAAATGTGATGAGGATGTTAGGAGATTACAGGGTGACCTGGACAAGTTAGGTGAGTGGGCAGATGCATGGCAGATGCAGTTTAATGTGGATAAATGTATGGTTATCCACTTTGGTGGCAAGAACAGGAAGGCAGATTACTACCTCAAGGGAATCAATTTAGGTAAAGGGGCAGTACAGAGAGATATGGGTGTTCTTGTACACTAGTCAATGAAGGCAAGCATGCAGGTACAGCAGGTAGTGAAGAAGGCTAATAGCATGCTGGCCTTCATAACAAGAGGGATTGAGTATAGAAGCAAAGAGGTGCTTCTGCAGCTGTACAGGGCCCTGGTGAGACCACACCTGGAGTACTGTGTGCAGTTCTGGTCTCCAAATTTGAGGAAAGACATTCTGGCTATTGAAAGAGTGCAGTGTAGGTTCATGAGGTCAATTCCTGGAATGGAGCGATTACCTTACACTGAAAGACTGAAGCGACTGGGCTTGTATACCTTGAGTTTAGAAGACTGAGAGGGGATATGATTGAGACATAAAAGATTATGAAAGGATTGGACACTCTGGCAGCAGGAAACATGTCTCCGCTGATGGGTGAGTGCCGAACCAGAGGACACAGCTTAAAAATACGGGGTAGACCATTTAGGACAGAGATGAGGAGAAACTTCTTCACCCAGAGAATGGTGGCTGTGTGGAATGCTCTGCCCCAGAGGGCAGTGGAGGCCCAGTCTCTGTATTCATTTAAAAAAAGAGTTGGATAGAGCTCTCAAAGATAGTGGAATCAAGGGTTATGGAGATAAGGCAGGAAGCGGATACTGATTAGGAATGATCAGCCATGATCATATTGAATGGCGGTGCAGGCTCGAAGGGCTGAATGGCCTACTCCTGCACCTATTGTCTAACCACTGAGCCACTGTGCCAACTTGAAGAGGACATGTACAGGGGCACTTCTAATGTAAACCCATTTTTTCCTTTCTGCAGATGCTACCAGACCTGCTGAGTTTCTCCAGCAATTTCTATTTCTTTATGCTTTAGAAAATTACCACTTTTCTTTAATTGTAGATTTTAAAATTTACTTCAGTTTGTTTTAAAAGCTATTCAATTCAATAAAGTTGAAACTCAACAGTACAAAGTATTTCAATTTCCAAGAGAAAATGATTTATATTCTTCTGGTCCAACTGAACAAAAATATGGCCTTTACATGGAGCAAATCGATTTTCCTATTCAAATCAAAGTTGCTTCATTTAGAATTTTAATAGCCTGCCATCTTTAAATGGCAGTTACATTTTATACACAAAAGTTAATTGAGAAAACCGAATTTGTATGGAAAAATCCAGATTCAGGCCATTCTGCCCAGTGTAAGCATTTTTACCTACAAACCTCCATCTGTCGCAGCTGACAGGCAGCTAGTTCTGTTTATTGTTCATTCATGGGATGTGGGTTTCACAGGTTGAACGCAGGGATAGAGTTCCACCCAGCAACTGTGATGGGACAGCAATATATTACCAAGTCAGGCTACAGAGTGATTTGGAGAGGAACTTTTAAGTGGCTGTGTTGCCTCATATCTGCTGCTTTCTGGATGGTAGTGGTCCTATGTGTGAAAGTTGCTGTCTAAGGAGCTCTGGTGAATTTCTGCAGTAAGTCTTGCAGATGGTACACACTGCTGCTACTGAGCATCAGTAAAAAGAGTGTATGTTTATCGAAATAGTGCCAATCAAGCAGGCTGCTTCGTCCTGGGTGATATCTAGCTTCATGGGTGTTGGAGTTGCACCCATCCAGGCTGGTGGGCAGTATTCCATCACACTCCAAAAACGTGCCTGGCTTTGGGGAGTCAGGGAGTGAGTAACCCTTTGGACGCTGATAGTGGAGGATTCAGTGATGGTAATGCCATTGAATGTTGAGGGTGGTGGTTAGATTGTGTCTCATTGGAGATGGTCATTGCCTGGCACTTGTGTGGCATAAATGTTACTTACCACTTACGAGCCCAAACCTGGACGTTGTCCAGGCCTTGCTGCTTTTGCAACTGGACTGCTTCAGTAGCTGAGGAGTAATAAACAGTGCTGAACATTGTGCAATTATCAGTGAACATTCTAACTTTCCATTGAGGAAACATCACTGAATGCAGCTGAAGATGGTTGGGTCTAGGACATTATCCTGAGAAATTCCTGCAGAGATGTCCAGAAGCTGAGATGGCTGACCCCCAACAACCATGCCCATCTTTGTGCCAGATATGAGACTAACCTTTGGAGAGTCTCCTTCCTCACCAATTTCCATTGATTCTGGTTTTGCTTGGGGCCCTCTATGCCAACCCCAATCAAATGGGCAACCACTCTCACCCTCACACAAAGGAGAGATCAATTTCAATTAATTGTCAAAATCTCTCGTCCAGCTCTTACCTATGTATATCCGGGACTCGCTCAGCCAGTCCTGCGTAACTAGCAGCAATGGTATTAATTTCTATTTGTTTTAAGGAAACGTTGTGATCAAGTCCTCTGTCAAACATGTAGTCAGATCTGTTTATACCTAAAACAATTGGCTGAACAAGAAAAGGGAAAAGAAAAACACATCTCAGTCGATATAAAGAATAAGCAAACGGAGAGGAAATTCCAAAACAAAATGCTTCCTCTTTTAAAACATAACTTACATGGCAGAAATTTTAAAACATGTACAACCCCTTTAGAATTTAATGTAACTCCACATTGTTATCCCAGGTATCCCTAATCTTACCTCTCACTATCCTGAGAGGTCACTCAAACCAATTATCTTACTATCCTCTTATCCAGAGGTACAAATAAAACACACCCTTCCTGAGCTTAAAGTCACCCAAGTTCATGCTAATTATGATCAAAACTAAACTATCTCACAACAACAACCTTCATTTATATAGCACCTTTAGCATAGCAAAACATCTCAGAAGTTCAATTTGTGAATTAACTATCTGAACTAAAGGCGGAGATTTATTTGGAACACATTCCCTGCAAAATAAAAATGCAGATTACAGAAGGACATGATAAGATGCCCCTTATGTTCAAATAGCTGAGAGACATGCTTTTTGTTTTTAAGGAAGACTCCTCTTCAAAATAGGAAACAGGGTAAAATATTACACATATCAAGGTTCCAATCCCTCAGCAATAGCGCCATATTAAGATAGACGAGGGGGGAAAAATGGAACAGCATTTATTTATCCATTTGATTCCCTACAGCCTGTTCCATCACTTACTTGGATTGTGTCTGAACTCTGTTTATCTGAGGAAGGGTCATTGGACCTGAAATCTTTCTCTCTACACAGATGCTGTCAGACCTGCGGAGGCTCTCCAGCAATTTCTGTTTTTGTTAGTTGCAATCTAACTTTCTTCACTGTCCACAATACCACCAAGCTCAGTGCCAACATAGAATAAAACAGAATCCCTATGGTGTGGAAGCAGGCCATCCGGCCCATCGAGTCTCACCGACCCTCCAAACAGCATCCCACCCAGACCCCATGACCCTACCCTATCCCTGCATTTTCCATAGCTAACATCCCTGAACACTACGGGCAATTTAGCACAGCCAAACGACCCCAACCTGCACATCTTTAGACTGTGGGAGGAAACCAGTGCACCCAGAGGAAACCCACGCAGACACTGGGGAGAATGTGCAAACTCCACACAGACAGATACCCGAGGGCGGAATCAAACCCGATTCCCTGGCGCTGAAGCAGCAGTGAAGCACCAGGCTGTCATCCGCAAACTTACTAACCACGCTTTCTATATTCTTATCTAAATCATTGATATAAATTATAAAAGTGGATCCAGCACCAATCCCTGTGGACCACTACTGTTCAGAGGCCTCCAGTAGAAAAAAACTGGCAGTGTATTTTTTAAACATTCAGTCCCTTAATCCCGGGTGCTCAGTAGCAACAGCATGTATCATCTGTGAGACGTATTGCAAAAATTCACCAAGGCTCCTTAGACAGCATCTTCCGAACCCATGCCCACTATCACCAAGGACATGGGCAGCAGATATAGGGAAATAATCACCAATCCTTCAATGTCGCTGGGTCAACATCCTGAAATCCCTTCCCTCATCACATCATCCACGTGGCCTTTTTTTTCATTCATTCACGGGATGTGGTGTTGCCGGCCAGCCAGCATTTATTGCCTGTCCGCAGTTGCCTTTGAAGCGAGTGGCCTGCTAGGCCATTTCCGAGGGCAGCCGAGAGTCAACCGCATTGCTGCACCAGTTCAAGGTTGACAGCTCACCACCACCGCCTTCTCAACGGAGCAATAAACACTGGTGCAGCCTTCACATGAACAGAACAAAACATTACCTCACAACACAAGGGCAATTAATGAGGCATTAAAAATGTTTCTCTTCAGCTGCCCAGCCACTGGGTAATCCCTGGGTAGGTCAATCATCACGCTGCGCACTGACCTCAGAGATCCACCCAGCCGGAAGAAAAATTAGAGGAGCATTGCACAACAGTACTCGCATCTCAATACAGAATTTTTAAAAATTCCACTCAGCGACACTGCACACTGCTCCAGCAGTACAAAGACCAAAACTGTACCGACGTCCAACATAACCCCATAATCCACACAATGGGGTCAAGAAACAGCAATGTAAATTTAAAATAAAGAGAGATATTTAAGTTCATGACAATGTAAACTAAATTGGATCAAGGATGAAAGGTACTTGCAGGTTCCACATTCTAGATACCTTTTTGAAGTGAAGTTGAACATCAGTGTGATAATTAAGGAAGAGTTCAAGTTCAACAATTAAACATGGGATGGAACAGGAAGGGTGAGGTAAAGGTTCCCTCACGACCAAGTGCATAATGATGCGCCACTTAGCCGAGCATGATAAACTAGGGTGCGTCCAAGTGTTCAGTTCCTACCCTGCTCTGCTCTAGGGTGGTAGTAATTAGGATACTATAATTGGTCTAAATTGCCCTTTCCCCACCCAGTCAGCTAAAGAATGTGGTGCACTCAGAGATACTGCATGGAAACCAGCTCTTCTGTGCCGAACAGACAGCCCAAACTGACCTAGTGCCATTTGCCAGCACTTGGCCCATATCCCTCTAAACCCTCCCTATTCATATACCCATCCAGATACCATTTAAATACTGTAATTTGTTATGGACCAGGTCAGATGCCCCCTCAAAATATTTCAAGAAGGTAGCCCAGACCCTAACTTTGCTAAGTGTTTTAAGCAGGTGGAAAGTGGATATTCCAGGAGGGATGCAGCTGCTCAATCCACTTAGTTTTAACCAAAACAGAATTTATTTACAAGATTACTGAATGAAACACAAAGACAACTTGTCTGAAAACCAAACAGATTATCCCAACTTAATGATGCTGTTCCAATGACTTGCAACAATCCCCAAAAATACTCCTTGGCCAAAAAACAAAAAGGAAAAAACTAACAGGTTCTGACAGGAGGGATATCAGAGAGAGGGAGGGTCAGCATGGACCTGCTTCTTTGGGTCCAGCAGCTTTACAACTGCCTGACTGCTTTCAGTGAATAACCGGACCGAACCAGACCAGACCAGAGAAAAGCGGAGCTAGGAGAACTGGCCACTCCCTTTTCATTGTATAAGGCTTTTTTAAAACTTGAAAGCCTTTATTCCAAGGCAGTATCTGTTAGCTATAATCAAATTGACCTTAAAACCCTTCAAATCCAGACTTTTTGGAATCTCTGCTTTCATAACCTCTGTAAAAAAAAACCAAGGACAGCATAACCATGTTATAGGAGCAGCATTGTCACAGATTGTACCAGCCTCCACCACTTCCTCTGCTCGCTCACTCCTTACACACACCACCCTCTGCATGAAAAAGTTGCCCCTCAGTTCTCTTTTAAATCTCCCCCCCCCCCCCGCCTACTCTTAAACCTCTACCCTCTAGTTTTGGACTCTCCTACCCTGGGAAGAAGACTTGGCTATTCACCCATTCTATGCCCCTCATGATTGTAGAAACTTCTGTAACATCACCCCTCAACCTCCAATGCTCCAGTGAAGAAAGCCCCAGTCTATTCAGCCTCTTCCAATAGTTCAAACCTTCCAGTCCCAGCGACATCTTTGTAAATCTTTTCTGCACCCTCTCAAGTTTAACAATTTTCCTCCCTCACCATCTTCAATATTTCAGGGGAAAAGCACATGTACAATTGAGAAGGTGACAGAATCAGGGCAGAATGTGTTACCCCGCTATAGGTGAACAGCTGCTGGCATGTTAAATGGCCCACAAGGATGAGATCTTCAGTGAATGCAGGGCACCTGTACTCCCACAGAATCCTACAGTGTGGAAACAGGCCCTTCAGCCCAACAATTCCACACCGACCCTCCAAAGAGTAACCCACCCAGACCCATTCCCCTACTATTCTACATTTACCCCAGACTAATGAACCTAACCTACACATCTTTGGATTGTGGGAGGAAACTAGAGCACGTGGAGGAAACCCACGCAGACACAGGGAGAATGTACAAACTCCACACAGACAGTGGCTTGAGGCTGGAATCAAACTTGGGTCCCTGGGGCTGTGAGTCAGCCGTGCTAACCACTGAGGCACTCTGCTGTCCCCTAGCCCAAACAAGACCTGATGGAAAGCTAGGTACTGTGGAGGAGCAGAGAGAATTTGGGGATCGGTGTATAAAATCACTTAAAAAGCTAGTGGACAGCTACAAAACAAAATAGCTGGAGTTCTGCCTTTGTCCAGTTAGGGATCTAAAGGAGACAAACCTATGATACAGTTAAATAAATCACTGACTTTTCATATAGATACCTTTTATGGTGCGTACAGTTCTGGACAGTCAACCTCGTATGGACTTAACATCGTAAGGAGCAAATTGCAGTTTCACCAAAAACACAGACTAAAAAGGGTTAATTTATGTGGCAAGATTATATAGAATAGGGTTGTATCTTGAAGAACATAGACGGTGGAGGGGTGATGTAACCATGCATTTGGGATGCTGGGGTACATAAAGGAAGAAATCATTTCTGTTACTTGCTAAGTCGAGAAAAAGGGGGTCAATAATCTTTATGAGAGCTGGGTTGGTTAGGGGGATACCTTTGCAATTCACAGTGGCGGCAATCTGGACCTCATTCCCTCCCAAAACAGCTGAGATTATTGGGGTTTGCAATTATAAAGAATGCATCTTTAAGTTTTATATTTGAGACAGTCAGGTTAAGAGTAAAGAAACGTGGCTAAGTAGATGGAGTTGACAAAGATCAATAGAACCAAAATGGCAGAACAGGCTTGAGGGGCTGAATGGTCTCTACCTGCTCCTTCTCATTATGTACATAAAGGCATACAACATCATTTCACACTGTTCAGGTTAGGATTCACTAACCATAAGATTAGCAGCAGAATTAGGCCATTCTGCCCAGCTATTCAATCATGACTGATGTCCTTCTCAACCTCATTCTCCTGCCTTCTCCCTGTAACCCCGATCCCATTACTATTCAAGAACCTATCACACTCTTAAATCCACTGAAATGATTTGTGGCAATGAGGTCCACAGATTCACCACACTCTGGCTGAAGAAATTACTCCCTTCATTTTGAAGCTGTACCCTTGGGTCCTAAGCACTCTTACCAACTGGGACATTTCTTCCAGGTCCCTCAGTATTCTGTAAGTTTCAATCAGATCCCCAACACCCACCTCGCTCCCCCGCCCCCCCCCCCCCCCCCTCACCCTTCTAAACTCAGAGTACAGATGTTGTGGTTCTGTTCGCCGAGCTGGAAGTTTTTGCTGCAAACGTTTCGTTCCCTGGCTAGGGAACATCATCAGTGCTATTGGAGCCTCCTGTGAAGCGCTGCTTTGATGTTTCTTCCGGTATTTATAGTGGTTTGTTCTTGCCGCTTCCGGGTGTCAGTTTCAGCTGTAGTGGTTTGTATATGGGGTCCAGGTCCATGTGTCTGTTAATGGAGTTTGTGGATGAATGCCATGCCTCTAGGAATTCCCTGGCTGTTCTCTGTCTGGCTTGTCCTATGATGGTAGTGTTTTCCCAGTCAAATTCATGTTCCTGGTTGTCTGAGTGTATGGCTACTAGGGATAGCTGGTCGTGTCGTTTTGTGGCTAGCTGATGTTCATGGATGCGGATTGTTAGCTGTCTTCCTGTTTGTCCTATGTAGTGTTTTGTGCAGTCCTTGCATGGTATTTTGTAAACTACGTTAGTTTGGCTCGTGCTGGCTATTGGGTCCTTTGTTCTAGTGATTTGTTGTCGGAGTGTGGAAGTAGGCTTGTGTGCTGTTATGAGTCCTAAGGGTCGCAGTAATCTGGCTGTCAGTTCTGAGACGCTCCTGACGTATGGTAGTCGTGGCTACCAAATCTTCAACCAGACTTCAGAGTACAGACCCAGGATTCTCAACCGCTCCTCATTACAGCCCCTTCATCTCCGGGACCTTTGCTGTGAACCTCCTCTGCAGCGACTCCAATGCTTGAATATCCTTCCTTAGATACAAGGCCCAAAACTGCTCACAACAACAATCTGAAGAAATGGTGATCGAGGTT
This sequence comes from Hemiscyllium ocellatum, assembly GCF_020745735.1. NCBI lineage: Eukaryota > Metazoa > Chordata > Chondrichthyes > Orectolobiformes > Hemiscylliidae > Hemiscyllium > Hemiscyllium ocellatum. Next base: position 57,906,167 of record NC_083415.1, read on the forward strand.
TGAAATGGTCAAAATGCTCAACCCAGGATGGTGGCAGGGAAGAATAGAACATAAATCCAGTAACAAAAAAGTGTCAAGACATTCCCAAAACATCAAATTTAGAGGGAACATGCTCATGTCGCACAAGCACAAATTTCATCTGACACATCAATAAAGTGGTGCCATTTTAGTGGGACAACACAGCTGACCATCCTGCCCACAATGACCCAAGGATAAAGGCCAGATTCTATAAACAATATTACTGAAAGTGTCCCACAGTTCAAGAGGACTTTACATTCACACAATAGTCGATATGCTGCTGTTCAAATCAAATCAAACAAAAATAAAATAATCTTACATTTAAAAAAAAGACTCTTTTTCCCCATGCAGCCCATTACAATAAAACAAGATCACTACCTGGGCAATACCTTCTTTGAGCACTTCTTTATAGATGCTGAAGAGACCAGCTGTAAAATCATCCACTTCGACAGTGCTGAAAGAGAAATGGCAGAGAACAGTTACTTGGCATTTCTCTAGCAGGTCATGGACATCGCTGGCTGGGCCAGCATTTATTGCCCGTCCCTAGTTACCCTCAAGAAGCTGATGATGAACTGCCCTCTCGACATGCTGCAGTCCATACACTGTAGGTTGACCCACAATGCTCAGAGGGAGGGAATTCCACAGTTTTGATCCAGTGACAGTGTAGGAACAGTGACACATTTCCAAGTCAGGATGGGAACTGGCTTGACTACAGTAAAGCCTAAAGGCTGCTCACTACACAATCAAAACACAGCCACACTAATGCTCTGGAATTTTTCAAGCACCGTTACCAGTGGTGATTGCATATTGATTTGACGGAGCGAGTGGAGTTGAGTGACCTGAACAAAGGACCTGGTTTCTGAGGTTTTCCACATTACAGCTCATCAGGATCAGAACCCCAACACAAAACAAAGAGTGATATCACAGGAAAACCATAATTCCATCAATTGCTATTAACTGCTACTTTGATGATTATAGCTTACTTTGAGATTGAAGGTAAATAGGAGAACTATTTGCAGGTTGTAACTATAGAAATAGCAGGTAATGTTAAAAAAATTAGTGACTCAGTAAATAAAGTAGATGTCTGTCTAGGTGATGTGTTGTAACTGCATGATACAGGAGCTGGTGGACCACATGGTGGCTCATAGTGACCCCATCTTTACTAAGTGTTGCTTGCTTGAGGAACTCCTGCTCAGAGTTGATGAGCTGGAGTCAGCACTTCGAGCACTGCACCACATTGGTAAAGCACAGACATGAGACGGCTCAGGGAATCCCTTACGGACTCAGACCTGTAAGTCTCTCTCTTAGTTCATCCCGGAGATTGTACTCTTTGGAAGTGTGGAATTAAAAAACCTCTTACAGACAGATTAGTATAATTTTAGCCATCCACATTATTTACCAATAGAATCACTGTTACAACGTAACACCAATACCTAGAAGCTAAACTAACTAGGTCCTAATAACCTAGGAGAGTAGGGTACCAGATCTTCAAGTGCCCCAGCAGCCTACTCCAATGCACTGATACAAAGTGGCTTCCTTTATACAAAAGTTTACAAAAACATTACATGTTCTTAATTAGACAGATAACAGTGAAAGATAATAATTCGTAAGGAAGAAAAATTAATTGATAGGTCTTTGTACGCCTGACTAATCACTCCTATAGGCCCTAAGCCATTCAGCAGGTGGGAAAAACCTACCCAGCCAAGATAGGAGTTTATCTCGCTAGCAGGCGCCTATCATGAAGAGGTACCAGTCTGAGCCAATTGGAGAGTTCATAAGGTAAGCACAGCTTGCATGTCAGAAACAATTATTTCTCAAAATGGCTTCTTAGCACGGATGGCAAACTTTTGACCGTAAAATGACCATTGTGGCACAATCTCTTCAATGTTAGGTTTAGAATAATTTCTAAGCTCGGAGCAGATTCCTGCTTTTTAAGCACCGAATCATTCTGTACCGGAGGCTGAGATGTTACCATTAGGTTACATTTAAACTGACTAATTTGTCTCAAATTAAATGTCCTTTTCTTTCAGGGTTGTGATTCAAACTCAAATAAAACACAAGATCTAATTAGTTAGAATTGACAGTGGGGCAGTCTGTAAGGTCTATAGAGTGATCTGCAAGAACAGCAAGTTAGTTAAAACTTCAACAATATTACCTTTTACACAGAGTTAAAAATCACAACACCTGGTTATAGTGACTATAATAAAAATAATATAAATATAATATAAATCATGACTATAAACTGGTGTTGTGTGATTTTTAACTTTGTACACCCCAGTCCAACACCAGCATCTCCAAATCATGACCTTTTACAGAGTTTGTATTTAATAACAGGTAATGGCTGCTCAATATCATAACGTCCCAAAGTACAACTAAATTCAATCCATAGCAGGTAAGTCACTAATTTTCTACTGACTTCAGCAGCCTCAGCACTAAAATGGTCTCTCTCTGTCTTTGTCCCTCTCTAGTGTCTTGTTGAACTCTCAAGTCAGGGTCTTGTAACAGCAAAGATGTTTTACTTTCTTTGTCTGCCCCGCCTTGCAAGGGGTAATAAGAATCCATTATAATTGACAGGATCTGATGTCAATTACAAGGCTTTTGGTAGTACAGAGTTTCGTTTCAGGGTCAGAATCAAACACGGTCATTAATTTTACACTAACGGCTGTGAATGTTCTCACTTGGTGTCCTGTTCATATAGATTCACCAATGCTAAGGCAACTGTTCTTAATTGCCTTAGAGCATCTCGTTATCACTTGGTGAGCCCAGGCGGCCCTATCTTCTGCATAACTCGAGATCCCCCCCACTCTTTTTCCGAGCCTTCCTGCCTGTCTATTTTCTAGTGCAGTAAATGTGTTCTATAATTCAGCATTATATTTTAGTCTAAATGTTTAAAGACAAGTTTTAAGGCTATAGGCGTTCTCAACATCACAGAAAGGGAAGAGTTATCTGGGTGCTGTGTTTCAGGAGGCAGTCACACCCCTTTCATTATCTCTCTGAAATGTGGTCGGTGGTCAGGGAGAGGAGGGTGTGACCACGAGCGAGACAGGTAGACGGATCCTGGAGATGGTGTTGGAGGAGCCTCACTCATTGAGCTTGTCTAACAGGTTTGAGATTCTTGCTCCACGTGCATGAGCAAATTGACGACAGCACCACGGTACAGGCAACTATTCAAGAGCAGAGGGGGTAGGAAAAAGAAATGTCGTTGTAAATCAGGGATAATATAGTTAGGGGAACCGACATTGTTCACTGTGGCCAGGATGGAGTCCCAAAGACACTGGTGCCCGAGTTCAGGATTACCATCTGGGCTGCAGAGGAACATGGAGCGGACAGGGAAGACCCAGTTGTTGTGGTCCATGTAGGTACCGACGATATCGGCAGAAAAAGAGGAAAAAGAGATTCTGCTGAGGGAATATGAGCAGCTTGGGGTTAAACTGAAAAGCAGAACCAAAAGAAAAAACAATAATTTCTGGATTACTACCCGAGCCACAAACTACCTGGTAAAAGGTCAACAAGAATAAAAAGAGATAAACATATCGCTCAAAGATTGGCAAGGAGGAAACAGGTTCAAATTCATGGGAAATTGGCACCAGTCGTGGGGATGAAGGGAGCTGTTCCAATGGGACGGGCTCCACCCTTATTATACTAGGACCAGAGTCTTGGTGAATCACATAACTAAGGCTTTAAACTAGATAGTTTGGGAGGACCATTGTGGGAAGGGTAATGTGATGAGGGCTCAGAAGTTAAAGGTTCAAGAAAAAAAAGTGTCAGGAGTCTAACTTCAGGCACAGCAGATATGGGGATAACTATGAGAAGGGGCCAGTCAACACAGGAATGAGGGTGTTGTACTTAAATGCACGCAAGATGAGAAACAAGGTTGTAGTGCAACCTACAATAAGATTGTAGTGCAGACGGAAATTGGCAGGTATGATGTTGTGGGCATCACAGAGACATGGTTGGATGGGAATCCGGGCTGGGAACTTCATATCCAAAGATAGGTGTCCTACTGAAAATGACAGAGATGGGCTGTTGAGTAAGAAATTAAATTAAACTGATAGCAAGAAGTGATTTGGAAGGCATAGAATCTGTGTGGGTAGAAAGAAAGGAAAGAGAAAAAAAAAAGACCCTGATGGGACTTACGTGCAGGCTTCCTGGCAGTAGTCAGGATGAGGGAAAGACAATAAAGTAGAAGATAGAAAAGGCATGCAAGAAAGACATTGCTGCAATAATCATGGAGGACTTCAAAATGCAGATGGACTGGGAAAATCAGATTGGTAGCAGATCCCAGAGATAGGAATTCATGGAATACCTACAAGATTTTTTTTGGAGCAGATTGAAGAACCCATGAGGCAACAGGCAATTCAGAATTTGGGGATATGTAATGAGGCAGACACGATTAGGGAGCTGAAGGTGAAAGAGCCCAATGGGACAGTGACCAGGATATGATAGAATTCACCCTGCAGTTTGAGGGGGAGAAGATTGAGTCAGATGTAATGGTGTTACATTTGAGTAACGGTAATTACATGATGGACGAGCTGGCCAGAGTTAACTGGAAGGGAAGCCTAGCAGGGAAGATGGTGGAACACCAAGATTGGTCACTGGATCACTGGAGAATTACATTGGAGAAGTAGTAATAGGGAATAAGGAAATGGCAGAGGGACTGAACAGGTATGCTGTATCAGTCACACCAGAACTTCGAGAGAGTCAGGGTTTTTTTTTTAAGATTACTTACAGTGTGGAAACAGGCCCTTCGGCCCAACAAGTCCACACCGACCCGCCAAAGCGCAACCCACCCAGACCCCTACATTTAACCCTTACCTAACACTACGGGCAATTTAGCACGGCCAATTCACCTGACCCGCACATCTTTGGACTGTGGGAGGAAACCGGAGTACCCGGAGGAAACCCACGCAGACACGGGGAGAACGTGCAAACTCCACACAGTCAGTCGCCTGAGTCGGGAATTGAACCCGGGTCTCAGGCGCTGTGAGGCAGCAGTGCTAACCACTGTGCCACCGTGCCGCCCGTTAGAGGGGAGTATAGTGGCCACCACTAAGAGAAGTGCTGGGGAAGCTGAAAAGGTCTGAAGGTGGATGAATCACCCAGACCAGATGGAGTGCACACCAGGGTTCTGAAGGAGATAGCTGAGGAGATTGTAGAGGCATTGGTGGCGATTTTTCAGGAATCACTGGAGTCAAGGAGAGTTCCAGAAGACTAGAAAATAGTTAAAGCCATTGCAACTCTCTGGAGTAGAGAATTCCAGACATCCACCACCTCTGAGCAAAGGAAATTCCTTTGCATCTCAGTTTTAAATGAGTGCCCTTTTATTTTATAAATATGTCCGAGTCGAAGAGACCCCCACTGTTAGAATTCGCTTCCCAATAGAAGCTAAGGATTAGCAGAGTGGAACTTTTCAATTAATTGGATGGCTGAAAACACAGTATATAATTTTAAGATGAGTTACTTTGGGCTCATGGCTGTATCCTTCTGGAATTCCCATAGTTGGCTAACTTAGGGTTACACTGACAATTTGCTATTCTTAATTCAAAGTGCTGAAGGAATTTGTAGGTGTTCGAATTCATTTTTAAAATATGTACATGTTTAACAACAGCAAATTTCCTGTCGTGTTCACATATCTTTTCAATGATAAACTCTATTTTGGCAGTAGAACGTAAGCTGGCCTGGCTCTTCAGGGGCCAAAACACTTACCTGGATAGTATTTCTAGCCAGAGTTTTTCAGAGTTGAATTAGGAACATGGTTCAGCCATTCAATCCTGCCCTGCCATCCTGTGAAGTCATGCTCTGGCTTTGCCCTTTCATGGGATGTGGCCGGTCACATTTACTGCCCATTTCCAATTATCCCTTCAACTGAGAATCAATCACATTGCTCTGGGTCTGGAGTCACATGTAGGCCAGATTAGTTAAGACAGATTTCCTTCCTTAAAACAAAGGGATTGAGTGAACCAGATGAATTTTTAAAGACAATGGATAATAGGTTTTGTGGTCACAGTTATGGAAACTAGCTTTCAATTCCAGATTTATTAACAGAGTTAATTTCTACCAGCTGCTTTAGTGAGATCCATGTCCCTACAGTATTTGGCCTGCCCTCAGGGCTACCAGTCCAGTTACACTACCACTATGTAATTATCTCCAGGCTGTCCCAAATCCTTCTGGAAGGCACAGTGGCTCAGTGGTTAGCACTGCTACCTCACAGCGTCAGGGACCCATGTTCGATTCCACTCTCGGGCTACTATCTGTGTGGAGTTTACATGCTCCTCTTGTCTTCTGGGTGCTCCGGTTTCCTCCCACGATCCAAAGATGTGCAGGTTAGGTAGATAGGTCATGCTAAATTACCCGTAGTGTTCAGGAATGTGCAGGTTAGGTGTGTTAGCCTTGGGAAATGCAGATAAAGGGTAGGGGGATGGATCTGTGACGGCCTTCAGAGAGTCAGTGTGGACTCGTTGGGCGGAATTGCCTTCCTCCACACTGTGGTGATTCCAAATCTAAGTCTTAAAAATTTGAAGATTTTAAGAATGGTCTGCTTCCACATTGTAGAGACTCAATGATTCCAAATCCACCTGCCTGCCTTAACTCCATATTCTTTTGTCCCTTGGCCAGTTGAAATCTGCCTGCCCATCACTGAAATAGGAAGTTATTGAGTTAACATCTATTGCTTTTTTAAAAATTCGTTTGTGCAATGAGGCAGTTTGCTAACTTAACCAAAGTTCATCATCAAACCCACAATACAAGTAGAGGCCATTCAGTAACAACCATCTAAACAGCATCCCACCCAGATCCAGAACCATACACCCACCCTATCCCCACAACCCCTCATTTCCCACCTAGCCTACACATCCCTGAACACTATGGACAAGTTAGCATGGCCAAACCACCTAACCTGTACATCTTTGGACTGTGGGAGGAAACTGGGAGGAAGCCCATGCAGATACAGGGAGAATGTGCAAACTCCACACAGACAGTTGCCTGGAGGATGGAATCAACCCAGGTCTCTGTCACTGTGAGGCAGCAGTGCTAACCACTGCCCATCCCTAATTACCCAAAGGGCAACTGAGATTGAACTGCACTGTTGTGGGTCCTAGTCACATGCAAGGCCAGAACAGGTAGCAGATTTCCTTCCCGAATGGATAATAGTGAAGCAAATAGTTCTTCATGTCAGTCAGTAATGGTTATACGGTCACTGTTAGGGGAGCTTTTCATTCCAGAATTTTATTGAAATCAATTCCAGGTCCCAAGAACACTAGGCTAGACCTCTGGATTGCTAGGCCAGTGCTAATACCATCATGGCACTACCTTTCACATTACTATTACCCTTTAAATGAAATGCTATTTCTGAACTCCTCTTCAGGTGGCCTGCTTTCAAGATTATCGTAGGATTTCCCATCAATGAGGAAAGCTTCAATGCATACAATTCAAACTCTCAATCTCAATCCCTGCTGAACTTCATATGTTCCATTAGACTACAGGATTATTTATACAATGGCTCTCCAAATCCTGTATTAAGAAGTTGTATAACATAACAAATCATAAGAGTGATTGTTAAGTAAACTAGTGACACTCCATTCAAGGACAATCTGCCCTTGCTACAATGCAGTGTTGTTCGACCAGAACGTTTTGTAGTTTGTAACTTGCTCAGCATTGTCAGCTGGAACATCACAATCATTCAGTACTCACAATATCGTTACATATCTTTTCTTGGAGACACACAACTTTCTAAAAATTGCCTTCCTAAACAGTGGATGATGTGAAACAGAACAAAATGGAGAATAGAGGACTTCTCAGTACAGTAACTCCTCACTTAACATTGCAGCTGTGTTCCTGCTAAGTGCTACTTGGACCGAAACAAAGTCACACGTGTCAAGTGTTACAATCCCAGCCAATGACACTACTGGACAAAATCAGAGCCCAGAATGAAACCTGGTGTGGTGGGTTATGCGTATTATTTTAATGGTGTAGCACAGCAGCTCATAGGTCAGCACTGCTGCTTCACAGTGCCACGGACCCGGGTTAGATTCCACCCTCGAGCGACCGTCCGTGTGGAGTTTGTACATTCTATCAATGTCTGCCCGAGTTTCCGCTGGGTGCTCTAGTTCTTTCCCGCAGTCCAAAGATGTGTAGGTTAGGTGGATTGGCCATGCTAAATTACCCATAGCTTCCAGAGACGTGCAGGTGAGGCGGGAAATGATGGGTTACAGGGATAGGATAAGAGGGTGGGTCTGGGTGAGATGGTCTTCCGAGTGTCAGTGTGGACTCGATGGGCCAACTGGCCTGCCTCCACACTGCAGGGATTCTAACATTTTGGTCATTCACTGAAATACAAGTACATACTTTTCTTCAACAATAGAATGGAAATGTAAGTAAAAAAAACAAACCAAAAACAAGAAAATGAAACTAAATAGCGAACAAAAATGTTCAAAATTTTAAAACTCACAGAAAGACACGCTCCAATGTCATCAGTATGGCCCCACCATCCAGAAATAGAAACCCTTTTGTGACATACCTTTATATTTTATTCAACTGATTCTTCCCAGTTCTTTCCCACGAAGAGCAAAATCTTCTTACATGAATAACCTTAAACCCGAGGGCTTAGATTCTCTTAGCTTTCAATAATATGCAGAGGTCTAACCCAACACTTCCAGCCTAGAAACTGCACAAACTAACTTCCTACTAAAGGTAACTTACAGCGTGAACTATTCTATCTTTTTTTAAGAACAGAAAATATATTGCGCTACTGACCCCAGTAGGTATCCTACAGAAGTGCTCAAAGGCTTACAAACTCAAGTTTTCCCAAACTAAAATCCATTCTGGATTACCTTAAACCAAAAACAAGCTAATGACCATCAACCTTGATCCTTCCAGTCATAAACACAGCACAATACTAACAAGCTTCCATTAACACTCCAGTGTGCCTGCCTCATATCACGTATTGCAATAGATCAGGATTATTCACTCCTTCACAAAAGTATCCAACCAACATGCATGTGTCACTAGTTTGAATTCCAATCTCGAAAAATGTGAATATAATCAAACACTTGTCATCATGTAAGTGAATCAAATTCTTTCACTGAATCAAATACCAAAGCTTCAGTTAAGTTCTGCTTGACCTTTATCAGAAAATAAACGATAAAAAAAATTGAAGTTTAAATACTGTACACGCCTAATATCCTGTTTCTGTAGTCGAAATAACTCAAAAACAAAAGAAAGAGAGAGAGAGAGAAAAGTGGCAAATGGGAGAATGGTTTCTAAATGGCGATAGTGGAAAAAGGTAGCAGAAACAGAAATCCTGGTGCCAAGTACACACAACAGCCCAATTACATACAGGTTTTTCCAAGTGAAACAACGTAGCATGGGGCAAAACCTAAAACGATGACTTGCCATACAATAGCTTTGATCAAAAATCAGAAAATACACCGTCTAGGTTACCAAGTCCAACTTGATAGAAGACAGTACAATTGCCTTACCTTGCTAGGGCTTTGGTTAGAAATTCGGAGTCCTGGCTTATTCTGTCAACCAGCATATTAAAGTCTTGTTGAACCTCACACGCCTGTGTGAACAGTTTCTTCGGTACGGGTGATGGGAAGAGACTAAATGGTGCATAGCTAGTTGCCTTTTGAAAAAGAAAGAAAAATGGTGTCGATCAATTAATTTTGGTGTCTGACACATATTAGAATTCAACAAATAAAAGGATACAAGAAAGATTAAAAACAACTGCTGGAAGTTTTACAACATTACTGGAACCACAAAGATGTTCCATTCAAGTCTGTGATAGGACAAGACCAGTTAATATCGTGGGTGCTGACCTAGTCCTAATGGAAGGTCTGTTTACTTGCACTTATACTGCGTCTTAAAATGTACCAAAGTCTCCCAAAGTACATAACAGAAAAAATATCATCAACTCAGAGGAAGAGATATTTGGATCAAGTGATCATGTTTTTGCCAAACAGTGATCAGTTTTAAGGAGCAAACATCTACACAAGGAGGGACAAGGCAGCAGAGAGATTTCAGGAGGCAATTCCTGAGCAACGTAGCAGAAAAGATAGCGACCAATCAGGGGACAAGGGAAATGTTTGGGGCAGGGTGCAAAGAAATGTCAGAACTGAGAAATTATGGAGTTCTAGGAGGCCCAGAGCTGGAAGAGAAGAAAAATAGGCAGAGCTCATACAGGAATCTAAACGTCAGCATGAGAACTCAGAAATCAAAGAGTTTGAGACGAGAGTGTATATGGATCAATCTTTAGCAGTACATCAGGGTCAAGGATGATCCATGGATTACAGGGTAAAAGTGAAACAGCCTCTTGTTGACTTTCACAAACTGAATTCAAATCCCCAAATTGTAAGAATGAATATGGAGTACAGGGCTGGTTCCTCAACTAGACCCTCCTTGCTCCTGGATTACTGATCCAGCAACATAATCACTAGTAAAGGTAGTCAGTAAATAAAACAATGAGAATGGTTTCACTTAACCGGTTACGGACATTACTTTGGTGTTGGTTTTATGAAAGGCACTACAAAGATGCAAGCTCTTTCTCACGAATTAGGTTGTACGTTTGCTCACTGAGCTGGTAGATATGGTTTCAGATGTTTCGTCACCATGCTAGGTAACATTATCAGTGAGCCTCTGACGAAGCATTGGTGTTCCATCCCACTGGCTATTTATTGGTCTCAGTTTGTTGTGGTGGGTGATATCACTTCCAGTTCTATTTCGGAGAGGTTGGTAAATGGGGCCCATATCGATATGCTTGGTAATGGAGTCCTGGTTTGAATGCCAGGCCTCTAGGAATTCCCAAGCATGTGTTTGTCTGGCCTGTCCCAGGATGGATGTATTGTCCCAGTTGAACTTGTGTCCCTCTTCATTTGTGTCCATAGATACCAGTGACAGTCGGTCATGTCTTTAGGTGGCTATTTGGTGTGCTCATGTATCCTGGTGGCTAGCTTACTGCCCAATATAATGTTGGTTCCAGTCCTTGCAGGGTGATGCTCGTTCTGCTGGCTGTGGGTATAGGGTCCTGTAAATTCATCAGGAACTGTTCCAGTATGTTGGTAGGTTTGTAAGCCAACATGATGCCTAGGGGCCAGAGTACTCTAGTCGTCATCGTTGAGATGTCTTTAATGTACGACAGGATGGCCAGAGTTTCTGGGTGTGTTGTGTAGGAATCGGTGGACTGCGTTTATCAGGTACCCAATGTTCCTGAATATGGATGTAGGTTTGCTCACTGAGCTGGAAGGTTCATTTTCAGATGTTTCATCACCATACTATGTAACATCTTCAGTGAGCCTCCGGACAAAGCACTTCTATTATTTTTTGCTTTGTATTTATATGTTTGGGTTTCCTTGGAGTGGTGATGTCACTTCCTGTTCTTTTTCTCAGGGGGTGGTAAATAGGATTCAAGTCAATGTGTTTGTTAATAGACTTCCAGTTGGAATGCCATGCCTCTAGGAATTCTCGTGCATGTCTCTATTTGGCTTGTCCTAGGATGGATGTGTTGTCCCAGTCGAAGTGGTGTCCTCCCTCATCTGTATGCAAAGGTACTAGTGAGAGTGTGTCATGTCTTTTTGTGGCTAGTTGATGTTCATGTATCCTGCTGGCTAGTTTTCTGCCTGTTTGTCCAATGTAGTTTGTTACAGTTCTTGCACAGTGTTTTGTAAGTGACATTAGTTTATTGGGAAACGACATCACCAACCCAAGCAAACCAAAAAACACAAATAGAAAGCAGGAAACATCAGCAGTGCTTTGTCCTGAGGCTCACTGAAGATGTTACCTCGCAGGGTGACAAAACGTCTGAAAACAAACCTTCCAGCTCAGCGAGCAAACCTACATCCAGAACCTCAACCTGAGCTACAAATCTTCTCAAAACTTCCTGAACATGTTGTAAAGGTGTTTTTCCTCGGCTTCTTATAGTCCCTGGGTGCTGCAATGTGTTGCGGCTCGTTTAAATAAGGTCCTGATGCAGCTGTTTATGGGTGTTGGGGTGATTGCTCCTGTAGTTGAGTATCTGGTCAGTGTGTGGCTTTCCTGTAAACACTGGTCTGCAGCTCTCCATTGGCTTTGCGTTCTACCATGACAGAGGCTGGGAAATCTCTTCCTCTTTGGTGAACGTTATACCGGTAAGGGTGTTGTTTAAAAGTTTGTGGGTTTCTTCTGATTTGATGCGGTTCGGGATGACAAACTTATCATCCACGTAGCAGACCCAAAGCTTGGGCTGGATTATGGGAAGGGCTGTTTGTTCTAATCTCTGCACAACTGCTTTTGCTAACAGTCCTGATGTTGGTGATCGCATAGGTATCCTATTGACTTGTTTGTACATCGTGTCATTGAAGGTGAAGTGACTTGTTAGGCACAAGTTTATCAGAATTTGAGACAGGAGGTGAATTGCAGGTGGAGAACAAGCCGATAAAATAAATACAAGCTGCTGTTTGAGGCCAATAGTCTTGCTTCTGGCTAGTGTAAAAACAAACACTTTCAAAAGGACCAACCTCAGAGCTAGATGGCTCCTCTTTCGTCCTCATGAGAACTCCATGAAGAAGAGCTGCATCCTTTGCTGCCATGATCAGCTGTTGGATAAGGCTGTTGTTGTGGAGCACTTCATCATCAGCAACTGGAGGCAAAAGCACCTGCCAGAAAACAATACAGCCAGAATCAGAAACATTAGAATGTCAACAAGCTTCCAACCTTCCCACCATCTCCAACTCATCCCTCCTCTCAACTCACGTCATTCGGATCCTTGAGTGTTGCTGGACAGAATATGAGAGACATTAGAGAATTGTAGAAAATATTGATCAGGAGGAAAAAATTAGAGTATGACAGAATGCTAGCTGGAAATTTAAACTTGGATACCAAGAGTTTCTGCAAGAGTTTAAAAAAAAGAGAATATGTGACAGTAGTCCTTCTGAAAGGGCACATATGGAGTTATTAATTGATTGCTGGTCTAACACCACCAAGTGGACTGGAGTTGTTGAGGAAGGCAGTTCACTATCTACATCAAAAGGGCAACTAGAGATAGGCAATAAATTCTGGCAAAACACACACACTCCATGAAATATTTTTTTAAAAATGATACTTATGCGAGGTCCCCACCTTATCTTACATGATGGCCACAAACCCACCATATCAAGTGCCCTGGATAAATCTCACATTTCGTTGGCACTCATTTTCATAGACTGTCCTCAGAGCCACAGAAAAAGCCCATCACTCCCACGTCAGTCAAAAGAATCCAACTATTCTAATCCCATTTTTAAGCACGTGGCCCATAGCCTTATATGCTTCGGCATCTCAAGTGCATACTTCTTAAATGTTATGGAGGATTTCTGCCTGTTACCCTATTCAGCAATAGGTTCAAGACTGCCAACATCCTCTGGGTGAAAATATTTTTCCACAAAACTGACTAAACCTTCTGACCTTTTCCTTAAATCTATGCCCCTGGTCACTGATCTCTCCAAAGAGAAAGGTTTCAGTCCATCCTATTTGTGCCCCTCAATCTTATAAATCTCAACCATGCTCCTCCCTCAGTCTCCTCAGCTCAAAGTAAAACAACCAGTTTATCTAACCTAACTTCATAACTAATACTCTCCAGCTGAAGCAACATCCTGCAAAATCTCCTCTGTACCCTCATCAGTGCAATCACATCCCTCCTATGACGTAGAATCACAAAACTCTAGCAGGTGTTTGCAGGTAAAGGGACGGCTGGAAAATGGGAAGCCTTCAGAAATGAGATAACAAGAATCCAGAGAAAGTATATTCCTGTCAGGGTAAAAGGGAAGGCTGGTAGGTATAGGGAATGCTGGATGACTAAAGTAATTGAGGGTTGGGTTAAGAAAAAGAAGGAAGCATATGTCAGGTATAAACAGGATAGATCGAGTGAATCCTTAGAAGAGTATAAAGGAAGTAGGAATATACTTGAGGGAAATCATGAGGGCAAAATGGGGACATGAGATAGCTTTGGCAAATAGAATTAAGGAGAATCCAAAGGGTTTTTACAAATATATTAAGGACAAATGGGTAACTAGGGAGAGAATAGGGCCCCTCAAAGATCAGCAAGGCGGCCTTTGTGTGGAGCCACAAAAAATGGGGGAGATACTAAATGAATATTTTGCATCAGTATTTACTGTGGAAAAGGATATGGAAGATATAGATTGTAGGGAAATAGATGGTGACATCTCGCAAAATGTCAAGATTACAGAGGAGGAAGTGCTGGATGTCTTGAAATGGTTAAAGGTGGATAAATCCCCAGGACCTGATCAGGTGCCGGAAGACTTGAGGTTGGCTAATGTGATGCCACGGTTTAAGGAGGGCGGTAAAGACAAGCCAGGGAACTATAGACTGGTGAGCCTAACCTCGGTGGTGAGCAGGTTGTTGGAGGGAATCCTGAGGGGCAGGATGTACATGTATTTGGAAAGGCAAGGACTGATTAGGGATAGTCAACATGGCTTTGTGCATGGGAAATCATGTCTCTCAAACTTGACTGAGTTTTTTGAAGAAGTAACAACGAAGATGAGGGGCAGATCAGTAGATGTGATCTATATGGACTTCAGTAAACCGTTTGACAAAGTTCCCCATGGGAGACTGATTAGCAAGGTTAGATCTCATGGAATACAGGGAGAACTAGTCATTTGGATACAGAACTGGCTCAAAGGGAGAAGACAGTGGGTGGTGATGGAGGGTTGATTTTCAGACTGGAGGCCTGTGACCAGTGGAGTGCCATAAGGATATGTGCTGGGCCCTCTACTTTTTGTCATTTACATAAATGATTTGGATGCGAGCATAAGACGTACAGTTAGTAAGTTTGTAGATGACACCAAAATTGGAGGTGTAGTGGACAGTGAAGAGGGTTACCTCAGATTACAACAGGATGGGCCAATGGGCTGAGAAGTGGCAGATGGAGTTTAATTCAGATAAATGCGAGGTACTGCATTTTGGGAAAGCAAATCTTAGCAGGATTTATACACTTAATGGTAAGGTGCTAGGGAGTGCTGCTGAACAAAGACACCTTGGAGTGCAGGTTCATAGCTCCTTGAAAGTGGTGTCGCAGGCAGATAGGATAGTGAAGGTGGTGTTTGGTGTGCTTTCCTTTATTGTTCAGAGTATTGAGTACAGGAGTTGGGAGGTCATGTTGCGGCTGTACAGGACGTTGGTTAGGCCACTGTTGGAATATTGTGTGCAATTCTGGTCTCCTTCCTATCGGAAAGATGTTGCGAAACTTGAAAGGGTTCAGAAAAGATTTACAAGGATGTTACCAGGGTTGGAGGATCTGACCTACAGGGAGAGGCTGAACAGGCTGGGACTGTTTCCCCTGGAGCGTTGGAGGCTGAGGGGCGACCTTATAGAGGTTTACAAAATTAAAGGGGGCACGGATAGGATAAATAGACAAAGTATTTTCCCTGGGGTCGGGTAGTCCAGAACTAGAGGGTATAGGTTTAGGGTGAGAGGGAAAAGATATGAGAGACGCAAGGGGCAACTTTTTCATGCAGAGGGTGATACGTGTATGGAATGAGCTGCCAGAGGATGTGGTGGAGGCTGGTACAATTGCAACATTTAAGAGGCATTTGGATGGGTATATGAATAGGAAGGGTTCGGAGGGATATGGGCTGGGTGCTGGCAGGTGGGACTAAATTTGGTTGGGATATCTGGTTGGCATGGACAGGTTGGACCGAAGGGTCTGTTTCCATGCTGTACATCTCTATGACTCAGTGCATCACTTCATATTTACTTGGAATGAGTTCCACCTGCCACTGATCAGCCCATATATACGTTCCAGTTCTTGTAACCTCCTTGAAATTTAACACCCCACTATTTTCAATAGTCAATAGGTGCAGGAAGAGGCCGGTCGGTCCTTTGAGCCAGCATCACCATTCATTATGGTGATCATCCACAAGCAGTATCCTGCTCCTGGCCTTATCACCATAACCCTTGATTCCACAATCTTGAAGAGCTCTATCCATCTCCAGAGACTTGGCCTTCACTACCTTTTGGGGAAGAGCATTCTATATATCGACCACTCTCTGGGTGAAGAAATTTCTCCTCAACTTTGTTCTAAATGGCCTACCCCTTATTTTTAAACTATGTCCTCTGGTTCTGGACTCACCCATCAACAGAAACGCACTTCCTGCCTCCAGTGTCCAATCCTTTAATAATCTTATACGTCTCAATCAGATCCCCTCTCAGTCTTCTAAACCAAGGGTATACAAGCCCAGTCGCTCCAATCTTTCAACATATGATAGTCCTGCCATTCCAGGAATTGACCTCGTGAACCTACGCTGCACTCCCTCAATAGCCAGAACGTCCTTCCTCAAATTTGGAAACCAAAACTGCACACAAAACTCCAGGTGCGGTCTCACCAGGGCCCTGTACAGCTGCAGAAGGACCTCTTCGCTCCTATACACAATTCCTCTTGTTACGAAGGCCAGTATGCCATTAGCTTTCTTCACTGCCTGCTGTACCTGCATGCTTGGTTTCATCGACTGATGTACAAGAACACCTAACAACTTCGTAACAACTTGTCATTTAGCTCAGAAATTGCATTAAGAACACAGGGCTACTGGTATGGCAAACAGAAGTAGCATGCAAGAGACAGAGCTATGCAATTTGACAACTAACGCATCAGATCAAAGCTTTGTAGCGAAATTATGAATGGTGGGGAACAATGAAACAACAGGGTTTGGAGACTCTACAAATACTTCCCATCCTCAATGGGAAGGTGCCAGGACATCAAAGCCAAAGACAAGGCTGAAACATTTTCAGTCAGACGTGGAGGATCCATCATTGCCTCCTCCTGAGATCCCAGCAACACAGATGCTCCTTTCCCTCATCTTATCTCAGTCTTCAGATAAGTCAATTCTCTCTGCTTAATTTCAAGAATCGACTGAAGGCCCTGAACGTGCAAGAACATTCTAGCAACAGTACTGAAGACTTCTGCTCCATAAACGTCAAATAGTACTATCGAGCATCATCTACCCAATGGTCAAAATCCTAGAGCACCGTTCCTAGGGGAGATGCTGGTGTAGTGGTAATACCAGTAGACGAGTAACACAGAACCCAGGCAAATGTTCAAGGACATATGTTCAAATCCCATCATAGTAGATCGTCGTATTTGAATTCAATAGAAATACAGAGGAACCTCTATTATCTGAATATCTATTATCTGAATATCAATTATCCGAATATTGGATTATCCAAAGATGATCTCAAGGTCCCAATAGAAACATTATGTCAAAGAGCTGTTTCAACCGATGGTGTCTTTTGTTAACAGGTACAATGATTAAAAACGAACTCGGCTCACCAAAATACTGCCGAGAACAGTCTTGGACAGGCCAGACACCATCTGTAAATGACTGACTGATCGCCTGTGCTCTCTCTCTCTCTCTCTTCCCCCAACACTTCCCTGGAGTTCTACACAGGGGTGTGCCCTAACTATCCCCCCCCCTCCCCTTTCCCAGATAATCTCTCCCACATTGTCCTGTACAGGGCAAAGGTGCAACCTGTCAAAACACTGTGTGTGTGTGTTGTGTGTCACTATTTGGAGTCTTACCCCACAAAGGCAGCAGCAGTCTGACTGTTGGTGTACAGTCCGGCTGCCCCGGTGGTAGGCAGGGCGGGGGATTTTGAATGGGCTGGGGACAGGGTGGGAGCGGATGGGGGGGTGGTGGTGGACGGGGTTGGGGGCAGCTACGGTTGGAGGACGGGGTTGGGGGTGGGGGCAGGGTCTTGCGCACAGTGCACCTTTGCCTCGTCTTCGGAATGGGGAGCAGACTTCACAGAAAACTCCGAGTCCCAGAAAAAGTCAATGAACCGAATAATTAATTATCCGAAAGAAAGAGTGCATGCCCATCTCATTCAGATAATCGAGGTTCTTCTGTACTCTGGAATAAAAAGCTTTAATGATAACAACCTTATATTGTTAATTAAAAAGGGCAATATCCTTTAGAGAAGGAAATCTGCCATCCTCACCTGGTCTGGCCTACATGTGACTCCAGGACCACACCAATGGGGCAATAGATGCTGGACTAGCCAGTACTGCCCATATCGAGTGAATGACTTTATAAGAAAAATTACATTATATGTCAACTACTGTAAAGCACTGGGGAGGCGTAAGCTCTACTTATGATGCAGGAGGAAAGAGAATGGGGAAAGGAATTGAAAGGATTTATCCCCAATGGACACAGGAATGATTTTGTCCAAAGACAACAAAAAGCATTTTATAGTAAATGCCTCAATACCTGCTAGTAGGTAGGTAACAGCAGATTATATCAATTCCTAATAGCTCCAGGGCACTGTCAGAGGGCTGTCAGTCCTGCCCTGACTGTGGCAAATAAACTTGACCATTCTCCTAAAAAACGTGAAAGCTCTTTGAAAGCATTGGGCAGTCAGTTCAGCAGCACCGCCCTTTCCTTACAGCCTTGGAATTGTTTCCTTTTCAATTTTCCAACCAACCCCTTTGGGAAAAAAAATCAAATCACAAAGGCACCTATCTACACCACCCTTTCAAAGAATGCACTCCAAAACACAAGATTATTTAGCAATTATCACATCGGTATTTGGCAGAGCTGGCTGTGTGCCATTCGCTGTCCCTTTGAACACTTCAAATATATCCTATTTGCTGTAAACCACTGAGGAAAGTCCTAAGGTCACAAAAGATGGAATAAAGTTAAAAACTACACAACACCAGATTATAGTCCAACAGTTTTACTTGTAAACACTAGCTAGCTGATAAAGGAGCAGCGCTCCGAAAGCTAGTGCTGCCAACTAAACCTGTTGGACTGTAACGTTGTATTGTGTAATTTTTAAACTTTGTCCACCAAGTCCAACACCGGCTCCTGTACATCAAGATATAATCAAAAGGCAAGTCTACTTTTAGTTAATGCTCTAATTTAGCTTTTCTGTGATGCAGAGGTAGTAAGGGAGGTAATCATTGATTCTTTGGAGATCATTACTCCTACCTGTTGTACTTTATTCTTTCGTGGTAAGGTCAGCATTTGTTGCTCCCTGTTTATAATTTCCCTTGACGCAAGTGGTTTAATCAGCCATTTCACGGGTCAGTTTAAAAATGAACCACAGTGTGTGTGGACTCACATGTTGGCCAAACCAGGTAAGATTTCTTTCCCAAAAGAGCATTCATGAACAAATCGCTTTTACACCAAATCAACGAGAGAGTCATGGTCAATGTTATGGGGACTAACTTGGTAATTTATATTTATTGTATTCAAAAGGTGGGGAGTGGGGGGTTTGACCCAGTGTCTGGGCAGCATTCATCAGCTTTTGCAGCAGAAGAGGGAGGGGGGTTGACGGCCTCTGGATTTTTTTTTGAAGTGGGGGGGGGGGGGAACCTCTGGATTTTCAGTGCAGTGACATAACCACAGAACCATCGTCACCCCAGTTATCTGAAACTAAATTGTACCAGTAAAACCTGGAGGGATACAGGGTACAAACTGAAAAATTTAGGAACGTATGAGGTAAATTCCTTTCAACTTAAAATTTCTGGTGAAAAATGACAGGCAAAAACCATTCTTTAAGAACGGAGGACATATTATGGGAAGGGAGACGGGAGGCTACTTATGACAGTTTGTCCATCTAGTTTACACAAGTTCCCCATGAAACAATCCAGTCCGTCCCACCTGCCTGCTCATTCCTCACTGACTCATTGGTTAGGCACTTGACGACAATTTCTTTCCAAAATGATTCGTTTCCACCTCTGCACAGAAACTAGGAGTAGGTCCTTCAGTTCTGTCATCGGATCATGGTTGATCCTCCACCTCAATGCCGTATCCTCACTTTCTCTCCATACCATGACACCATTAATAGAGAAAAAAAATCTTTCTAGAATACATTCAGTGACCTAGCCTTCTGTCGTACTGAATTCCACAGATTCACTCTGAGTGAAGAAGTGTTTCCTCATCTCAGCCCTAAATGGCTACCTCATATTCCATGACTGTGACCCCTGGTTTCGACACACCCTAACTAAGGAAACATCCACCCTCCACCTAGTTTGTACAGCCTGTTAGAATTTTATATGTTTCACACCCTCTTGTCCTTTGAAACTCTAGTGAATCCAATCCAAGGCGACCATTGCTTTACCAAAAGTATTGCAATTCAGTTTTTGTATGATATGCATTCTGAAATGGTTGTTAAAATATTTGCACAAGTTAACAGCCATTTTGGATATTTGGGCCCGGTGTTGCTTTTGTATTTTTGATTCAATTTATTCTGAAGCAGGTTACAAATTCTAATGAGCTTCCAATAGAGTTTTCTAATATTACAAAGTGACCTTCCTCAATTGGGCCAATGAGCTGAGGAGTGGAAGACGGATTAATTAAGATAAAGGAGAGGTTTGACATTTTGGTAAAACAAACCTGGGAAGGACTTGCACAATTAATGGTAGGGCCTGGATAGTCAGAGTCAGAGACGTACAGCACAGAAGCAGACACGTCAGTCCAACTTGTCCATGCTGACCAGATATCCTAACTTAATTCTGTCCCATTTGCCAGCACTTGGCATATATCCTTCGAAACCCTTCCTATTCCCATTCAGATGCCTTTTAAATGCTGTATTGTACCAGCCTCCACCACTTCCTCTGGCAGTTCATTCCGTATACATACCACCCTCTGCGTGAAATAGCTGCCCCTTAGGTCTCCTTTATATCTTTCCCCTCTCACTCTAAACCTATGCCCTCTAGTTCTGGATTCCCCAACCCCAGGGAAAACACTTGGTCTATTTATCCTATTCATGCCCCTCATGATTTTGTAAATCTCTACATGGTCACCCCTCAGCCTCCGATGCTCCAGGGAAAACAGCTCCAGCCTGTTCAGCCTCTCCCTGTAGCTCATATCCTCCAACCCAGGTAACATCCTTGAAAATCTTTTCACAACATCCTCTGGATATAAAGGAGACCAGAATTGCACACAATATTCCAAAACTTGCTGAACCAATGTCCTGTACAGCCGCAACATGACCTCCCAACACTTATCCTCAATGCTCTGACCAATAAAGGAAAGCACACCAAACACCTTCTTCACTATCCTATCTACCTGCGACTCCACTTTCAAGGAGCTATGAACCTGCACTCCAAGGTCTCTTTGTTCAGCAACACTCCCAAGGACCTTACCATTAAGTGTATAAGTCCTGTTCTGATCAGCCCATTGGCCCATCTGGTCAAGATCCCGTTGTACGTTGAGGTAACCCTCTTCACTGTCCACTACACCTCCAATTTTGGTGTCATCTGCAAACTTAATAACTGTACCTCTTATGCTCACATCCAAATCATTTATGTAAATGACAAAAAAAGTAGAGGACCCAGCACCTTGTGGCATTCCATTGGTCACAGGCCTCCAGTCTGAAAAACAAACCTTCACCACCACCTCTGTCTTCTACCTTTGAGCCAGTTCTGTATCCAAATGGCTAGTTTCCCTTGTATTCCACGAGATCTAACTTTGCTAACCAGTCTCCCATGGGGAACACCTTCATGAAGTTCATATAGATCACATCTACCGCTCTGCCCTCATCAATCCTCTTTGTTACTTCTTCAAAAAAATGAGAGTTGATTTTCCACGCACAAAGCCATGTTGACTATCCCTAATCAGTCCTTGCCTTTCCAAATACATGTACATCCTGTCCCTCAGGTATCCCCCCCAACAACTTGCCACCACCGTCGTCAGACTCACCGGTCTATAGTTCCCTGACTTGTCCTTACCACCCTTCTTACACTGTGGCACCAAGTTAGCCAATCTCCAGTCTTTTGGCACCTCACCTGTGACTATCAATGATCCAAATATCTCAACAAGGAGCCCAGCAATCACTTCCCTAGCTTCCCACAGAGTTCTCGGGTACACCTGATCAGGTCCTGGGGATTTATCCATGATTATGCATTTCAGGACATCCAATACTTCCTCCTCTGTAATATGGACATTTTTCAAGATGTCACCATCTATTTCTCCATATTCTATATCTTCCATGTCCTCCTCCACAGTAAATACTGATGCAGAATAATCATTTAGTATCTCCCCCATCTCCTGCAGCTCCATACATGGGCTGCCTTGCAGATCTTTGAGGGGGCCCTATTTTCTCCCTAGTTACCATATTGTCCTTAATGGATTTGTATAATCCCTTTGGATTCTACCAAACCCTGATTGCCAAAGCTATTTCATATCCCCTTTTTGCCCTCCTGATTTCCCTCAAATAAACTCCTACTGCCATTACACTCTAAGGATTCACTCGATCTCTCCTGTCTGTACCTGACATATGCTTCCTTCTTTTTCTTAACAAAACCCTCTATTTCTCTAGTCATCCAGCATTCCCTATACCTACCAGCCTTTCCTTTCACTCTATCAGGAGTATACTTTCTCGACTCTCGTTATCTCATTTCTGAAGGCTTCCCATTTTCCAGCTGTCCCAATCAGCTTTTGAAAGTTCTTGCCTAATACTGTCAAAATTAGCCTTCCTCCAATTTAGAGATCTGGTCTCTTCTTTTCCATCACTATTTTAAAACAAATAGAACTATGGTTGCTGGCCCCAAAGTGCTCCCCCATGATATCTCAGTCATCTGCCTTGCCTTATTTGCCATGAAATAGCTTTTGCACCTTCTGTA
This sequence comes from Hemiscyllium ocellatum, assembly GCF_020745735.1. NCBI lineage: Eukaryota > Metazoa > Chordata > Chondrichthyes > Orectolobiformes > Hemiscylliidae > Hemiscyllium > Hemiscyllium ocellatum. Next base: position 57,928,770 of record NC_083415.1, read on the forward strand.
GTAGGTACATCCACATATTGGAGTGTAGTGAGGTTGAGGGGTAACCTTAGAGAGGTTTTATAAAATCAGGAGGGACATAGATAAGGTGAATAGCAAAGGTCTTTTTCCCAAGTTGGGGGTGTTCAAAATTAGAGGGGATTTTTTTTTAAAAGGTGAGAGGAGAAAGTTTTTAAACAATGAGATGAGGGGCAACATTTTTAATTCAGAGAGAGTGGTTTGTGTGGAATGAACTGACTGAGGACGTGCGATACTGTTACAATGTTTAAAAGACATTTGGATAAGTACATGAATAAGAAATGTTTGGAGGGATATGGACCAAGCGCAGGCAGACGAGACTAGTTTAATTTGGGAACATGGTCGGCTTGGACTAGTTGGACAGACAGGTGTGTTTCCATGCTGTATGACTGACTCTTTCTCCTCACACAACAGTCCAGCCATCCCTGACATCAGCCTGGTGAACCTCCACTGCACTTCATTTACTCATTTAGCAAGTATATCCTTTTTTTAAGACAGGGACACCAAAACTGCCCCCAATATTCCAGGTTTGATCCCACCAAGGCCCTGTATAATTGCAGTATAATACCCCTACGTCTGAACTCAAAACCTCTTGCAATAAAGGCTGTTATTACATTTGTCCATCTAATTGTTTGCTACACTGGCCTGTCTCCTCTCATCGACTGGTACACAATGACTCCTAGATGCATTTGTATATCCACATTGCTCAATATCACTTAAATGATACTCCAGCTTTCTGGTTTTATTGAACTGTATGAATCAACATTTAGCATGCCGTACTGTCTCTGCCCACTAGCTCAACTTGTCTGAATCATCTTGAAGCCTCCCTGCATCCTCCTCACCCAGCCTCGTGGGCACTGAGCTCCAGATTAATAAGGAAACACACAAAAATGTCCTTCAAATTCCTGTTTAAATCTTAAAAATCTGTGCTTCAGTCCTTGCACAATCCGCCAAAGGGAAGTTTGGTTTTCATTTCCTCGCTTACACAAGCCTGTCATAACTTTGCTGCATATACAATCACAGGATAGTGTACAAGTTTGAAGTTCTTGAAGCTTGTAGGGACTAGGGCAAAGACTGCAGCTTGGTTAAACAAATTGACCCTGGCAGCACAGGACAAGTAGTGAAAAGAATTAAAAAGAACGCAGTGGTAGGTCAGGACATTCAGGGAGATAGACACTGTTCTCTGGAGCAAAGAGCAACAGCCCAGAAGGGTGTGTTCCCTACCCTGTGCCAGGATTCAGCTTTGCTCCTCAGGTCTGGAGTGGAACTTTGAATGAGAGGTATAGATTAATGTCCCCCCTGAGCCCCACAGTCACGCAGATGATTCATCAACATGTGCATCCACTGACTCCTCAAAAGGTTGGCACAGTTACAGGAACACCTAGAGGAAGTGGGGGAGGGGTTCCATTTAGACACCAGTGACATGGGCAACACTAGTGAAGAGCTTCTCTTCAAGGAATACGTGCAGGTAAAAACTAAACCACAAAGCAGAATCTCAGAAGGTAATAATCACTGGATTATGTGGGCAAAGTGGCTGGCGCTGTGAGGCAGCAGTGCCAGAGACCCAGGTTCAATTCCCACCTCGCTGTGTCTGCGTGGGTTTCCTCCAGGTGCTTTGGTTTCCTCCCACAATCCAAAAGTGTGCAGGTTAGGTGAATTGGCCATGCTAAATTGCCCGTAGTGTTAGGTGAAGGGGTAAATGTAGAGAAATGGGTCTGGGTGGGTTGCGCTTCGGCGGGTCGGTGTGGACTTGTTGGGCCGAAGGGCCTGTTTCCACACTGTAAGTAATGTAATCTAATCTAATCACTCGAGTCAGGTCCAAACTAGTGAGATACAAATAATGTGCAGGTGTTGATGTTGGTCTGGGGCAGACAAAGTCAAAAGTCATAAGACACCCAGTTATAGGTGAACTTCACCTGAGAAAGGAGCAGCAATCCGAACAATTGTAATTTCAAATGAACCTTTTGCACCAGACCTGCTGTTGTGTGACTTCTGACAAATGTAAATGAAATTTAAGAGATGTAAAAGGTAATGGTAAAGGTACGATAGTCTTATAAGATCCATCTGACTGCTCTATCATGAGGGGGAGTGGTAGATAACTAGTGGCCTTTACCCTGAGGGTCACCCATGCCTCAGTCAAGGAGAGAGATTGAGAAGGACAGTCCTTCAGGGTAACATCATCTGGCATGGGAAGTGAATGCTTGCAGTTGGCATCACAAACCAGCCATCCTGCCAACTTAGCTAACCAAACAGCAGGTGCAACTAGATCGAGTTGGGATACCTGGTTGGCAAGTTGGACCGAAGGGTCTGTTTCCGTGCTGTACATCTCTATGACTCAAACCCCTCAACCAACAGGCTAGCGTGGGGGAGGTGGGTTCTGGTTTGTGGAGCACTGGTACAAATACTAGGGAAAGTGAGGCCTGTGCTGATGGGGTAGTCTTCACCAGAAAGAGATGACCGCAGCTTTTACCTGCCCCAAATCCCTCCATTTCTTCCTCCTCTCCCCCCCCCCCAACTTCTCTAAGTACAATACGTTCCCAGGCTCCATGTGTTCCTGCTGACAACGTGAGATCCCCCTCACCTTCGTGTCTTCAGCACATTTAGCAACCCGCACTCATTGTCATTGTCAATGTCATTGATTATTAATTACCAACAGTTGAAGCCCAACCCCGTGTTCGAAATGGAAGCGAACCACAGTAGAGAGAGTTACTGGAGAATTACCTAATGACGATCAGAGGAACCGAAAATAAAGAGGCACTTTGTTTTTGTTAAATGAATGACACAAGCTCTCAGTTGACCCTGTGGGGAGGCAGGGCGATGCGGATGGAGGAGAGGAGGCTCGGCCTTGCTGACTGCGCGGTCGCTCAGCAGGCCCCGGTGCAAAGGTCGGGCTGGCCTCAGGAGCCCTGCAGTCAATGTTCTGAATGGAAAACCCTGGGAAAAGGAACCAAGGGGCTCGAGTTTTACCTCCCTCAGCACCGAATTCAATCAATTCAACTCAATTCCGGGGGGGGGCAGCTCTCCCTCACCCTATCGGACAGCCTTTAAATTGCCGGAGAAACTCAGCGGGTCTACGGGAGAGAAAGCAATTCTGAGACACCCCCTTCACCACTGACGTTCCTGTTCTTGTTGCTTTTATTTCAAGACATTCATCTTAAACGCTTCAAAAGTTTTTGATTGTTTAAAGCAAATAGAATGAAGAACCATATCGGCATGGGGTAAGGAATATTAAAGGTGTTGGTCAGTAATTACCTCACTCTCTGCCTTCCTGGGCACAATCAGACTGGGCAGCCTCCCGTGCATCCCGCTCCCGCCACCAGCTCTCCGACAACTCGCTACAAAACGTTGTAACAAAAATTTGGCTACATTTGCCTGGCCCCGCCCCCTCGCCTTGCCCTGACTGACAGCGGCCGCGACCAATCACAGGCGGCTCTCCCACGCCGCTCCTCCCCCTATCACCAATCACGGTCGCGGGGCCCCCCCACCCCAGGCCCTGACTGGTGGCGCCTCCGGTCGATCAAGCGAGCCTCCAGGCTCGGCCCCCATCACTTTCACCAATCACTGTTCCCGGCCGACAACCGGCCCGCCCACTCCCCCTACTGACTGACGGTAGTTGCGTCCAGTCACAGGTGACTCCGGGAACGCATTCCTAGCACACCTCTCCGCCAATCACGGGGTTGGACAAGCCCCGACCCAACTGACATTCAGCCAATCATCGATGAAACATGGGACGAACCTCGATAATCCTGGAACCAATCACGACCTTGACATCGCTACGGATCCGCCCTTAGCTCCTGACGCCAAGCGTCTACAGCCAATCATAGGTTAACGATTGCCCCCTACCCCATCACTCAGGCACCAATCCATACCATGGGCGTGTGCCCAGTTTATGATTGATGGCACATCTAGCCAATTACAGATGGATTATGCGAAGACCCACCCGCGACGTCCAACCACGAACCCGACGACAGATTAGACCCGGCCCCTGCTTCATGATTGACGCAGACTTCAGCCAATTACAAGCGGCGCAAGGCACATCATTCCCGCCCCGTGAGGCTGACTGGCGGCATTTGTAACCAATCACAGACGACTCAATCGCCAATCGCGATGGCAATCAGACTCATCCGGACCCGCCCAGGCGTGCGCCAAACCTCACGCTGCCATGGAGACGATGGCGCCGTTCACGCTCCGCCAGGTTCCAGGAGCAGCACGTGATTGAAAAGGGCCCACAGCGCCGCCTCAGGCTGGGCTGACCTCTAGGAGGCAGGGAACTGGCAGGGTGAGGGGCAATCAACCTACTCAGAGAACTATCATAAAAGAAATAGAAACAGCACAACTGGAGAATGAGAGGTGATCTGATTTACACATAGAGGATTCATTGGATACATACAGTGCACAAAGAGGCCATTCAGCCCATTGAATCTGCACCAAACAGCATCCAACCTCATCCCCATTAATCCACATGGAGCAATTTTGTGTGGCCAATCCAACCAACCTGCACATCTTTGGACGGTGGGAGGAAACCTGCCCAGGAATGGAGAAAATATGCAAAATTTACACAGTTAAAAATCGCACAACACCAGGTTATAGTCCAACAGGTTTAAATGGAAGCACTAGCTTTTGGAGTGACGCTCCTTCATCAGGTGGTTGTGTGCTCCGAAAGCTAGTGCTTCCAAATAAACCTGTTGGACTATAACCTGGTCTGGTGTGATTTTTATCTTTGTACACCCCAGTCCAACACCGGCATCTCCAAATCAAAACTTTACACAGGTAGTCTCCTGAGGGTGGCATTGAACCCAGGTCCCCAGTGCAGTGAGACAGTAGTGCTAACCACTGAACAATGCTTAAGGGTCCTGGCAGCGTAACGTTTGAGAGGATGTTTCCCCTCATCTAGAAAATCTAGGACCAGATTGTTTGGTCTTAGAATAAAGGGTCACCACTGTAAGACTGAGATGAGAAGGATTTTTTTTGTCAGAGGGTTGTGAATCTTTGGAACTCCTTGCCACAGGAAGTCATAGAGATGTACAGCATGGAAACAGACCCTTCGGTCCAACTCGTCCACGCCAACCAGATATCCTAAATTATTCTTGTCCTATTTGCAAACACTTGGCTCATATCCCTCTAAACCTTTCCTATTCATATACCCATCCAGGTAGGGAGAGGCTGAATAAACTGGGACTACTTTCCCTGAAGCATTGGAGGCTGAGGGGTGATCTTATAGAGATTTGTAATATCATGAGGGGCATGGATAGGGTGAATAGCCGAGGTCTTTTCCCTGGGATGGGAGAGTCCAAAACTGGAGGGCATAGGTTTAAGATGAGAGGGGAAAAATTTAAAAGGGACCTAAAGGGCAACGTTTTCATACAGAGGGTGGTGCGTGTATGAGCTGTCAGAGGAAGTGGGGGAGGCTGGTGCAGCCTTGCATCTATTTAAGGCTGAGATAGATTCTTGACCAGTACGGGAATAAAGGGCTATGGGGACAGAACAGGAAAATGGACATGATGGACATTGGATCAGCAATGATTCCAATGAATGGTGGACCAGATCTAAGGGGCTGAATAGCCTACTCTTGTCCCTATTTCTTATGGTCTTATATGTCTTAAATGGATGTATGCTCAGCTATATCAATAGACAATAGACAAGAGGTGCAGGAATAGGCCATTCTGCCCTCTGAGCCTGCATCACCATTCAATATGATCATGGCTGATCATCCTTAATCAGTCTCCTGTTCCTGCCTTATCTCCATAACTCTTGATTCCACAATCCTTGACAGCTCTATCCAACTCTTTCTTAAATGAATCCAGAGACTGGGCCTCCACTGCCCTCTGGGGCAGTGCATTCCACACAGCCACCACTCTCTGGGTGAAGAAGTTTCTCCTCATCTCTGTCCTAAATGGTCTACCCTGTATTTTTAAGCTGTGTCTCTGGTTTGGCACTCACCCATCAGCAGAAACATGTTTCCTGCCTCCAGAGTGTCCAATCCTTTAATAATCTTATATGTCTCAATCAGATCCCCTCTCAGTTTTCTAAACTCAAGGATATACAAGCCCAGTCGCTCCAGTCTTTCAGTGTAAGGTAATCCCGCCATTCCAGGAATTGACCTCGTGAACCTACGCTGCACTCCCTCAATAGCCAGAATGTCTTTCCTCAAATTTGGAGACCAGAACTGCACACAGTACTCCAGGTGTGGTCTCACCAGGGCCCAGTACAACTGCAGAAGAACCTCTTTGCTTCTATACTCAATTCCTATTGTTATGAAAGCCTGCATGCTATTAGCCTTCTTCACTACCTGCTGTACCTGCATGCTTCATTCAATGTCATGGAATACTGCACACAGTTTTGGTCACCACATTACCAAAAGGATGTAGATGCTTTGGAGATTCACCAGAATGTTACCTGGTATGGAGGGCGCTAGCTATGAAGAGAGATTGAGTAAATTAGGATTATTTTCATTAGAAAGACAGAGGTTGAGGGGGGACCTGACTGAAGTCAACAAAATCATGAGAGGTATAGATAGGGTGGATAACAAGAAGCTTTTTCCCAGAGTGGGGGATTCAATTACTAGAGGTCACGAGTTCAAAGCGAGAGGGGTAAAGTTTAGGGGAGATATGCGTGGAAGGTTCTTTACGCAGAGGATGGTGGGTGCTTGAAATGCATTGCTAGTGGAGGTGGTTGAAGTGGACATGATAGCATCAATCAGTATAGAAGCAAAGAGGTTCTTCTGCAGCTCTACAGGGCCCTGGTGAGACCACACCTGGAGTACTGTGTGCAGTTCTGGTCTCCAAATTTGAGGAAAGACATTCTGGCTATTGAGGGAGTGCAGCGTAGGTTCACAAGGTCAATTTCTGGAATGGCGGGATTACCTTACACTGAAAGACTGGAGCGACTGGGCTTGTATACCCTTGAGTTTAGAAGACTGAGAGGGGATCTGATTGAGAAATCATTTAAGATGTAACTAGACAGATACATGAATAGGCAGGGAGCAAAGGGATACAGAACCTTAGAAAATAGGCGGCAGGTTTAGATAGAGACCATAAGACCATAAGACATAGGAGTGGAAGTAAGGCCATTCGGCCTATCAAGTCCACTCCGCCGTTCAATCATGGCTGATGGGCATTTCAACTCCACTTACCCACATTCTCCCCGTAGCCCTTAATTCCTTGTGACAACAAGAATTTATCAATCTCTGTCTTGAAGACATGCAGCGTCCCGGCCTCCACTGCACTCCGCGGCAATGAATTCCACAGCCCACCACTCTCTGGCTGAAGAAATGTCTCTGCATTTCTGTTCTGAATTTACCCCCTCAAATCAAATTACAATATGTTAGAGTTGCTTTTTTCCCCACAAACTGCACTCATTAAAAATATGTTCCAACACTACAGCTCAAGTGGTTGGATCCTCACATCTTCGGGATTCGTACCTCCTAACCGGGTCTGCAAAGAATGATCATCTGCCCCTTGATCATCCCATAAATTTTGTTGATTGTCCCACATCCCATGTTACTTCCTCCCAAATACTGGAAATTCAGGCTTTTGTACCGCATTTCAAAGCAAATTGGTAAATGCTAAATTCCTGGAGTGGTGTCTCTACTTGCTCCCAAAATACATTATTTGCTTAGCTGCATTGTGCACACACCAGCCGCAAAACAGCTCAGAGCAGCCAAATTTCCAAGATTCCATTGCACATTCAAATCTAAATTAACTTCAACTTTTCAAATCTGTGGATTCTTGCACTTGGGTATCTTAAACATTTCCTTATGATAAAGTACCATTTATTTTCAACGACACTTCACCGTCAACCAGTAGAATGGACCCCTGAATCCAGGCTAGTTGTTTAAGCCAACTACAAATAAAGATTCACAAAAGTAATCTCCAAACTTGCATCTGGTCTCCCTTTTGGCATGTTTTTATAATGTCTAAAATCAGCAATTCTATAGCAGCCAGTTAAATTATAGTTAATTTATTTTTTAATCTAAACTCTCACCAATCTAATGGTAAGGAATTGAGTAGCTGAGCAACAGAGCAAGATGTTATCAGATCGAAGAGTCTGCAGCAAATTGACAGATTTCATTGGAAAAGCAGAACTGTAAATAACTTCACGTCCATTGGTCAGGAACCCATCACATTACAGATATCAATACTGTGGATGGAGACATTTTCAATTGCGAACATCCTCATTTTTGGCTTCTAGATAGAATTTCCTGCTGGGAAGCACACGTGTGGGGACATCAGGCAAGGATAGCAGCACTAGGGGGAGAACTTCCTGCACACACACAATGGTAGTATCAGTTCACTATATGCATAATAATAAATTAGCTTGATACAGACTGAAGTTCAGTTTCGCATTTTTAAGTCAATGGCAGTCTTTCACGAGTTCTTGTATTTAGTTCACTTTTTAGCAACTGCTCTCTGCAAAACATGTTTCTGATGATTCAGTAAAAGATATTCAAATTAGGAAGTTTCAAAACTATTCTCAAATTTCAACAAAATTAATTGCAATACTAATGTAATGTAGTGATAAGTTTCAGCCAAAATCAATAATAGTAATATTTTACCAATTGATAAATGTGGGTTGTGCAGAAACACCTTGCACAAAGCCTTAACACTAGACCTAGCATCGTGGCGTCGGTATTCAAAATCTTGACAAATCTGGAGATAGACAGTAACTGATTGGATAAAGCTTTTGACAGATCCTGCTACCAATGAAAAAGGCATGAGCATTTGGGAATGTAATGGTAACTGCAAAGTGGGCTGACTAAACATGTGCTGCAAATGTGTTGCTGGTCAAAGCACAGCAGGCCAGGCAGCATCTCAGGAATAGACATGTGCAACTATTTCTGATGCTTTTCACTGTAAACTATCTCATTAACTGACCCAGCAAATGAAGTAACACACAGAAACTTAAGTATTAGATAGTTATCAATGTAGACCAATAAATTCCATCACAACCCAAGTGCTAGAAAGTGATCAACAGCACAAGGATCTGGATCAGCGCAGGCTTGGAGGGCCGAAGGCTCTGTTCCTGTGCTGTAATGTTCTTTGTTCTTTCATCTTTGTTCAATGAGATCATGGCTGATCTGTAAACCTCAAATCTATTTTGCTGCCTTTTCCCCTTAACCCTTGCTCCCTTAATAATTAAAAGTCTGCCTATGGCTATAATACATTCACTTTCGTCATGCAAATCATTAATAATTCTTGTGAATAATTGTGACCTCAGCACAAATACCTTTGGCATTCAGTTAGCTACATGTTGCCATCCTGAAAACACACTTCTCATATCAACTCTCTGCCACTTTAGTTAGCCACTTGTCTGTCCATGCTAATAAACTGCCTCCAATACCGAGGACTCTTTTTTTTAATAAGTTGCCTAACTTGAAAAACCTTATCAAATGCTTTCTGAAATTCCAGATATGTTACATCCACCTTTTCTTGTTTATTATGTCCTCAACAAATTCTAGCAAATACTGAATGATTTTCTCAAATGTCTGCCACTGATCCTCAACTACCTCTGCTGCTAAACTCCTTTAGGCAAAAGTGAGGACTGCAGATGCTGGAAATCAGAGTCTAGATTAGAGTGGTGCTGGAAAAGCACAGCAGGTCAGGCAGCATCCAAAGAACAGGAAAATCAACGTTTCGGGCATAAGCCCTTCATCAGGAATGTAACCCTGTCTCAGTAATGGAAATCAGATCATGTCGATTAACCTGTTTTTGTGCTGGTAATTTATTTATTTTGTTACAAGTTATCAATTTTCCCTTTTTAGTGTTTTCTCTTCCCCTTTTGACCCTATTTACTGCTGTTTATTCTATGTTTGTACACTCTATCCCTTGCAGTTCCACTCTGGGTATCATTATTTAAATAGCTGCCCTGACTGCTGAAGTGTTGGAAGGGAACATCCCTGTCTGACAATTATTGCGCAGTGTCCATTCATCCGTTGTTGTAGCGTCTGTTTGGTCTCGCCAATGTACCATGTCTCGGGTCATCCTTACCTGCAGCGTATGAGATAGAAAACGTTAGCCGAGTCACATGAGTACCTGCCGCGTACATGGTGGGTGGTGTCCCCACGTGTAATGCTGGTGTACATGTTGACACTCTGACACGTCACCTTCATGCCCAGTGCAGCCTAACATCTTCTCATCATTCAATGTGGATGTATCACATACTGGGAAGTCTTGGAATGGCTGAAAAAGTTCATTTTCAATCAGCAATAGCAAAAGAGAAGTGAAGAAAAAACAAACAAAATCTATATTTGTTTCTGGGGCAAACAGAAATTGCTTGCCTTTGAAGTACCAACAGATGTACAGTTGAGAATTGATCACTGCACCTCACATTGAGTTGAGGTGGCACAGTGGTTCAGTGGTTCACACTGCTGCCTCAAAGTGCCAGAGACCTAGGTTCGATCCCAGCCTTGGGTGACTATCTGTGTGCAGCTTGAATGTTCTCCCCATGTCTGTGTGGGTTTCCGCCTCTAGTTTTCTCCCACAGTCCAAAGATGTCCACGTTAGCTGAATCGGCACAATAATTTACCCATAGTGTTCAAGGATGTGCAGACTGGGTGGGTTAGGTATGGGAGATGCAGAGTCACAGGAGTAGGGGGAATGCGTCTGGGTGGTTGCGCTTTGGAAGGTCAGTGTGAAATCAATGGGCCGAATGGCCTGATTCCATGCTATAGGGATTATATGATTGGATTCAGGTGTCAATGTACTCTTGTGCCTGATACTGCAGCACTCTGTTCCTCCTGCTTAATATTCTCACGTTCTTCCTCAGAAGACTACATGCTTCCAGCTCTTCAGAGTCCATCATTGCCTGCTCCATTTGTGCAGAGCACTGTAAGCAAGGATTATGTAGCAAACGCTGTTGAAGTGTACTGCAAGACACACCCATTCTGATGCAAGTATTGGAACCTCACCTTCAGGAGACCTATTGTTTGTCCACCATGGCCTGGTTGAAGAAGAGGTTGCATTGTATCGACATTTGGCCTCAGTCAGCTCATTAAAGAGTCATAGAGACATATACAGCACAGAAACAAGCCCTTTGCCCCAAATCATCCATGCTAACCAGGTTTCCTAATCTGAACTAGTCCCGTTTGGCCCCTGGTATAGTGGACAGTGAAGAAAGTTATCTAAGAGTAGAATAGGATCTTGACTAACTGAGCCAATGGGCCAAGGAATGGCAGATGGAGGTTAATTCAGTTAGAAATGAGGTGTTGTGTCTTGATAAAACACACCAAAGCAAGACTTTCACAGTTAATAGTAGGGCCCGAGGGAGTATTGTTGAACAGAGAGAGGTGGAGATGCAGGTACTTAGTTCCTTGAAAGTGGCATGACAGGTTGACAGGGTGGTGAAGAAAGTGTTTGGCATTCTTCCCTTTATTGGTCAGAGCACTGAGTGTAGGTGTTGGGATTCCTGATGGAGGGCTTTTGCCTGAAACATCAATTTTCCTGCTCCTAGGATGCTGCCTGACCTGCTGTGCTTTTCAAACATCACTGTAATCTTGACTCTCATCTCCAGCATCTGCAGTACCTTGTGTGAGGCTGTCTGTGCTCCAATGTTCAGTCTGATTCCATTTTTTAAAAAGGGATTTACAGAATCTTACTTGGATTCATGCAGCTTTTGAGCAAAATAAAATGTAATTCTTCAAGTACAAATTCACCCCACAAGCTTAGATGTGTGGGTATGCACAAGGGTGTGTGTGTGTGCGGGGTGGGGGGGAAGCGTATGGGTGTCTGTGACAGAGTGTGTGTATGTGCATGTGTGTGAGTCTGAGTGTAAAAGGGTATAAGCCTGTGAGAGGATGCATGTGTGGATGAGAGTGTGGGAATGTATGTGTGAGCGTGTGAGAGAGTTTGTGCATGAGAGACGGTCTGCGTGATTGTATAGGTCTATAGGTGTGGGTGTGTGTGTGTTGAAGTCCACTTGGAAGATGGTCATCCAAAGGTCTGAGGTCAAATGTCGTGGACAGTTGAAGTGTCCTCCAATTGGAAGGGAACACTCCTGTCTGTTGATTGTTGTGTGATGTCCATTCATCCGGTGCTGTAGCCTCTGCTCGATTTCGCCAATGTACCATGCCTCAGGACATCCTTGCCTGCAGCATATGAGATAGACAACGTTGGCTGAGTCACATTAGTACCTTCCACGTACATGGTGGGAGGTGTCTCCACGTGTAATGGTGGTGGCCATGTCCACACTCTGACATGTCTTGCAGCACCTACCGTGACAGGATTGTACGGAGTTGTCCTGAGAGCCGGGCAGTTTGCTGTGAACAATGATCTGTTTGAGGTTCAGTGGTTGTTTAAAGGCGAGAAGTGGAGGCGTGGGGAAGGTCTTGGCAACGTTCTTATCCTCATTGATAATGTGTTGCAGTCTGCGTAGAAATTGGCATAGTTTCTTGGCTCCTGGGATGTACTGGACAATGAAAGGTACCCTATTGGTTGCAGCTCAAGTCTGTCTCCTGAGGAGGTCATTACGGTTTCTCGCTGTGAAACGTCGGAACTGGCGTACGATGAGTTGAACATTGTACTCCGTTCTTATCAGAGAATCCTTGAGCACTTCCAAGTGCCTGTCATGCTCCTTCTCATCTGAACAGATCCTGTGTATGCGTAGGGCTTCTCCATAGGGGATGGCTGTTTCAGGTGGAAGCTGAAGATGTGTAGCATCGTGAGGTGATTTGTGAGTTTGCAGTAGAGTGAGGTACTGAGGTGCCTATCTTTGATGGAGATGCATGTGTCCAAGAATGAGACAGATACTAGAGTAATCCATGGTGAGTTTGATGGTGGGATGAAACTTGTTGATAACACTGTATCATTGTTTCAGTAACTCCTTGCCATGGATCCAGAGGAAGAAAATATAATCAATATATCTGTTGTGTAGTTTTGGTTGGAGGGTCTGCGTAGACAACAATTCTTGTTTGAGCTTGTGCATGACAATGTTGGCATACTGCGGTGCAAATTTGGTCCCCTTGGCTGTTATAGAGTCATAGAGAGGTACAGCATGGAAACAGTCCCTTTAGTCCAACCCATCCATGTCAACCAGATATCCCAACCCAATCTAGTCCCACCTGCCAGCACCCGGCCCATTCCCTCCAAACCCTTCCTATTCATATACCCATCCAAATGCCTCTTAACTGTTGCAATTGTACCAGCCTCCACCACATCCTCTGGCAGCTCATTCCATACATGTACCACCCTCTGTGTGAAAAATTGCCCCTTAGGCCTCTTTTATATCTTTCCCCTCTCACCCTAAACCTATGTCCTCTAGTTTTGGATTCCCCGACCCCAGGGAAAAGACTTTGCCTATTACTCTATCCATGCCCCTCATGATTTTGTAAACCTCTATAAGGTCACCCCTCAGCCTCCGATGCTCCATGGAAAACAGCCCCAGCCTGTTCAGCCTCTCCCTATAGCTCAAATCCTTCAACCCTGGCAACATCCTTGTAATTTTTTTCTGAACCCTTTCAGGTTTCACAACATCTTTCCGATAGGAAGACCAGAATTGCACACAATATACAGCCGCAACATGACCTCCCAATTCCTGTACTCAATACTCTGACCAATAAAGGAAAGCATAGTAAACACCTTCTTCACTATCCTATCCACCTGCGACACCACTTTCAAGGAGCTATGAACTTGCACTCCAAGGTCTCTTTGTTCAGCAATAGTCCCTAGGACCTTACCATTAAGTGTATAAGTCCTACTAAGATTTGCTTTCCCAAAATGCAGCACCTAGCATTTATCTGAATTAAACTCCATCAGCCACTTCTCAGCCCATTGGCCCATCTGGTCAAGATCATGTTGTAATCTGAGGTAACCCTCTTCCCTGTCCACTACACCTCCAATTTTGGTGTCATCTGCAAGCTTACTAACTGTACCTCCTATGCTCACATCCAAATCATTTATGTAAATGACAAAAAGTAGAGGGCCCAGCATCGATCTTTGTGGCACTCCACTGGTCATAGGCCCTCAGTCTGAAAACAACCCTCCACTACCACCCTCTGTCTTCTACCTTTGAGCCAGTTCTGTATCCAAATGGCGAGTTCTCCCTGCATTCTGTGAGATCTAACCTTGCTAACCAGTCTCCCATGGGGAACCTTGTCGAACGCCTTACTGGAGTCCATATAGATCACAGCTACCGCTCTGCCCTCAATCCTCTTTGTTATTTCCTCATAAAACTCAATCAAGTTTGTGAGACATGATTTCCATGCACAAAGCCATGTTGACTATTGCTAATCAGTCCTTGTCTTTCCAAATACATGTACATCCTGACCCTCAGGATTCCCTCCAACAACCTGCCCACTACCGACATCAGGCTCACTGGTCTATAGTTCTCTGGCTTTTCCTTATGACCCTTCTTAAACAATAGCGCCACGTTAGCTGACCTCCAGGCTTCCAGCACCTTACCTGTGACTATCGATGATACAAATATCTCAGCAAGAGGCCCAGTAAACACTTCTCTAGCTTCCCACAGAGTTCTATGGTATACCTGATCTGGTCCTAGGGATTTTTCCACCTTCTGTATGTCTGGATGAAGGCCTGCTTGTCAAAGGTGAAATTATTGTAGTCGAGGATAAAACGGATGAGTTGAAGGACGGTGCTTGGAGATTGGCAGTTGTTGGTGTTGAGTACTGAGGCCGTTGCTGCAATGCCATCACTGTGGGGATGCTGGTGTAGAGTGCTGAGACGTCCATTGTGGTGAGGAATGTTCTTGGTTCGACTGGTCCGTGGGTGCTGTGTTACAGTAAGAAATCTGTAGTTTTGCGACAGAAGCTGGGGTTCCCCTGTTCAATGGGTTTACAGATGCCTTTGACACAGTCAGAGAAGTTCTCATATAGGGTCCCATTGCCTGATACAATGGGATGTCCTGATGTGTTGGCTTTGTGTATATTCAGAAGACAGTGGAAGTCACCTATGTGAAAAGTACGTGGGATGTGAGTGCAAGGAAACTCTGCAGGACTGGATCCAAAGTTCTGATTAATGTGTTTAGTTCACGGGTGTGCTGTTTGGTTGGATTGGCCAGTAATTGCTTGTTGTGTTCCTGGTTGTTCAGTTGTCGGTACGCTTCCTTGCAGAAAGCTGTTCTGTTTTGAATGACGATGGTTCCTTCTTTATCTGCTAGTTTGATGACAATTTTGTGATTGGTTTTAAGAGCCGGGATGGCATTGCGTTGTGATGAGGTGATGTTTTGCTCTGCCTTGTGGGTACGGCTGATGAACCTGGCATTTATATATTCCCTGACGGTTTGAGCATACATGTCAAGCCCAGGGCAGTGGCCCTCCTATGGGGTCCAAGTTGATTCCTTCTTTGGTCACCCTCTATGGATCTTTGTGATGACTGTTCCGGTTCCTTGGTGGGCTTATTGGGATCACTGCTGGCATCTTGAAAGAATTCCCAGAGTCTCATTCGTCTGATGAAATCCTCCATCTGTGCTGCAAGACTCATGAGGTCTATTTTGGTTGTGGGGCAGAAATTGAGATCCCTGCTAAGAACTTAAATCTCCTCCAGTTGAAGGGTGTGGTCTGAAAATCACACAACACCAGGCTATAGTCCAACAGGTACATTTGGAAGCATTAGCTTTCAAAGTGCTGCTCCTTCATCAGGTGTTTGTGGAATATAAGATCGTAAGGCACAGAATTTATAGCAAATGTTTACAGTGTGGAGTTATGTGGGGGTGGTGGTGGAGGGCTAGATAGGCTAAGACTTCTACCCTGGAGCACAGCAGGCTGAGGTGTGACTTCAAAGAGGTTTATAAGATCAAGAGGGACATAGATAAGATGAATAGCCATGGTCTTTTCTCCAGGGTAAGGCGAAAACTGGAAGACATAGTTTTAACGTGAGAGGGAAAAGATTAAAAGGGACTGGAGGGGTAACATTTTCTGGGTGGTATTTATATGGATTGAGTTGCCCGAGGAAGTGAAAGAGGTGGGTGCAATGGCAACAGCTAAAAGACATTTGGACAGGTACATGGATAGGAAAGGTTTAGAGGCAAGTGGGTTGTGTAATGGAGTCATCAGCCACGGTCACAGAGGGTAGCCCTTGTCTCCTAGTAACCACCCTGATAAGGCATCCAGCCTGGAAATGAAGCAGGAACATGGCAGTTCTCAAAGGATAGACACCATGGCACCTCCTGGAGTACCCAGTGCAGACGTCTAAAGTGTGGTGCTGATGATCACAGATGATTGTACACTTTCTTTGAAATACACTTCCTTTGATAAAGTCAACTGGTGCTCTCAATGTATCCCACTGTCTGACTTCAGACTCTTAACCCGGTTCACAGAAGGCAATTGGGAAAGGGCAGGGAAACCCAGGTTAATGGTGACCCACTGCTTGTTTGGAGGTCTCAGAGGAGCATCCATTAATCCCACTGGGGTCCTAGCTGTATACTTGAAGAAGACTGAAGTTGCTTGATACAGGTGTCCCACTCTGCTGCTCGGTGCAGCGTTATAGGACGACTTTTCTAGGACTTACTATAACATCAAGAAGTACCTGTGAAGAAAGATCAGTCACTATTGTGATGTACAAAAACAGCAGCTAATTTCTGCACAGCAGGATTCCACAACAGTAATGTGATGAAAAACCAAGTAATTTATTTCAGTGATGTTGATGGAAGAATAAATATTGGTCAAGATACTAAAGAGATCTGCTGGTCTATAAATCTGTGCTGTGAGATCTTTCACTTCCAGCCAAGAGGATTCAGTTTAACACATCTCCCAAAAGACAGCACCTCTGACAGTGCAGCTTTCCCTCACGTCTGCACTGATATATCAAATAGTCTCTGGTGGATTCTGGAGTGGAACCTGAACTCATAGCCTTCTGACTCAGTGATAAGACTCTAATCCCCTGAGCCATAAATGTTTGAAATCTGAAAAAAAAAGTGAGAAGAACACAGCAGGCCAGACTGTATCTGTAAAGAGCAGCAGTTATTGCTTCTCAAACAAAAATAGAAATTGCTGGTGACACTCAGCAGGTCTGACAGCATCTGTGTAGAGAAATCAGCATTAATGTTTTGGATTGAGTGATCCTTCCTCAGAACTGTTCCTTAGATTTCTCTCCACAGATGCTGCCAGACATCTCAGCATTTCCAGTAATTTGTATTTTTGTTGCAGATTTACAGCAGCTGCAGTACTTTTGGTTTCCTTTCAGTTATTGGTTCTCATTTGTGACCCCTCTGACAGAATGCCTAAGTAGGTAGGCAGCAGGAAGGTAGGGGAATCAGATGGGATACACATGCCTGATTTTAATCAAAAACACCAAATGCTGGAGATCACAGTGGGTCAGGCGGGCTCTGGCCCTAAACATCGAATTTCCTGTTCCTTGGATGCTGCCTAACCTGCTGTGCTTTAACCAGCAACACATTTTCAGGCAGTATCCATGACAGCATACAGAGCTGAGGGCTCTGATGAAGCATCATCTAGACTCGAAACGTTCACATGCTCTCTCTCTCTCTCTCTCTGTGCATGCTGCCTGACCTGCTGTGATCTCCAGTATTTGTTGCTTTCAGGATAGATTCCAGCTGAAAATGTGTTGCTGGTCAAAGCACAGCAGGCCAGGCAGCATCTCAGGAATAGGGAATTCGACGTTTCGAGCATAAGCCCGGATTCCTGATGAAGGGCTTATGCTCGAAACGTCGAATTCCCTATTCCTGAGATGCTGCCTGGCCTGCTGTGCTTTGACCAGCAACACATTTTCAGCTGTGATCTCCAGCATCTGCAGACCTCATTTTTTACACTAGGATAGATTCCAGCATCTGCAGCAATTTGTTCCGACCATGATTTTAGATTCCCCACATTCTCCTACCCTCTCCCAGTTTTCACCAGCCAGTGAGTGAACGTAATGGTCATAGATGTTATCGAGGGTCTCTGTGGATGTTTTCTGGACTATATGACATGGATTTCAGTCTTGTATAGAAACGTTCATTTTGAACCCTTTGCTTTCTTACCAGTGTGACGGTGCTGCTCCTTTAACATGATTTGGAGATGCTGGTGTTGGACTGGGGTGTACAAAGTTAAGAATCACACAACACCAGGTTGTAGTCCAATGGGTTTAATTGGAAGCACTAGCTTTCAGAGCCCCGCTCCTTCATCAGGTGGTTGTGGAGGACTCAATTGTAAGACACAGAATTTATAGCAAATGTTTACAGTCTGGTGTAACTGAAATTATACATTGAAAAATATTTGTTAAGTCTCTCATCTGCTAGATTGACCATGTTAGTTTCATATGTAAATCACAAAACGTTTTTTGGAAGTTACATTCTCAAGTAATGTAAGTAAACTTTAACAAGGTTATGTTGTCCTTGCTTTTTTCTCTAGAGAGATTGTAAATGACACAGACAACAAAAAGTCTAAGTTGAAGGGTTTTAAGGCTAATTTGATTATAGCAAACAGATACTGCCTCAGGCAAAAAGGCATTTAAGCTTTTTAAAAACACACTTGCACAATGAAAGGGGAGTGGCCAGTTCTCCCAGCTCAGCTTTTCTCTGGTTTGGTTTGGTTTTAGCACAATAGTGTTTGGAAGCTAGTGGACCCAAAGATGCGGGTCCATGCTGGTACCCTCTCTCTGACTTCTACCCTGTGTTTGATTTTACCTTTTGTGCCAGGGTGTTTTACAGAGATTGTTGCAAGTATTTGGAACAGCATCATTAAAGTGGGATAATCTTTCGGGTTTTCAGGTCGGTGAAGTTATTTGCTATTCTATTCTCTTTTGTTGAAATGCATACAGGTGGAGAAATCCCCAGGACCTGATCAGGTGTACCCTAGAACTCTGTGGGGAGCGAGGGAAGTGGCTGCTGGGCCTCTTACTGAGATATTTGCATCATCGATAGTCATATGTGAGGTGACAGAAGATTGGAGGTTGGCTCATGTGGTGCCACTATTTAAGAAAAATGGTAAGGCAAAGCCAGGGAACTATAGGCCAGTGAGCCTGATATCAGTGGTAGGCAAGTTGTTGGAGGGAACCCTGAGGGACAGGATGTACATGTATTTGGAAAGGCAAGGACTGATTAGGGACAGTCAAAGTGGCTTTGTGTGTGGGAAATGACGTCTCACAAACTTGATTGAGTTTTTTGAAAATGTAACAAAGAGGATTGATGAGGGCAGAGCAGTGGACATGATCTATATAAATTTCAGTAAGGCGTTCGACAAGGTTCCCCATGGGTGACTGGTTAGCAAGGTTAGATCTCATGGAATACAGGGAGAATTAGCCATTTGGATACAGAACTAGCTCAAAGGTTGTAGACAGAGGGTGGTGGTGGAGGGTTGTTTTTCAGACTGGAGGCCTGTGACTAGTGGAGTGCTATAAGGATCGGTGTTGGGTCCACTACTTTTCATCATTTATATGAATGATTTGGGTGTGAACATAAGAGATATAGTTAGTAAATTTGCAGATGACACCAAAATTGGAGGTGTAATGTACAGCAAAGAAGGTTACCTCAGATTACAATTGGATCTTGATCAGATGGGTCAATGGGCTGAGAAGAGGCAGATGGAGTTTAATTTAGATAAATGTGAAGTGCTGCATTTTGGGAAAGTAAATCTTAGCAGGACTTATACACTTAATGGTAAGGTCCTAGGGTGTGTTGCTGAGTTCAGGTTCACAGCTCATTGAAAGTAGAGTCACAGGTAGATAGGATAGTGAAGAAGGTGTTTGGCATGCTTTCCTTTATCGGTCAGAGCATTGAGTACAGGAGTTGGGAGGTCATTTTGCGGCTGTACAGGACATTGGTTCGGCCACTGTTGGAATATTGCGTGCAATTCTGGTCTCCCTCCTATTGGAAAGATGTTGTGAATCTTGAAAGTGTTCAGAAAAGATTTACAAGGATGTTGCCAGGATTGGAGGATTAGAGCTATAGGGAGAGGCTGAATAGGCTGCAGCTGTTTACCCTGGAGGGTCAGAGGCTGAGGGGTGACCTTATAGATGTTTACAAAATCATGAGGGGTATGGATAAGGTAAAGAGACAAGGTCTTTTCCCTGGGGTAGGGGAGTACAGAACGAGAGAGCAGAGGTTTAGGGTGAGAGGGGAAAGATATAAAAGAGACCTAAAGGGCAACCTTTTCATACAGAGTGTGGAATGAGCTGCCAGAAGAAGTAATGGAGACTGGTACAATTGAAAATTTAAAAGGCTTCTGAATGGGTATATGTGTAGGAAGGGTTTAGAGGAACATGAGCCTAGTGCTGGCAAATGAGACTAAATTAGGTTGGGATATCTGTTTGACTTGGACTAGTTCGACCAAGGGGTCTGTTTCATTTGTATGTACATCTCTATTCTATGATGCTATGTTTGTGTTTCATTCAGTAATCTTGCAAATAAATTCTGTTTGTTTAAACCTAAATGCCTTGACCAGCTGCATCACTCCTGGAATATCCATGTTATACCTGCTTGATGCAACTAGCAAAGTCAGGGTCTGGGCTACTTTCTTGAAATGTTTTGAAGGGGTCTGGCCTGTTCCATAACACCAGGACTGATTCAAAGTCACTTGAGACCAACTAATACAAGTCGGGGGAATGTCTGACTCCCCCACCCACTTTATCAGTCTGTCCTCATAAATAACTGAGATTAAAGCACAAGCAAAGAGTTGAACACTTCAAATGCTTTGCATTTACAAATGCTTTTGCACTGACGCTGTTTCAGTTTACACTTCAGGGTCCTTGAGTTGATTGCTGGTTGATATGCTGCTGAATTTGGCAATGGTATGCTGTCTACCACTTTACTTCCCCGCTCCTAATTCCCATTCACTTGACTCAACAACAGACCCAGAGACACAACTTCTCACAGACCTTTGATCTATTACCATGACAAAACAGCTGAATTTAACAGTATTAACAACTTGGAGTCGTCTAACAGATGTTGATCTTCCCGACTCTATACGACAGTGGTTGCAGTGTGATTGTGGTAATAGTGTAAAGTACTCTGATTTCAGACCCACATAAACCTCAGCCCACACTGACATAGCTAAAATAGAAAACACTTGGCAGGCAGGTCATCATGTTTAACATTAGAGTCATAGAGACATAGAGGCATAGAGTCATAGAGACATAGAGTCATTGAGACGTAAAGTCATAGAGACATAGAGTCACAGAGGCATAGAGTCATAGAGGCATAGAGTCATGGAGACCTAGAAACATAGAGTCATAGATTCATAGAGTCATAGAGGCATAGAGACATAGAGATGTGCAGCATGGAAAAAGACCCTTTGGTCAAACCCGCCCACGACGACCAGATATCCTAAATCAATCTAATCGCATTTGCCAGCACTTAGCCTATTTCCCTCTAAACCCTTCCAATTCAGGTACCCATCGGGATGCATTTTGAATGTCATTGTACGAGTCTCCACCACTTCCTCTGGCAGCTCACACCATCCTCTCCATGATCTTATACACCTCTATAAGGTCACCCCTCAGTCTCCACGCTCGAAAGAAAAAAGTCCTAGCTTGGCCAACCTCTCCCCATAACTCAGACTGTTGAGTCCGGGCAACATTCTTGTACAGTTCTTCTACACTCTTTCCAGTTTAATAATAACCTTCCAGTAGCAAGGTGACCAAAACTGAACACAATACTCCAAGTGTGACCTCACCATTGTCCCTTATAACTGCAACATAACTTTCCAACTTCTACACTCAATGCCTTGACGGATGAAGGCCAGTGTGCTAAAAGCCTTCTTCACTGCTCTGTCTACCTGGGGCTCCATTTTCAGAGAACTGTGCGCCTGAACTCCAAGGTCTCTTTGTTCCACTACACTCCTTATGGCCCTACCATTCACCATGAAACTTCCCAAAATGCAAGACCTTACACTCATATATGTTAATTTCCATTTGCAATTTCTCAGCCCGCTTCCCCAGCTGATGAAGGTTCTGCCATGATACCACCTATTTTAGTGTCATCTGCAAGCTTACTAATTATGCCTTGTACATTCTCATCCACGTCATTGATATACATAAGAAACACCCACTAGTCACAGGCCTCCAGTCCAACAAGTATCTTTCCACTATTATCCTCTGCTTCCTACCATCAAGCCAATTTTTGTATCCAATTTGCCAGCTCCACCCTGGATTCCATGTGATTTAACCTTCCAGAGCAGCCTACCATGTGACCTTATTTGTATGACATATTCAAGGGGAAAACATACTGAAGAAAGGACTAGAGGAAAATGTTCAGTCAGGCAGGAGCTACAGAATCTTGAACACACACACACACACACACACACACACACACACACACACACACACACACACACACACACCCCAACAGGTTCAAGAACAGCTTCTTCCCTGCTGTTACTAAATTGCTGAATGGACCTCTCTAACGTCAAATAATGTAGATCTTGCTTTGTGTGCCTCCTATGCAGTGTAACCTGTATACCTCACTCTGTCTCAGCCCCCTATGATCTGTATGTCCTTGTTTGCTATGACCTGCCTGTACTGCTCGCAAAACAAAGTGTTTCTCTGTACTTAGGTATATGTGACTACAATAAATTAAATCAAGTCAAATCAAAACAAAGTTAATAGGATTAGATGAAGAAAAAGTGTGAAGCATAAAAACTGACATAGACCAGATGGACTGAATGGACTACTTCCATGCTGCACAGTCTATCCAGCCTCTCGAGAAACAGCATCATTTCAGTTTTGAAGACACTGCTTTTGCAAAGAATCTCACATCCATTTTGTTCTGTGACATGGCTCAGTGTGGCTCTTCGAATGTGTGAAAATATTGCATAAACAACAGGGTTAGGGAAGCTTTCAACTAATGTACGTGCCAGAAATTGACGTCTGAAGGTGAACAAACGCATGGATTTGTTATTTGAGAATGCCACAGATGGGTCATTTCCAGAACACGGGTGTCAATTTCGATTTATGCTACTGGCCTTATCAACCAGCTTGACTCATCGGATAGGCTACATTCAACAAAAGATATTTGACTAAGCTTGGGGAGAAGTCACACTGACTTATAAAATATATGCCAATTTCAGGCAGCAAGCCTCTCCACAAATTCTACATTGGCTAGGTCTGCATCTGTCCTGGCTGCTTTTATTAATGCATTAATGACAGCTCCAAGAAACAGTGATGAACCAATATAAATTTGCACTGATCCTGCACCGAGGAGAAAGTGAGGTCTGCAGATGCTGGTGATCAGAGTTGAGAGTGTGTTGCTGGAAAAGCACAGCAGGTCAGGCAGCATCCGAGGAGCAGGAGAATCAACATTTCGGGCCACAGCCCAACATCGATTCCCCTGCTCCTTGGATGCTGCCTAACCTGTTGTACTTTTCCAGCAACACACTACTGATCCTGCACCTGTCAGGAACTACCTAAAGCAAACTCTAAATACCTTGTCCAATTTCATCAAGGTCCAAATAGCTGCCCTTAAGAATCTACCCGCAAACAGAAATTAAAAGGTGCAGTTCCCCTGGGATGTGAGAAGGAAGACCCAGGGTATTCCTGTCACAGTACAGGCCACACAGTACAGCCAGATGAAACTGTTCTTCAGGCACCAATATTATCAAGTATTCAAAAAGAACACAGACCAATTTTCTTAGGAAACCGTTATTCGTTAACATAAAGCTATGCTGCACTGGTTTTGCAACATCCAGGACCTATGTGTCGAGGGACATACACACCAAGCACCACCATGTACTGAGATTCCACTTTCTCTGGGTGTTCTGAACGATGGGTCTGGCCAAGTTGCTAAGGACGGCTCCATTCTGTCAGACCATTCCATCCTGACTTGTCTCAGGTTGATTGATTGGTGTAGAGAAGCACCAGGTCAGGTATTAAGTCCATCCTCAAAACTCTGAAGGAGATGGAAGTAGTGAATTCTGTTGACTGGTTCCCTGATCAGACCAGTAAAACACATTGGTAATCTCATCCCCAACAAATGCCAGGATGTAGGTTGGCAATCTTGGTAAAAAAGGGACAAAATTAGAAATTGCTGGAAAAGCTCAGCAGGTGTGGCAGCAGCTGTGGAGAGAAATCCTAGTTAATACTTCAGGTCTGAGTTCTGAGGTTGAGTCACTGGATCCAAAAGGTTTACTCTGATTTCCCTCCACAGATGCTGTCAGACCTGCTGAACGTCTCCAGTAATTTCTATCTTTGTCTCTGATTTATAGCATCTGCAGTTCTTTCGGTTTTTCTTTGGTAAAACAGAGTCTTCCCCATCAGATTCTTTCTTTGCACTCAGAGTCTAACATTGGCTTTGAAATGGCTGTGGTGGGGAACCTGTAGCCTGTGCAACGTCAGTCTGGAATGAGTCGCTGCGCATTCTGGTGACGTTCACCCTGAGTTGCTCTGTGACGCACGACTCTGGGCTCTGTAGACCCTTCCCTGGGATGCACACCAAGGTAACTATCCATGCTTCTGGAAGACCATCAATTCAGTCAAAGCCCTTCTAGGTTTGCCCAAAAGAGCTCATAATGGCCTTATGTTGTAGACAACAGGCACATGCCAATGTGTAAGTGTGTGGAAAGATGTAAATTATTCAGAGGGTGACCCGCTCATAGCAGTCCAATTTAGAAATAATGCATCACACGAGCCTTGAGTATTGACTAGTTTATTTGTGAGTTCACAGGGAGAAACAAGGTGACTAGCTCAATTGGATGACCTCAAGTCACTCCGATGAAATACAGAGTTGTGTGATTTTATAGGTTACAATCGGCTAATAATTAGCAAACTGCTAATTGCAGAACAATGAGCAAGTTAAGGCAATATGCCCAGCATTAGCTCCAGTCACATAATGTCTGGACAGTGTTGGTTAGTAGTTGCTAAGCAGGTGTTAGTATACAATAGGTCCTTGCAAAGAGAATAATGGTTCCATGCAAAGAGAGGAATTCGTTTATCAGGTATTGGCACAGCTGCAAGGTGAACTATTTCATGCAGGAATGGGAAAACAGGCTTTTAGCAGGGCAGGCACTGAATATAAAATAAAATGGTCTCTAGACTGTAATATGTGACAAAAATGGCTGCCACAATTCTGACAATTCTCTGACAGTAGGACTACATGATGAAGGGTACCTTAGGGTAGCCACTGCATAGGCTCAAAGGGAAAGGGCATCGACTGTGAGTGGCCTGCCTTACACAGCGAAGATTGGAACCCATATATAATACAGCTCAGGCCGCTTGAAGAAAAATGTAATCTCATGAAATGTAAATGGGCACATTGTGAGTATTGAGAGAAAGTGAACACTGCAGATGCTGGAGATCAGAGTTGAGAGTGTGGTGCTGGAAAATCACAACAGGTCAGGCAGCATCCAAAGAGCAGGAGAAGTGACATTTCAAGCATAGGTCCTTCATTGTGAGTCCTTACCTATAATGGGAGGTTTCCATTGAATGTTGCGTAATGTCAAGTTTGAATTTTTATGTAATATACTTCAGTCATAAAATTTGCAAAAGTACATCTTTTAAAATAAGAAAAAGTGTTCTGCATCAGATTAAAGCTGATAACCAAATGGGCTACGTGTGGATAATTTTCCCTCTATATTGCAGTGAATATTCTATGAAGGCTCGGGATTCATATTTTTGAAAGCATTTTAAAAATTCTAAAGTTCTCCTTCTATTTTTTCAAAAGTTTTCCTCGGTTTTGCCTTGCCTTACATTAATAACTTCTTCCAGCACTTCAGCTCTCGGTGATATTTCTGGGTTGTTCTAGTTCTGGCCACTAGCATGTCCCAAATTTAAATTAATCCACCATTGCCTTCAGCTCCACTGTTTTCAGGTACCTGTGCCCAAGCTGTGGAATTCTCTCCTTACATCTCTCCACTTCTACCTTCCTTGAGAATGTTATTTAAAACATCCCCCTTTGGCCACGGTTTAAACATCTACCATCGGGGAGAAGGTACAGATCCCTGAACACAAGCACCAGCCATTTTCGCAACAGTTTCTACCCTACTGTTGTTAGAATACTGAATGGACTCACAAACTGTTAGCATTCGCCTGTACCTGCATTTTTGTTTTTGCCGCTGTTTACCTATCATTTACTATCTATGCTACTTAACTCTGTGATCTGCCTGTATATTGCCTGAGCAAAATGGCTCAGTGGTTAGCACTACAGCCTCACAGCGCCAGGTTTGATTCCAGCCTCGGGTGACTGTCTGTGTGGAGTTTGCACATTCTCATGGTATCTGCATGGTTTTTCTCCAGGTGCTCCGGTTTCCTCCCACAATCCAAAGATGTGCAGGTCAGGTGGTTTGGCCATGCTAAAATGCCCACAGTGTTTGGTACGTTAGTCGGCGGTGGGGGTTTTGGGGGGGTGGGGAGGGGGTTGCTCTTCGGAGGTTGGTGTGGATTTGTTGGGCCGAATGGCCTGTTTCCGTACTGTAGAGAATCTAATCTATTGCTCGCTAGGCAAGGCTTTTCACTGTGCCTCGGTACACGAGACAATAAATTCAATTCAATTCAATTCAATTCATGTGTCCTATTCTCCTTGTATGAGTTGGTGACAAATTTTGTTTAATAAGGTTCCTGTGAGGTGCCCGGGGATGCTTTATTCTGCAAAGGTTGCTATTCAGTGTTATTATTAAAGCAGCCTGAGGTTTTAACAGGTTCCAGAGAATTACAGGTTCTTTCTTTTAACACTGTGTTTGGGCAGCTGCAATGGGGTTGATTTGACAGAGGTGAGGAGATTTATTTTCTCTTCCCCACAAATTAATGGAGGCAGGGTCTTTAAAATAATTCAACTGAACTGACTTTCTGTAGACAACAGAGTCATTGATTATGGAGTGGGGTGCAGACAGGAAAATGGAATTGAGACCCTAACCAGACCAGACATGATCATGTTGAATGGTGGAGCGGGCTTGAGGGGCTGGATGGTGGAATCCTGCTTCTGTATTCCATATTACAATACGGTCTAGCAGCAGGAGTGAGGTAATGTGGACATGCCAGTGTTGGACTGGGGTGGACAAAGTTAAAAATCACACAATACCAGGTTTTTGTCCAACAGGTTCATTTGGAAGTATAAACGTTTGGAGTGCTGCTCCTCCGTCAGGAGAGAGAAACAGTTAATCTTTCAGATCATGGATCCTCTGTCCGAACTGAATATAAATGCTGTTGCTTTAATACTGAAATTGCTAGTGCCCCTTCCCCCGCCTTGTGAAAATGGAGCAGAAAGTAATGTTAACAATGAGTGTCCTAGGGCTTGGTAAATCCAATGGTAAACCAAGCCAATAAATGTTTTATAAGGCACTGCTTGTGGGTCAAGGGCAGCAGAAATGTTTTGCCCTAGCCCTTCAAGCAAACCTTTCCCTTAGGGCAATTATGTGCACTGTCATAAAACCTTCCTACACCATTCTCCTACAACTCAGCTCAACTTTGGGAGTCTGATACCATCCTCATTCAACAGGCTAGACCCCACCATTCCATTCCAACTCGGATCTTTTTCCCTCCCCCACACCTTTTCTGGGTTTTGGTAAGGCCTATTATTCCCCACACCCCACTGAGTCTTGATCTTTCTAGCCTTTGTGACCTTCTGCTGTTAACCAGCTTGCTGAGCACTAGACCTGTCCACCCTCCTTCCTGTCTATCTGCTCCACCCTCCATTCCAACCTATCACCATCATCCTCACCTCCAGCTATCTATCGTATCCCCTGCTACCTTCCCCCAGCGCCCCCCCCCCCCATTTATCTCTCAGCCACCGATCAACTGTGCTTTTCTGGCACCACACTTTTTGACTTGCACTAGACGCAATCTGTCACTCTGATTGGCTCCTGGGCAGGAAACAAACCAAGAAAGTGACAACGGGGTCCTGCTGTTTAGGTGCATCAGGACCTCCGTGACCCTGCGCTTCCCTGGAATGTCATTTGGTGGCTGCGAGAAGGGTCAACTGGAGAACCAGTGAAAATCCTGCATTGCTCTTTATTAATGGAAGAGCTGCTGAATCCTGTTCTGGTCTGGCACTTTGGTGGGCCTTTCCATGGGTTGAAGGACCCCAGAAGGTGGGGCTGTTGCACTTGCGAAGAAATGCTGACTCTATTAACAGGAGCATAACTAGAAAGGCTGCTGGTACCTATGTCAAGGAGGGATATAGGCAGAGGTGATCACTGTTAGAGGGAGGGTAGGGTTGCACAGATTTGGCATAGGTAGCAAGGGCAGGGGAACTGCTGTTCATGGATCCCCAACCCCTTCTATTTCTCAATTTCAGGTCCCTCAATAAAACAGTGAGTTCCTTTGAATAAGGGACCCCCCTCCACCCCTGTTCCCCCACCCCACTGGAAGCCTGTAATGACTGCATTACCTCACACATACCTTCCCCTTCACCACTGGGTAATACAGCAGCAACAAGTCAAAGCCCTTACAGTGGCATCAGTGGTTCACTTAATGGACTCAGTGGTGGAGAAGGAAGGCTGACTGAGAGTAGACATAGGAAGGTAATAGGGTCTTGCATTCTCCCACTTGAGTAACTGACCCCCACCCCCATCAAACATGCTATGGTATGGTACCACAAGATTCTTCCAGCTCTTTGACCCCTACCCCCCATTACTGCATACTGTAACCACATCCTCTCCGTGAGTACCATGACCCGTGTGGCAGTGCTCCTCAGCAGCTACTGTAAAGCCGTATACTCAACATAAACCCTGACTGATCCTTTTTCCTTGCTCATCACAGAATCCCTGGGGTGTGCAAGCAGGCCATTCAGCCCATCGAGTCCACACCGAACCTCCGAAGAGCAAACCACCCAGATCACCCTGTCCCTGTAACCCTGCATATCTCACCTAGCCTGCACGTCCATGGACACTACGGGGCAATTTAGCATGGCCAATCATCCAACCTGCACATTTTTGGATGGTAGGAGGAAAACAGAGCACCCAGAGGAAACCCATGTGGACACAGGGAGAATGTGCAAAATCCACACAGTCGCCTGAGGTTGGAATTGAACCCAGGCCCCTGGTCTTGTGAGGCAGCAGTGCTAACGACTGAGCCACTGAGCTAAACTAACAGGCTTCAGGTTTAGCAGACAAGAAAAAGGTCTGCTCTCAGAACATATTTTCTGTTCGAGAATTACCTGTTTAAAGACAAAGAAACTGCAGATACTGGAATCCAAAGTAGATAGGCAGGAGGCAGGAAGAAAACACAGGAAGCCAGGTAGCATCAGCAGGTGCGGAAGTCACTGTTTTGGGTCTAATCCGAAATGACGACTTCTGCACTTCCTCTTGCTGCCTAGCTAGTGTTCTTCCAGCCTCCTGCCTGTCTGTTGAGGATTACCTGCTGACACTCCTGGGAGGAGGCTGATCAGAAGAGGTGAAAATGAATTAAAAACAACGACGAGTGTAAATTTAACATTTCTTTGTCAGTGATGGGATGACTAAGGATAGCAGTTAGAAGATAATTAGTACATGGGATGTAAATATGTTTGGCCTTATCCCAATTTGTGTGAGATCCATTGTTAACGGGAGATTGAAAAACTGGGGATTAAAAGTGTGACCTTGATGACTCTCAATGCTGAATGCTTCACTAATCTGGAGCTTTATTATGTCAGTATTCAGTCTGTTAAAGAAGTGAATTATCTTGACATGTGTCCCTCAAGTTAGTCATTTGAATGCAAAAATCTGTTTTTTTTGCTCTGAAAATTATACAAAAGGATATGCACAAAACTGTTTAGTGAAACCCTCTTGTACTGCTGACATTTCCACTCCTTTCTCCTGCTTCCATCTGTTCCTGTAGTTTTTTTTTACTGAACCACAGAAGTGGTTCATATTTCCTGCACCAGCATGTTAAATGAGAAACTGGTCCAAACCTCTCCTGGTTTGTTTCAATAGTCATTGCACTTTTTTAAAAAATCCAAATAATCATCCAATGCTTCAATTTAACCTGCGTCCAACACATTTCCAGGCAGTGGATTCCATACCCTTGTGAACATCTGTGAAACATTGCGTTGCCAACTCTGGCTGGCCACATTCTTTCTGCTTTTTCCTCACACAATCACCTCAAGAGCTCCTTCAAACACCATGTCTGTCCCATGGTCATTCCCACAAATTCTTGCTCCTCTACGGGTACCCCTGCTGCTGTAGCCCTCCCACCACTGACTCCCTGCACTGCAGATCGAGGCCATTCAGAACATCAAGTCTGCATTGACCCTCCAAAGAGGATCCCACCCAGAACCACTCTCCACCTTATCCCCATAACCTGATATT
The DNA here is from genome assembly GCF_020745735.1 of Hemiscyllium ocellatum. Taxonomy (NCBI): domain Eukaryota; kingdom Metazoa; phylum Chordata; class Chondrichthyes; order Orectolobiformes; family Hemiscylliidae; genus Hemiscyllium; species Hemiscyllium ocellatum. The sequence goes on from NC_083415.1 coordinate 57,958,882, forward strand.
TATTGCAGCAAAACTCCCTACCTTGCATATCCCTGGACGCTATGAGGCAATTTAGCACAGCCAATCCAACCAACTTTTGGACTGTGGGAGGAAACAGAGCACCTGGTGGAAACATACGCAGTCACGGGGAGAATGTGACAGTCACACAGACAGTCACCTGAGGCTGGAATTGAACCTGGGACCCTGCTGCTAATCACTGAGCCATTGTGATGCCCATTCTCCAGCCAAAATTCACCTGACATATCCATCCTCACAAAGGGTTGACTGCCCGCAGCCAATCAGATAGCCACCCATCTCAACTCTAGTAACTGATAAACACAAGTATTTATAGAAAAAATATATTTAGGAATGTAAGACAGAAACAAAAACAGAAATTGCTGAAAAAGATAGATAGATCTGGCAGCATCTATGAGAGAAAGCAAAGTTAATGTTCAGAACTGGATGGGAGTGGCTTTTATATAGAATCAGATTGGGTAAAGACAGCAGATCTCCTATCCTATAGGATGAGGAACCAGAGCTTTTTAAAAATATAATATGGCACTCTCTTTATGCTGCCTATAGTTGGTGCTTATACAACTTGCAGCTGTACATATTTATTAGTTGTAATACTCACAAACTTTTAGCATTCGCCTGTACATGTGTTAGGTTTTTGCTGCTGTTTACCTGTTATTTACTTATCTATGCTATTTAACTATGTGCTCTGCCTGTATTGCTCACAAAACAAAACTTTTCACTGTGCCTCGATACACATGACAAATAAAATTCAATTCAATTCAATTCAATTAATATGCATACAAAGTCATACAGCATAGAAGAGGCCCTTCAGTCCATCAAGTCTGTACTATTGACACTAATCCCACTTTTCAGTATTTTGCCCATGGCGTGAATGTTATGCCATTTCAACATTTCAAATGCCGACTACACACTTTAAAGGATAGGAGGTTTTCCTATTATGCACAATTTCCCCCCCAAGCAGTTCATTCCACATTCCAAATTACTTCCAAAATCTCCTGTCCTTTACCTTCAATCTTTGCCCCCTCAGTATTATAAGTGGATATATTATTGTCATTGTTTATCTGAAGACAGGAGCATTAATGAATGCAATTCCTGCCATGTTAGTCAAGCCTTGGGCGATAGCACTCTTGCATCTTCAACCAGAAGATTATGGCTCAGTTGGAACTCTAGAGAACTGTGTAAAAATCTATGCTCACCTTGCAGTGCAGTGTTGAAGGAGAGCTGCACTTCTAGGAGATGCTCTTAAACCCAGGCCCCGATGCTATTGCTGGATCTCCTCATTTAAGACACTTGTCAAATCTAACTCCTTGTCAAAAGGTTTGGTCATCTGTCCTGACATCTCTTTACCTGGCACGGGGTTGTTTAAAAACACTAGCAACGTGCCTCCTGCCTGACTGTACCAATTAAATCAAGCTGCACCTTTTATTGGAACCGACTATGGATTGTGACATTTGTTTGTTTTTCACTGTTACTATGCCAATGCAATGGATCCTTGTAGGTTATTTTAGGAAGGTCTATTGCCTCTGATAATATAGAACTGGAATGTTCTGTAAAAAGAACCAAGCTGTCCAAACAGTTCATTCATCAGGGCAAGTTCACGCTTGTCTCTGCATACTGATGACTGCGTTTTGAAAAAACTTGAAAGACTGTTGGTTGTCACAAAGTTCTATATTCTAATGTTGCTAGATTATGTTCAATGCAGATAAATGTGAGGTGATTCACTTTGGGAAGAATAACGGGAAGGCAGAATACTGGATCAATGGAAAGCTTCCTGGTAGTGTGGATGTACAGAGGGATCTTGGAGTCCATGTACATAGATCCCTGAAAGTTGCCACCCAGATTGATAGTGCTGTGAAGAAGGCATATGGTGTGTTAGGTCTTATTGGTAAAGGGATTGAGTTCTGGAGCCGTAATATCATGCTGCTACAATATAAAACGCTAGTCCGGCCACACTTGGAATATTGAGTACTGTTCTGGTCGCCCACTTACAGGAAGGATGTGGAAACTTTGGAAAAGGTGCAGAGGAGATTTACCAGAATGTTGCCTGGTCTGGAGGGAAGATCTTATGAGGAAAGGCTGAGAGACTTGGGTCAATTCTCATTGGAGAGAGGAAGGCTATGAGGGGATTTGACAGAGATGTTCAAGATGATCAATGGATTAGATAGGGTAGACAGTGAAAGTGTTTTTCCTCAGATGATGATGTCAGCTTGTACGAGGGGAATAACTACAAATTGAGGGGTGATAGACTTAAGACAGATGTCAGAGGCAGATTCTTTACTTGGAGAGTGGTAAGGACGTGAAATGCCCTGCCTGCCAATGTAGTTAACTCAGCCACATTAGGGAGACTTAAACAATCCTTGGATAAGCATATGGATGATGATGGGATAGTGTAGGGGGACGAGCTGAGAATAGTTCACAGGTCAGTGCAACATCGAGGGCCGAAGGGCCTGTTCTGCGCTGTATTGTTCTATGTTTTATGTTCGACATTTCTGAAGATTTTAACATTAACTCTTTCAGTTCTTTCCAACAATGTTCATGTCGCACCTTTCAAGTGGAAGAATTCCAAGACGTTTCTACAGCAGCAAAATTAGACAAACATCAAACTGAACCAAAGACAGTAATATTAAATAAAAGCCAAATGCTCAATTGCTGGAAATCTGAAACAAACTCAGATGCTGGAGAAACTCAGTAGGTCTGGAATTATCAATGGAGAGTGAAATAAAGTTAATGTTTAAGATCAACAGACACAGGAACAGAATCAGGCCATGCAGCTCATTGAATCTGCTGCACCATTTGATCATGGTTGATAAGTGTCTTAACTGAAAATATGTTGCTGGAAAAGCGCAGCAGGTCAGGCAGCATCCAAAGAGCAGAAGAATCGACGTTTCGGGCATGAGCCCTTCTTCAGGCCTTTCAGTATTCTGCATGTTTCAGTGAGATCTTCACCCCGTATCTTTCTAAACCTCATTGACTACAGACCCAGAATTCTCAATCATTCCTCATATGACAAGTTTTGAGTTGGTATGACATTTCTTCAGAACTATTCTAAACTAAAATTAGGTAATATTAAAAATGGTGACTAAAGACTTCAGTGGCATTAAAACACGCTTAACCCGTTTCTTCCTAAATTACAAGTTACAATGAACATAAAGAATCTCAACTCCATCACTGCATAACTTTGATTCCTCACAGACTGTCCAGGTATCTATTGGAATAAGGTATAAAACTGGTTCCCTGAGTATTCTGAGATGATAAAGTGCGGCATTGGAAAAGCAGGTCAGGCAGCATCTGAGGAGCCAGAGAGTCAACATTTCGGGTATAACACTCCATCAGGACTAAATGTTCTCCAATGAGATGTGTCCTTCCCTCGGCCAGCTGCCCTCACTGCTGCTCCGGAGAACTGTGAATCAGTTGGTGAATCAGAAACTATGGAGCTTTGAGAATGAGGAATGAAAGTTTGCAAATGGGAGTTGGGATTTGCAGATCCAGGTAGAATGAATTGAATATAGGAAGAAAGGTATTTTTATGAAAAAAATTATATTTTCAAAATAAAAAAGAGTGAAGAAAGCAGAGAATTATATATCATGTAGAGAGATTCCTTTGAGGAGAGAAGGCAAATGCAAGATGTTCAAAATTATGAAGTGTTTTGGTAACATAAGTAAAGAGAAACTGTTTCCACTGGCAGGAGGATTAATAGCCAGAGAACACAAGTTCAAAATGATTGGAAAAAGAACCAGAGAAGATGAGGGGAATTTTGATGGTATATTTTGGGGTGACAAATCAGTGGAGTACTGAGAGAACATTGCACCATCAAGTTAAGATGAGACATTAAACCGAATTAAAAAAAGCCAAAAGAACTGTGGATCCTGGAAATCTGAAGCAAAAACAGAAATTGCTGGAAAATCACTGGACTTGAAACATTAACCCTGATCCCTCTCCGTAGGTGTTGCCAGACCTGCTGAGTTTTTCCAGCAATTTCATTTTTGTTTCACATTAAATGGAGCCCAGTGTGCCTTCTAAGGTGGAAAGAGATCCCCCGGCACTATTTCTAAGAACAGCAGGAGAATTACTCCAAATCCCCTGCCTGATGTTTACCCTGCCCTGTTGGTAACATCTGGTCAATAATACATTGCTGTTTGTGGGAGTTTAATGTATGCTAGTCATCTGACGTATTTCCTAAAGTATAAAGGTGACTAGACTTTAGGGGAGACAATGGCCTAGTGGTATTATCACTAGACTGTTAATCCAGAGACCTAGGCTATGCTCTGGCCTCAAATTTTTTTACCCTGTTTTTACCTACTCATGCTGCCAGGGCAGATGATGAAATTTGAATTCAGTTTAAATAAAAACCTGGAATTAAGAGTTTAATGATGACCATTAATCCACTGAGCACTTTTTTGGGGAAAAAAACCCATCTGGTTCACTAATCCCTTTAAGGGAAGGAAATGTATCATCCTTACCTGGTCTGGCTGACATGTTACTTCAGACTCACACCAATCAGCCCCACCGCCCTGTAGCCGAACATTTCAACTCCCCCTCCAACTCTGCCGTGGACACGCGGGTCCTGGGCCTCCTCCACCTTCGCTCCCTCACTGCCCGACGCCTGGAGGAAGAACGCTTCATCTTCTGCCTCAGAACACTTCAACCCCAGGGCATCAATGTGGACTTAACCAGTTTCCTCATTTCCCTTCCCCCACCTTACCCCAGCTCCAACCTTCCAGCTCAGCACCATCCTCATGATCTGTCCTACCTGCCAATCTTCCTTCCCACCTGCCTGCTCCACCCTCCTCTCTGGCCTATCACCTTCATCCCCACCTCCATTCACCTATTGCACTCTTAGCTCCCTTCTTCCCAGCCCCACCCCCTCTCATTTATATCTCTACCTTGGGGGTTCCCATCCTCACACCTGATGAAGAGCTCCTGCCTGAAATGTCAATTTTCCTGCTCCTCGGATGCTGCCTGATCTGCTGTGCTTTTCCAGCACCACTCTAATCTTGACTCCGATCTCCAGCATCTGCAGTCCTCGCTTTTGCCAAAGTGGTTGACTATCAATTGCCCTCTGGGCAATAGGGATGGGCAATAAATGCTGCCAAGCCTACCTTATCCCATGAACAAAAAAAGACTTCAACTGTAATTAACTGGCTGTAAGGAATTCTAGACGTCTGAAAGACATGAAAGATGGGTTAGCAATGCAAGTCATTTGTTTCCTAATCTCTAGGAAGTTCTAGTTAAAAGACATTCAACAACACTGTTTCAAAGGACAATTCAGGAAAACCCTTGAAAACTTATGATGATATTAGAGAAAGAGGGGGCAAGGCGAGGTGTTCATAATCATAATGGGGAGTATTGCAGGTGGCACCAAATATTCCAGCCGATTTAGAAATGCAAATAGGAGACAGGACTGCAGATGCTGGAGATCAGAGTTGAGAGTGTGTTGCAGGAAAAGCACAGCAGGTCAGGCAGCATCCGGATGAAGGGCTCTGGCCCTAAACGTCGATTCTCCTGCTCCTCGGATGCTGCCTGACCTGCTGTGCTTTTCCAGCACCGCACTCTCAACTTTACAATTGCTTTATTCCTGATGAAGGGCTTTTGCCCGAAACATCGATTTCGCTGCTCGTTGGATGCTGCCTGAACTGCTGTGCTCTTCCAGCACCACTGACCCAGAATCTGGTTTCCAGCATCTGCAGTCATTGTTTTTACCTACCTTTACAAATGCAAGTGCCTAGTCCCGTTAGGATTTTCTCGGTTTCTAACAGTTCCCCAGATTCCCTTCAAATTAACCTACGTCGGGCTGATGTGTTGGTACAGGGAGCATTGCCACTTTAACTGGGGGGGTGGGAAGAGGGTTTGATTGTCAGTGCAAATGCATTCAGTGAAGCAATGAGCGGTCAGGGGCGAGCCTCTTCCGGGTTTGGCAGCGATTCAGCAAAGAGGGACAGTCTCAGTGAGGCCGGCAGCAGCTCTCGCACACACACACGCAGAGAGAGAGAGAGCGCTGAGTGCTGTATAAAGCAACCCAGCAGCATCGCGGAGACCGGGGGCAATGAACCAAAGCGAGAGCCGAAAGAGGCCGAGAGACGCTGGGGCAGACACCAAGCCGGTGACTCCAGCCAAGAGAGTCTCCCGGCTCAAATTCAAACCCAATTACCGAGAGTGGGACGTGGAGGATGTCTGCTGTTATCTGCGGACACATGGATTTGAAAAGTTCGAGTCGTTGTTTAGAGGTGAGTGTGCAATCTTTGGACAGTGCAAGGAGCTCATTCGACCCCGCGTGGCTGAGCATGCTGTATGGACCTCTCCAAAGTCCCTCTCCCTTTGCCCTTCCTGCAGATTTACCCCATCTCTCCTGTAAAGCAAAGTGAAGGCAGGAAAAGGGGATACACTTCCTCTTAGAATTACCTCATCACCTTGCTATTTTGTTTCGCTGAACTAAATACATCCAAGATGGGGACTGTTCATAGTTTGTAGATCCTGTTTCGGAAGAATCCCTGCCAACTCACATTTACTAGGATGTTGCCAGGATTGGAGAGTTTGAGCTATAGGGAAAGGCTGAGTGGACTGGGTCTATTTTCCCTGAAGTGTCAGAGGCTGAGGGGTGACCTTACAGAGGTTTGTAAAATCATGAGGGGCATGGATAGGATAAATAGTCAGGGTCATCTACCCGTAAATAGTCAAGCCACTACTCCCCAGGATAGTGGACTCCAAAACTACATGGCATAGGTTTAAAGTCAGAGGGGAAAGATTTAAAAGAGACCTAAGGGGCACCGTTTTCACACAAGGTGCTGCATGTCTGGAATGAGCTGGAGGTTGGTCCAATGACATAAAAATCATCTGGATGAGTATATGACTCACAAGTGTTTCAATGGATATGGACCAAATGCTGGCAAATGGGACTGGAATTATGTAGAACATTGGGTTGGCATCAACAAATCAGACCAAAGGGTCAGTTTCTGTACTGTGTGACTCTAACACTCTAGCGTGCGAGATCCTCCTGTGTCATTGTTGGCATCATTTTTCTTCCTTTACCAGTGGTCCACATCAGCATTCCAATTAGATGTGAAATATCAGAAACATATTCACTGTGCTATCTATGTATGTTGTGGTTCCTTTTTTGGGTGTTACCATTCTGTAATACATGGGATATGCATCTCTTTGTGGGTTCTCAAACTGAACCCTTGTTTCTCTAGTGGGAGATGGGTGGAAACTCCATTGAGGTGTTCTTGAGATCTGACAAAATCACAGCAGCATAGAGGGGAATAAATGTGAGGACTTTTGACCCTTGAGTTGTACCTGCAGCTAAGTGTTACCGTGGATGGTGAGACCATAAAATTGAAATCCTATGCACAGAGGTAGGCTGTTTGGCCTAATGGGTCTGTACGATCATTCAATGGAATTGTGACTGATCTGATAAAACTTAGCTCCACCTTTTTGACTTTTTCCTCTAACCCTTTGATTCCTTTCCTGATTAAAACTATTTTTATCTCACTCTTGGTGCACTTAACAACAGCGTTCCCTCTAATTCTTTTCCTCACCAAGTGGATTTCTGACATCTGAGCAGGCAGAAGTGTCTGGAAGCATCGGTGTGTTGTGGAGCTTCTCACTAGCTGTGTAACTGCATGGCTTGGAGGGAGCATTGCTGAACAACCCTTCACGGTAAGGAGTTCCATGCATTCACTCTGTCTGAGAGAAGAAATTTCTCCTGCGTTCTTGCAGGGGTGACCCCTTTAATATGAGATTACGCCCTCTGCTCCTATACTCTACCACAAGGGGAAACACCTTCTGAGTCGACCCTGTCAAGTGCTTGAAGAAGCTTGCTTGTGTCAATAAGGTCACCTCTCATTGTTCAAAACCCCAAAGAGGAAGTAGGCTCTCACAGTCTTGGCAAAAGCGAGGACTGCAGATGCTGGAGATCAGATTCGAGATCAGAGTGGTGCTAGAAAAGCTCAGCAGGTCAGGCAAATCAGGAGGAGCAGGAAAATCAATGTTTTGGGCTGGAGCCCTTCATCATTCCTCTTGCGGTCTTGATCGTACTACATCTTCGGTTGTAGACTAAAAGACAGAAGGGAAGGAGGGACATGTTTTTTTTTGTAACTTTAGGAGGTAGAAATTGAAATTAATTGCACACATTGCAATGGGTTGAGCTGTTAATTGATAAACATAAAAGCAACGTAAAATATTTTTCATGCTCTGTGCTTACTGTGCTGTAAAGCTGTTTTCCAAGCTACTTTCCAATATGACTGCATTTTGAGGTTTAAAAACTAACAAATGGCAATAAACCAGCATAGTAATGTTGTATAAATGATTACTGAAGTTAGGGTGTTATTGATCAGATATATAAAATGATATATGAATATAAAAGTTTGAGAAGCCTATAGTCTGTAACCCCTGTGGAAGTCATGAACCACTGTTAGCAAACTTCTGCTATTAAAAACACTTTTACATACTTAAGACAACAAACAATTTTAAGAAATAGTCCAGCTCTGATAGAGGCTTACATAAGTTCTATTAATTTATAAATAAATGATCAAACAACGGGAGGTATTCCCAGATTATTGGGTTCAATAAAGTTGCACATTATACTGTTATAGGTTCCACTTATGTCGATAAGCAACTAAAGTAAAAAAAAAGCTAGTCTCAAGCTAATAGAAAATACTGACAAAAATGCAAGGCAAAGCAGACAGCAAGAGCTGTTAAAACAGAAAGAGAAAGTAATTTATGAAGTAGGTGGGGAAGGGAAGAAAATCTAATTTGCCAGGTTTTTATCCATTACTAAGCGAAAAGGAATGCGGGCCAATTTAAAAATAGATGAGGTTGTAATGCACAATAGGAAAGATGCAGACCTGATAATGGGCTGAGGAGTAGCAGATGGAGTTTAATTTATATAAATGCGAGCTGCTACATTTTTGAAAAGCTAATCCGGGCAGGTCTTATACACTTACAGGTAAAGTCCTGAGGAGTGTTGCTGAATAAAGAGACCTTGGAGTGCAGGTTCATAGCTCCTTGAAAGTAGAGTCGCAGGTAGATATGATAGTGAAGAAGGCGTTTGGTATGCTTTCCTTTATTGGTCAGAGTATTGAGTATAGAAGCGGGGAGAATGTGTTGCGGCTGTACTGGATATTGGTTGGAAAGATGTTGTGAAACTTGAAAGGGTTCAGAAAAGATTTACAAAGATGTTGCCAGGGTTGGAGGATTGAGCTATAGGGAGAGGCTGAACAGGCTAGGGCTGTTTTCCCTGGAGCATCGAAGGCTGAGGGGTGACCTTATAGAGGTTTATAAAATCATGAGAGGCATGGATAGGATAAATAGACAGTCTTTTCCTTGGGGCGGGGGAGTCCAGAACTAGAGAGTATTGGTTTAGGGTGAGAGGGGAAAGATATAAAAGGAACCTAAGGGGCAACTTTTTCGCACAGAGGGTGGTACGTGTATGGAATGAGCTGCCAGAGGAAGTGGCGGAGGTGAGGACGATTGCAACATTTAAAAGGCATCTGGATTGGTATGTGAGTAGGAAAGGTTTAGAGGGATATGGACCCAAGTGCTGACAAGTGGGATGAGATTAGGTTAGGATATTTGGTCAGCACGGATAAGTTGGACCGAAGGGTCTGTTTTTGTGCAGGGAATCTCTGTGACTCTGTGGTAAGTTGGTTTTTAAAAACTGATTTACAGTGGAGGAAGGGGCCAAAATAACATTGGTGCAAAGGAGTCTAAGAGTAAGCCAAGAGGAAGGGTTTTGTGGATTCATTGTAAGGTTGGCAATGGAATAAACTTTGGCTGCTAGAATAATTAACAGAAAATCACTGATATATTAATCATGACTTGTTTCCTTAATTAATTTATGCGATATGCGTGTGGTGTTGACAAAATGACACATTTGTCTATTCCTTCAACCTTTGGTTTACTAGGTCATTGTAAGAGTCAGGAAGATTGCTGTGGAGCCTGGTGTCAGGTCAGGTTCACATCATATTTGCTTCCTAATGACTCTGGGTTACCACTATGTAACTGCCTTCTCTACAATAACTTCCTAAATTTAAAACAGGTTATGAAATTGCGCAATGCAAATTGCCAAATTTCTTTAGAGTAAAAAAATCAGTATATTAGAAATTCGTTACATGTTCATGGTGTCACATTGCAACGAATATTCTTTTTCTTTATTCTTACATGGAAATGTGAGCGTTATTGACAAATCAGTGTTTTGACACCATCCCTAGTTGCCCTTGAGCTGAGTGGTATGTTAATCATTAGAGAAGCCAATGATCAATGGACTGTTGTTGACCTGGAGTCACATGTAGGCAAGTTCGGATACGTATGGCAGACAGATTTGAAGTAAAGACACAACTGCTAGAGAAACTCGTCGGTCTGGCAGCATCTGTGTAGAGAGAGAGAGAAAGTTAACTTTTCAAGTCTGATTTAATAGTTCTTTTGAAATGAGCAGATACCTTCGCTAAAGGAAATTAGTGAAATGGATGGCTTTTTACGACAATTGATGGTCGTTTCATTGTGACCATTGCCAAACCTAGGTTTAAATTGTAGGTTTTCAAAAATGAATTGAATTTAGATTTCACAAGCTGCCCAGGTGTGATTTTTGAACCCAAGAGCACCAGTTAGTGTCTCTGAAACACTAGCCCATTGACATTACCACCATCTCACCATGTCTCCTATCCTTCTTGTTGTGCTATGTGACTGATTTGGGTAGGAAACAACAACTTTCTCAGGAATTGGGTGAAGTGTAGTGGGGCCAGAAAACAAGTGACTTATTGCCTATATCACAATTTTGTTTGTTTATTCTGAATTTGCGAGATGTAGATCTGCCTGGCTAGACCTGCATTTCTTGCCTATCCCTCATTACCTTTGAGGAGATGGTGATGAGCCATTGCCTTCTACTGCTGCTGTCTGTGGTAGTTCACAGTACTTTTAGTGAGTGAGATCCAGGATTTTGACTCAACGACATTGCAAGAATGGCACTATAGTTCCAGGTCAGGTTGGTGTGTGATGTGGAGGGTGACATGTAGGTGCTGGAATAGAACCTGTCATTGGCACTTGGTAAGGGCTAAAAGTTGAAGAAACTTATAGCTTCATGATTCATTTTCTTATCCTCATTCTCTAGATGAAAAACTAACCGGATGCAAACTACCTTATCTAACAGAATCTGATTTGGAGCAGATTGGAGTGAGGTAAGTGTTGCAATGTTATAATTAAAGGCAATACTCTTTTGTAAATTCAGGGCGTTGTGACTACCTCTGTAACTATTTTTAATTCTGAAGAAAAGAATCGGGAGCTTTCCCCAGAATCAAAAGCAGTGGACAGAGAGCGAACATTCTCACAGTCTTGCTCTTGTTCCTCTAAGCAATCAGTATTTCAGTACCAAAGAGTTTAATTTGTTCTATAAGTACAGAGTCATTGAATTGTTACAGTGTGGAAGGAGACCATTTAGCCCAATATGTCTGTACTGGCTTTCCAAGTGACCAGCTCATTTCGTGATTCCCCAGCTCGGTTCCCTGAAAAGACAGCGCATCCTTTCTCTTCAGACAAATGTCAATGATTTCTTGGATTGATTGAACTTGCTTTCATTGTATTCTCAGGCAGTGCATTCCAGAACGATAACTATTTTTCTTTTCTCCTATTCCTCAGACCAGAACTTTGAGGGTTGGGGGCAGAGGTGAGTGTAGTGGTCATCACTAAAGAGAAGGTGCTGGGGAAGTTGAAGGTGGATAAATCACCTGGACCAGGTGAACTACACCCCCAGGGGTCTGAAGGAGATAACTGAGGAAGCTAGAGAGGCAGTGGTGGTGATCTTTCAGGAAGGGCTAGAATCAGGGAGGATCACAGAAGATAGTATCCAGTAATATCCAGCACTTTTTGTAGGTATAGTTTTTGGTTTGCGATGCATTGAATCTGGATTTCACTTAGAGTCATAGAGATGTACAGCATGGAAACAGACCCTTCGGTCCAACCCATCCGTGCCGACCAGATATCCCAACCCAATCTAGTCCCAACTGCTAACACCCGGCCCATATCCCTGCAAACCTTTCCTATTCATATACCCATCCAAATGCCTCTTAAATGTTGCAATTGTACCGGCCTCCACCACTTCCTCTGGCAGCTCATTCCATACCACTCTCTACCTGAAAAAGTTGCCCCGTAAGTCTCTTTTATATCTTACCCCTCTCACCATAAACCTATGCCCTCTAGTTTTGGATTCCCCGACCCCAGGGAAAAAAACTTTGCCCATTTACTCTATCCATGCCCCTCATAATTTTGTAAGCCTCTATAAGGTCACCCCTCAGCCTCCGACGCTCCAGGGAAAACAGCCCTAGCCTGTTCGGCCTCTCCCTGTAGCTCAGATCCTCCAACCCTGACAACATCCTTGTAAATATTTTCTGAACCCTTTCAAGTTTCACAATATCTTTCCAATAGGAAGGAGACCAGATTGCATGCAATATTCCAACAGTGGCCTAACTAATGTCCTGTACAGCCGCAACATGACCTCCCAACTCCTGTACTCAATACTCTGACCAATAAAGGAAAGCATATCAAACACCTTCACTATCCTATCTACCTGCGACTCCACTTTCAAGGAGCTATGAACCTTCTTGATTCTCTGTCTGTCAGTGGAGCAAAGGAATTTTGAGGGCCAGGGTGAAGGAAGAGTAGTAACTAGTTTAATTGGTGATTTATGTAAATATTTCCAGTTGGGTGATAAGTAGATTTCTCCAGCTTCCTCATTTCCCCTTCCCCCACCTTATCTCAGTCCCAACCCCCGGATTCAGTACCGCCCTCTTGACCTGCAATCATCTTCCCGACCTCTCCGCCCCACCCCCTCTCCGGCCTATCGCCCTCACCTCCTTCCACCTATCGTATTCCCAGCGCCCCTCCCCCAAATTCCCTCCCCACTACCCTTTATCTCAGCCCGCTTGGCACGCCAGCGGGCTCATGCCCGAAACGTCGATTCTCCTGCTCCTCGGATGCTGCCTGGCCTGCTGTGTTTTTTTGCAGCACCACATTTTTCAACTCTGGTATTCCAGCATCTGCAGTCCTCACTTTCTCCTCCCTGATAAGTGGGCATTGTCTGTCACAGATTGGCAGCTTCTTTGTAAGCTAAGACTCGTAACCTTTGTGGTGATGCTGTTTTGTTTGTGTTTTTGCAGATCTCTTGGTGAACGCTTGGATTTGATCAAGTGTATCGATTTGCTGTGGCAGAAACCTATTGATATGAAGGTAGGTATACAGCTGAAGGAGAAATTGGACAGCCTTAAGTCTGTGTTGTGATTCTGTTCGCCGAGCTGGGAATTTGTGTTGCAAACGTTTCATCCCCTGTCTAGGTGACATCCTCAGTGCTTGGGAGTCTCCTGTGAAGGCTTCACAGGAGGCTCTCAAGCACTGAGGATGTCACCTAGACAGGGGACGAAACGTCTGCAACACAAATTCCCAGCTCGGCAAACAGAACCACAACAATGAGCACCCGAGTTACAAATCTTCTCCCAAACTTTGAAAGCCTTAAGTCTAGTTTCCCCTTGTCTGGCTACTCACCACAATGAGGAGGATTGGAGGTTTGGAGGAGGATACTGTAGCGAGTAAGGCGGTCAGCCAACTAACTGGACCTCAGAGTATGAGTTCCCTAACTGGGGCTGTTAATCTGGTCCAATTAAGGAGTTCTAGCTGACAGATGAAAAGGTGAATGTCTTCACTGTGTCCCAACACCTGCACACATGCGACATGGGTGCTGGGGAAAAATAAGCATTACCGTTATCGGGCGGTAATGTGGGAGGGAAAGAAATAAAAAGAAAATCTGACAATTTGATACTCTTCGAGTTGGCTCTGAGGGAGCTGGATCAGTGAGAGTGAAAGACTCTCCACTTTTCTCTATTATGGAGGAGAGGAGACTGAGGGGAAATAAAGATGAATGTCAGTGATACTGACAATCCAGTACCTGGCTCTGTATGAGGCAATACTGTTCATGTGTAAATAAAGGATGACTAGGTGATGGGATACAGCGCTCTGTAGAGTTATTTTAGATGCCACAAGAAAAGTGATGGAGGGGGAGGGTTATGGATGAGGGAGTAGAATGTGGTGCTGCTTTGTTATGGGGGGGGGGGGTTTGTGACGCATTGGCCACTTTTGCTGGATGGAATCTTATGGGTCAGAGAGATTTGTGGCAGCTTTGGGTGAGAAGTCTGGTGAGACCCATCGCAACCTGGAGCAACTCATTTCATCTCTTGTGCTTTCTACATGCCATGCTGGGCTTCTCCCTAACTAGTGCTGCGTTGCCAGTTAAGGGGGATTATTGTTTGTTAACCACCTTCTCCACAAATTAGAGTCACAGAGATGTACAGCACGGAAACAGACCCTTTGGTCGAACTCATCCATGCTGACCAGATATCCCAACCTAATCTAGTCCCACCTGCCAGCACCTAGCCCATATCCCTCCAAACCCTTCCTATTCATTTACCCATCCAGATGCCTTTTAAATGTTGCTATTATACCAGCCTCCACCGCTTCCTCTGGCAGCTCATTCCATACGTACCATTCTCTGTGTGAAAAAATTGCCCCTTAGGTCCCTTTTATATCTTTCCCCCCTCACCCTAAGCCCAATGCCCTCTAGTTCTAGACTCCTCCATCCCAAGGAAAATAAATTGTCTATTTATTCGATCCATGCCCCGTATGATTTTATAAATCATTATAAGGTCACCCCTCAGCCTCCGATGCTCCTGGGAAAACAGTCCCAGTCTATTCAGCCTCTCCCTATAGCTCAATAATATCCAAAATGAGCTTGATGTCGAAAACGCCTGACCTGGAAACCAGAGTGGTTATCCAGTCATTTTACCTCCCATTTGCTCTGAGCAATCTCCATGTTGGGCACCAGGCGTCAATGTTTTGGGTCATACTCCATGCACCCTCTGTGTCCATAGACATTGGTATTTGATGAGTGTCAGCTTCTGCAAACCCTTCTGGCATATCTTCAGTCTGTTAACAGTTTGCTTCTGTACCACAGTGTTGTGCCAGCAACTATCATTGTCATACTGCATTACTCAGTGTGTACTCCGCAACGTCCACTCAGCTCATGGACTGCGCACTCACTCTGAGCCTAGCGATGCTCACAGCATCCTTGCTTTGTCTTCTCTTGCCTTGCTTTCTTGTGTTTTGCTCTCACAGCCAGAGATACCAGGCTGATATAACTTTTGTCTTGCCTTGCCATTTGGTGAAGGTACCAAACCAGGAAGCTCATCGTGGTTGTCGGCAGGGCCTCTGACAAGTCATGGTGCATAGTTTTCTGTCAGGGGCTCGTGGTCCAATGAGTCAAAGGCTACGTCTGGGACCAATCCAGCAGCTTGGACATGGTCAGTCTGCCACTTAGAGTGTTCAGAATTGGGATGCTGTCCACGTCAGGTGTGAGAGGCTAAATGTCGGGCAGTCTCAGGAGTTAGAGGTGAATTTGGTAACATGCAGCGAGAAAATTGCTAGGCTGCATCGTGGAAATTTCTTCAAACAAAGCATGTCGCAATTCAGACTTGGCCAAAACAAAGTAAATTTGGTTCCTGTCCAAGTGCCAGAAGCTCTGAGTTCAAATCCAACCCCAAGACTTGATGGCCATGGTAGGTGTATTCATAAAGTGGCCAAATAAGCTGACAAAGAACTGGTGGTAAGAGTGGGAGAGATTCCTGGTCAGCTACGTGATTAGCAGAGAGTTGGAACCTCTTCTATTGTAGTCCATCAATGCAGACTGCAATGTGTATAAAAGTGGAAACTACCACAGCGACTCGAGCTCTGTGAGTGAGCTACAGCACCAGCATTCAGCACAAAGATCTCGTCACTATACTATTGTGTTTTTGTAAACTCTCTCAACAGTCTGAGGCTGGACAGGCAAGGTTTATTTTACCTTTCTCGAAAAGAAAAGAATGAAATGTGACCCAGTGAAGGTCGTTGATGAAGGGATTCTGTAGGGTACGCATAGAAGAGGGTTTTCCACTTGTGGGGAATTCCAAAACCAGGGCCCCAAATCATGAATCAAACCAATGGCAAAATCCAAAGTAACCCCTTTACCCAGAGAATGATTGGAATGTGGGGACTGTCCTGCAGCGAGGGGCAGATCTATTTAACCAGATGCTAGATAAGTATGTGAGGGACAAAGAAATAGAAGGGTATGTTGTTGGGGTGAGATAGAGATGATTGGTGGAGACTCCCAGACATCCTTAACACTAGCATAGAACATCTGGTCTGAATGGCTTGTGCTGTGTTGAGAAAATACATGTTCTTATAACAGGTCTGTGTAATTTCAAATGACTCATTAATTTGATTAACCTGTGTGTGGGATTTGTACATACAGTCACGCTTGTAACTCTGGCATGTAATGTGAGGTACTTGGTTTTCCCTGCAGGTATTCAATGACCCGATCCACGGACACATTGAGATGCATCCAGTCCTCGTCCGGATCATTGACACCCCACAATTTCAGCGGCTCCGGTTCATTAAGCAGCTGGGTGGGACCTATTTTGTCTATCCTGGTGCTTCACACAACAGATTCGAGCATTCCATCGGGTGAGGAGCCCAGGAAAATATCTATCCTAAAAGTAGAAAGTGCTTGATGAGAACAAGTCGATTGCTAACATTTCTCGACCTGCTAATAGTGCTCCAGTGAAACTCAATGCAACAACATCTCATTTTCCACTCATGCACATAAGACTATTTAAAACTGAGACTCGGCTCAGTACCAATCTCCAAAACATGTCGACTAATTGTTGGAGCATTTCTAGGGGGAGATTCCCTAGGCTCCTGGATTTCAAATTGTTCAATAAGATTTACTTCTGGACTTCTGTGTTTTATTAGTTATTCTCCAGTCAGATCACTGGATAAATAAAACGATGTCAGGGAGCTTATCCACCTCCCTATCGCTGCTGAGCATTCATTAGTGATGCCTTTTTAAGTTATAACTTTCTGCTTGAAATTGTGATCAAAATATACATATTTCCATAACATGATGGGGACGTAGGAATATATTATATCCATTTGGTGATCAGACCCCACTATTTTAACACACTCATTGTTGGCCTTGGATCTTCCATCCTCCAAAAGCTTCCAATTCTACAAGACTCTGCTGTTTGTACCATATGAAACCCACTTTAACCCCTGATTCTGTGATCATTGACCTTTTGAACTGTCATTCCAGCGATTTTTAAAATTTCCATCCCTCCAAGGCCACCCCTTCTCTTCCTCTTGTCTGCTCTCCTCCACTTCGATATAACTGTCCAACATCATTGCACTTCACTAGTTCTGCCCTCCTGTGCATTCCTGACTAACATTACTCCAACCGTCAGCTGTTTAGGGAAGGCAACAAGGTGCTGGTGTAGCTAACAACACTTAAATCCCATGAATGCATTTAAAAAGAAATGATCTGAAGTTCTGGAATTGACCCCTGAAATTTGTCCACTTTTTTTTCTTTTTCCTGCTTTAGTATCTCCCATATGCCTTCGTTCAAGCTGCTGTAACTTTGTCCTGATATCTCCTTTTTTTAACTTTGGTGTCACATTTTGTCTGGTTTATGCTGCTGTGAAGTGTCTTTGGTCTGTTTACCAGACCCGGTAAGGATGGCAGTTTCCTTCCCTAAAGGACATTATTGGACCAGGTGGGTTTTTGCAACAATGGATTCATGGTCATCATTAAACTCTAATTTCCAGCTATTTATTGAATTCAAATTCCAGTATCTGCTGTGATGGGATTCGTAACCAGGTCCCGCCTCAGCTGACTGACTGTGTGGAGTTTGCACGTTCTCCCCGTGTCTGCGTGGGTTTCCTCCGGGTGCGCCGGTTTCCTCCCACAGTCCAAAGATGTGCAGGTCAGGTGAATTGGCCATGCTAAATTGCCTGTAGTGTTCGGTAAGGGGCAAATGTAGGGGTATGGGTGGGTTTCACTTCGGTGGGTCGGTGTGGACATGTTGGGCCGAAGGGCCTGTTTCCACACTGTAAGTAATCTAATCTAATACCATAGATGGTATATGCGTGCAAGCAATTGGATGCTTCTTTTTCAGTGGGATATGTGTTCGAACTGGTCAGAATTCTAAAATCAAAGTAAGGGATTCTTCTAAGTATTAGTACAGTGTTTAGTCTGGAGAAACTAAATAGATAAATATTTCTGCTCCTTAAAGGTTGTATAAATTTTACTAAACATGATTTGGAAACTGAGATCACAGCAATGAGAGTTTTGCATGTTGATGTTTTGAACCTTTCATATTAGCTTGGCCTAATGATAGCACTAGGCCCCTGAGCCTGAAGGTTGAGAGTTCATGTCCATTCTAGAAGCTTGAGCTAGTTTGGGGCGACTCGGTGGTTAGCACTGCTGCCTCAGCACCAGGGCCCCAGGTTTGACTCCAGCCTCTGGTGACTGTGTGGAGTTTGCACATTCTCCCCGTGTCTGCGTGGATTTCCTCTAGGTGCTCCGGTTTCCTCCCACAGTCCAAAGACGTGCAGGTTAGGTGAATTGGCCATGCTAAATTGCCCGTAGTGTTCAGGGATGTGTAGGATAGGTGCATTAGCGAGGGGTAAATATAGGAATAGGTCTGGGAGGGTTAATCTTTGGAGAGTCGGTGTGTGGACTTGTCTGTTTCCACATTGTAGGAATTCTATGTCTGCTATAAAAGATGGTGGAAGCTGATTCCATATATAATTCCACAAAGGAACTGGATGTTCTTTGATGAGGAACTTGCCATGTTACAAACAAAAAGTGGATTGAAACACAATTGAATGCAGTTCAAAAAGCCAGCTAAGAATGACCACTGGGGATGTAGGTTTCAGTGACACTGCATTCTATTCCTGACAGAGTGATTTAAAGTATGTGAGGTATAGTTCTTTGACAAGTACCTGCCCAAGAGGCACCAGCTTTCTGCCAAATTGTTGTTCATTCAGCCATCCTTCATAAACTAATTGTTTGTTTCATTGCTGTCTGGGTAGGTACAAATGGACTGCTACAGAGGAGGCAACAGTCTAGTGTGTTATCACTGGAAAATTAATCCACAGACCCAGGAAATGTTCTGGGGACCTGGTTACAAATCCCACCACGGCAGATAGTGGAATTTGAATTCAGTAAATAGCTGGAAATTAGAGTTTAATGATGACCATGAATCCATTGTTGCAAAAACCCACCTGGTCCAATAATGTCCTTTAGGGAAGGAAACTGCCATCCCTTACCTGGTCTGGCCTGCATGTGATCCCAGGCCCACAGCAATGGGGTTGACTCTTAACTGCCCTCTGGGCAATAAATGCTGATCAAGCTGGAGATGCCCTCATCTTGTGAATGAATTTTTAAAAAATTACAGCAGTGACAATTGTTCAAAGGTAATTCCTCACCTTTGATTTGATGCAGACTACCTCCATATGAGTGTAGCTTCATTCTGAGTAAAATCTTGGATTTGGATGGAGGTTTGATATTTTGATTCCTGGATTAAAATTCCCTGAGGCCATGAGGAATATGTGCATAGTTAGGCTAATTGGCCCATTGAATCCACCCTTCCATGGCTGAACTGATCAACTTTGACTCCATGGCTGATCTTTTTGAGATGGTTTTCTGTCACACTACTCTGCAGTAAATTCACTACTCTCTGAGGAAAGAAATTCCTCCTCATCTATGTCTTAAATGGGCAACCCATAGTCTAAGAATATACCCTCTGGTCTTAGTCTCTCCCCCCAGGATTAACAACTTCTCTGCATCAATCTTTAATCTGAGATTATACCCTCTGGTCGTAGCCTCTCCCTCCAGGAATAGCAACCTCTCTGCATCTATCCTTAGTCTGAGATTATGCTCTTTGGTCCTCCCTCACCAGGATTAACAACCTCTCTGCATCTATCCTGTCAAATCCCTTTTTAATGTTCACTCATATGTTGCAATATGGTCTCTACTCACTCTTCGAAACTCTGAGTATAAACCCAATCTACTCAATTTCTCCACATAACTCTGCAGTTTTGTAAAAATGAAGCCAATCCTATATTTTATGGGCCTCACAAAATCATGCAGGATCCAATAATGATTGTGCATCAATCTGCAGCTCCTGCAACAAAAGCAGAAATTGCTGGAGAAACTCAGCTGGTCTGACAGTAAAGAGGAAAATGTGGTACATGTGCTGAAGACCAGAGATGGGGGAAGAGTGAGAGTTGGAGCTGGAGTCCAGAGAGAGAGAGAGAGAGGGAGAGGGGGGAAGGAGACACTTGAGCAGAAAAAGGGATGGGTGATAGCATGAAACCAAAAGAGAAAATGCTGGAAAATCTCAGCAGGTCTGGCAGCATCTGTAAGGAGAGAAAAGAGCTGACCGTTCCAAGTCTAACTGACCCTTTGTCAAAGCGGGGGCGGGGCGGGGGGGGAGCCTGTCAATGTTGTGGGAGGGTAGAGAAGGGGTGAGGGCAGAGTGTGGGAGATGTGCCAGAGCCAGAGTGCAAAATCCTTGGCTGAGGAAAAAGCTGAGTATTTCTGAGGCCCTCACCTTTACAGGAAGCTGGCATTGTCAGAACAGATGAAACAGTGATGGAGAAACAGGTAACTGTGGAAGTTGGGAGGTGGGGGTGGAGGGAGGTTTGTAGAGGATATCACTGACCAGCTTATCCCCAGAACAGGAAACTGATGTTGAAGTAGGGATGGGAGTACTCGGATATAATCTGTCTTTCAATCTGACTCCAAAAGGTAGTGTACAAACATCCATATCTCATCTGTATTTACATTCAGGAGACAATCGATTGCTTACCTTATTGTAAAAAATCAGATATAGAAAAGCTGGTTGCATTTAATTAAGTGATTTTCACAAAGAAAATTCAGGGGTGTTTAGTCTATTAGAAACCTCATGATTCACAATGCTTTGTACATTAACTATGTCCTTGTTAAGTTTATTCTGGTCTGTTGCCCTATAGTGTGGGATACCTGGCAGGCCAGTTGGTTAAAGCTCTTGCTGAACGGCAACCAGAACTGCGGATTAACCATCGCGACATACTGTGTGTGCAGATTGCAGGACTTTGCCACGATCTGGGTGAGTGAGCTGCTCTATAGGAGTTATTGCAAGAGGATGCTACCTCTGTGTGAGCGCTTTTTTGGCTTTTGAGCAAGATTTTCATGTTCTATTTGCTTCGGAGTTAGAAGTTTCATATGCAAAGTGTGCAGTGGGTGAAAACATCACTCTGCTTCAGTTCTACAGGATTGTTTAATTTCTAGTCTTGTTTAGGAAATGTCACAACTGGAGGCTTCAGTATTCCAAAGCAACATTCACCTGGATATGTGACTGGTATCCAAACTATTAGCAGGACATTGACTGATATCCTGGCAGGGCTGACTGTAAAGTTTTAAATGTGAAGAGTGAAGGCTATGTGTGTTAAGTTATTATTGATGGTACTGGTTCCTCCAGTATCCCAGTGTCCCTTTAGGAAATGGAATGTGATCTGCATTCTTACTAACTGTGAGACTCAGTTTATGTCCTTTTGATGTAGCCGCTGTTCACAACTGCATGGTTTTGTGGAGTATTGTGCAATACTGATTAGTGGGATTGCCTTGGTCTGTTGCGAGACACAAGTTGTGGTCCAAACTGGACAGACTTCAAGGTTAGCAAAATATACCACTGTTAATCTTTAACAATATCTCCCTCCACCATTGCAATCTGGACTGACCACCCTGCTTGCACCTAACCTCTAACCTTTGTCTCTATCTCGGGTCGTGACTGTGAAAATTAAGCATTTCATAGTAAGAATTCAAGCAATTCTCCCTACTTTTGTAGTGTCATTTTAAATGTTAGCGATGAAGGTGCAGTTTCTACTTGAGCTATAACGTGAGAAATGCTAATAATTTAGCTCCTCTATAATTCTCAATAAGGCAAAAACGGTTATCATAAAATCATAGAAATTCTACAGTGTGGAGACAGATCATTTGGCCCAAGGAGTCCATACTGACCCTCTGAGAGTCACCCACCCAGACTCATTCCCCTTCCCTAGACTGTGCATTTCTCCTGAATAATGCACGAAACCTACACATTCCTGAACACTATGGGCAATTTAGCATGGCCAATTCATCTAACCTGCACATCTTTGGACTGTGGGAGGAAACTGGAGCACCCGGAGACAACCCACGCAGACACGGGGAGATTGTGCAAATATCACACTGACAGTCGCCCAAGGCTGGAATCGAACCCGGGTCCCTGGTGCAGAGAGGCAGCAGTGATAACCACTGAGCCACCATGAGTCCTTGCAGATACCGTTACTTTGACTTGGTTTCCACATTTACACCTCTCAGTTTACAGGATTTAAGACGTTGCAGTCTTTTCCCGAGGGGAGCTCATGATAGAGGGCATAGGTTTAAGGTGAGTGGGAACGGATTTAAAAGGGACTTTAGGGGCAACTTTTCGCATGCAGAGTGTGGTGCATATATGGAATGAGCTGCCAGAGGAAGTGGTGGATGCTGGTATGATTACAACATTTAAAAGGCAGCTGGATGGGTGCATGAAGAGGAAGGGTTTGGAGGAATATGGGCCAAGTGCTGGCAAATGGGACTAGATCAGTTAGCTCCAAAACAAATGATCTCACATTTGCTGACTTTGAAATCTACTTACCACAGTTTTGCATTTAAAATTACAAATAAGATATTTGTGGATTTAGTTGATAACCATCTAAAACTACATAGCTTTGTGCCATTGGCAAACTGGATATATGCTTTCTATCTTATTCTCTTAAGTTGTTGCTGAATGCAATGAATAGTTGATGTTTTAACATTGATCCTATTAACAAAACATACCTTCCCAAATGAAATTCTTGTCTGTTATCCATATTCTTTGTGTTTCCACTTCCTTCCCTCTGTTCCTGCTCCTTTTTCACTTGTACCCTTTGTTTATTTCCATGTTCTACCTATTAAAATCTCTCCATTGAACCTCATCTTTCTGCTCAGTCTACCAACTTAGTTATGTCCTTTTGAGTTCTGCACGGTTCTCCTCAAGGTTTACAATTTTTCATGTCCCTGCCCACCAAGCTGTAGAAGATAAATATATTTCAGGAAAAGGAAGCATCCCAGTACTGATCTCTGGAAAACTCCACAACAAACTACCTTACAGCCTGAAAGACTAGCATTGACCATTGCTTTCTACAATAAAACAAAGAACTGCCAATAATGAAGATCCGAAACAAAAACAAATTGCTGGAGAAACTCAGCAGGTCTGGCAGCATCATTGCTTTGTGTTTCCTATTACCCAGCTGATTTTGTCATTGCTGCTGTCATCTTTATTCCATGACCTATAACTTTACTCAAGTCTGTGTTTAAAAAGTGAGGTCTGCAGATGCTGGAGAGCAGAGCTGAAAATGTGTTGCTGGTTAAAGCACAGCAGGTTAGGCAGCATCCAAGGAACAGGAAATTCGACGTCTCATTACCATTCTCGGTAACATCATTAGTGAGCCTCCGATGAAGCGCTGGTGTTTTGTCCTGCTTTCTATTTGTGTGTCTTGATCTATTAAGGTGGGTGACATCATTTCCGTTTCTTTTTCTCAGAGGTTGGTAAACAGGGTCCAAATTGATGTGTTTATTGATGGAGTTCCGGTTTGAATGCCAGGTCTCTAGGAATTCCTGTGTGTGTCTCTCTTTTGCCTATCCTAGGATGGATGTGATGTCCCAGTCAAAGTGGTGTCCTTATTCATCTGTGTGAAAGGATACCAGTGAGAGTGGGTCATGTCTTTTGGTGGCTAGTTTTTGGACTCCACTTACCAACCTCTGAGAAAAAGAACCAAACTGACACCACTCACATTAAAAGACCAAGACACACAAATAGAAAGCGGGACAGAACACCAGTGCTTCATCAGAGGCTTGCAGATGATGTTACCTGGCATGGTGACCAAACATCTGAAAACAAACCTGTCAGCTCAGCAAGCATTCTTACAACCTGAGCCTCAACCTGAGCTACAAATCCTCTCGAAATTCGCAAGGTTTTCCCACTGATTCCCAGGAACGGCAATGTTTCCCTAATGTTTTCCCTGCTGCTATGCAAAACTCTGAGACCAGTCTGTGGCAGAAACCTCCAGAACTGAAAGTCGCAGGACTGACCCTCCAAGTGACTGCAGCTCCGAGGCAATGTCGATGGAGGGATTATCTTGTGGGGCAAGTTGGACAGGCTACAGCTTTAACAAGTTTGGAAAAATAAGAGGTGATCTGACTGAGACAAGTAAGATCCTGAGAGGAGTCATGATGTGAAGGTGCCAATGCTGGACAGGGGTGGACAAAGTCAGAAGTCACATGACATCAAATTATAGTCGAACAGGTTTATCTGAAGTCCAAAGCTTGTGATTTCAAACCTGTTGGAGTATAACCTGGTGTCTTTTCCCTGGAGCGTCAGGGGCAGATGGGTGACCTTTACAAAGGTTTATAAAATCGTGAAGGGCATGCATAAGATAAACAGACAAGGTCTTTTCCCTGGGGTGGGGGAGTCCAGAACTAAAGGCTATAGGTTTAGGGTGAGGGGAAAGATTTCAAAGGAACCTAAGAGACAACGGTTTCACTGGGAGAGTGGTGCATGTGTGGAATGAGCTGTCAGAGGAAGTGTTAGAGGCTGGTGTAATTACAACATTTAAAAGGCATCCAGACGGGGACATGAATAATAAGGGTTTAGAGGGATATGGGCCAAGTGTTGGCAAATGGGACTAAATTAGGTGAGGATATCTGATCGAGTTCGACTGAAGGTCTGTTTTCGTGCTGTACACCTCTATGACTTGATGACTTTGGACCCTGAGATGTGTTGACAAGGTGAATACTGAACGAATTTTAACCTTTTTCTATGCTGTATGACTTTTGTGGGAGAGGTGAGAACATTTTTCAAACAAAAAGGGTCAAAAGATGAAGGCGAGAAATGATTTCTCAGAGAGGTTAAAAGGCTTTGGAACGCTCTTTTGCAGGGATATTTGGAGGCAGTCACTAAATATTTTGAATGTGTAGCTTGATAACCTTAATTAGTGATGATCGAGCAAGTCAATCAGAGATAAGGGGGAATGTAGAGTTGAGGCCATGTCAAGACCAGGCAGAATCTTAGTGAATGGGGGAGCAGGATTGAGACGTTGAATCACTGACTATTGTTCCTAATTCATGTGTTTGTACGTAATCCAACTTCCAATCGCTCCTGTGAAGCAGCTTGTTCGCTTTTAATGGTAAATGTGTTCTATAAGAAACAAGTCACTAATTCAATGGTTGTAGGCTGATAAAGGATTATCAAAAAGCATTTAATAAGATCCTTTGAACATGTGTGGAATTGATGGCGATGGGTGAGAGGAATATTCTTTGACTGGAATTTTTCTTGAAAAGAAATCTCTGTGCAAAAATGGTCTGGATGGCTCGTTGAAAAACCTGTTGAACTTTGGCCTGAAAATGGGGCATGTGGCAATTTGTGATAATGACTGTGTAAAACTGCAGGAAGAGATAAATCAGCAGAGAAGTGGTAAACGTGCTGTTCAGTGTCAAAGGTCATGACTGTCTTAGAACTAAGAAATAGGAAAAGGAAATCCACTTTTAGTGAAATCAAGAAGCAAAGAGAAGTCACACAGGTTGTTAAAAAGACAGCAAAATGAGATCCGGCTGTAAAACAGCATAAAACATGAAACAGTGTGTGCTGAAACTGTTCAGGGACGTCACTCACTTAAGATGACAAAGTATAAGTTGGTTTAAAAAAAAATTGTTGCGTTGAAGTGTTACCAACTGTTGAAGCAAAATTCGTGGATTGTTTCTAAAGGAAATTATTTCTTTACTTGGCAAAGACGAGGAATAAACGAAGTGAGAGAGCAGCAGGAATTATTGTGGTTGCCTTACAGCATTCCAGCACTCCAACACAATTGGAACTTGGAGTGAGTTACACAAACTTACAGACTGCAGAGTTGTGGCCGACAGATTTGTGGGAATGAAATAAGGGTTTGATCAGAAGGACGAGAAACAAAAAAATTGGTTTGAGAAAACATGGTCAATCACCTGGTGTGGAATTGCAGAGCTCAATTATTGTTAATGTCACAAATCACTGGGGTAGCAAATCCAACTTCACTAGAATCATTGAGTCCCTACATTATGGAAGCAGATCATTCAGCCCATCGAGTCCATATGACTCTCCAAACAGCATCCCACCCAGACCCACACTCTACCCTACCTTTGTAACCCTGCATTTCCCATGGATAATACACTTAGCTTGCACATTCCTGAACACTATGGGCAATTCAGCATGGCCAATCCACCCTACCTTGCACATACTTAGACTGTGGGAAGAAACTGGAACACCTGGAGGAAACCCACTCACACACTGGGACAATGGACAATGTGCAAACTCAACACAGACAGTGGCCTGAGGGTGGAATCGAACCTAGGTCCTTGGTGCTGTGAGGCAGCAGAGCTCACCACTGAGCCACCAGGCTGTGTTAAACCTGGAGTCATCACAGAAGTTAATATTTCTCCAAGCCTCATGATTTAAGACTCCGATTGATAGAAAGCATAGACCAGGTTTCAGTACTTCACAAACATTAATATTTATTATAGATAATTAGATTCTAGCTCCAGGTGTACTGTTATGAAAGGATTATGTATAACACTACTAAAGAAATCTCAACTCCTTTATAAATTAAGCAGGTCTTCAGGTTTAACGTGGCTTATTGCAGAGAACTGAGGGAGAGAGTTTTCTGGCTGCTGCAGACCTACTGGTTTCTCTTCTGGACTTGAACTAGCTTCACACTGTCTTAAGGTCTTCGCTGTTCAGCTAACTAACAGTTGTTGGCAGACTGAGAGCCTTTGTCGTTGGTTTGTGAATTGGGACTGATCATCAATCAGCTTCACTTGTAAACAGCCGCTTGACGCCAGGTCATCTGCATATTGCTGGAACTCACAGCTACACAAACTGGGTTCGCAATAGGTATCAAATTCCTTGCTTTCAAAACATGCAACCATCTGACAAATCACTGGCTTTCAAAATGGTCCTTTCTCATTTCAGTCCACTGTGTTTTAAAAAGCCCAGCAATAGAAGGTATTGGCTTTGCACTAAGTACTTAGTGTATTGATTAGTGTTTTAAGAGATTTTGAGTTTAAACAGTTAATTAAAGGTAAAGGCACCATAGTTTTACCATAGTGCTCCTCTGTCATTAGGAGAGATGACTGGTCATTTGACCTGAGGCCAGTGCTCCTCAGGTGAGGGGAGAGCTTGAGAAGGAGCATCCTTCATGGTAACCTAAGTCAGTGTGGGAAGTATTAGTGTCACTGTGTATCACAAACCAGCCATCCACCCAACTGAGCGAAGCCTAGCACAGTTAAATAGCCATAGGGCATGCATATAGCTGTTAACTAACACTGCTGGCCCCATGCGGAAACTCCAGAGCACCTTGGTACTCTGAAAGTGCACACTTCCAGGAAGTACCACCAGCCTTACTACTGTTGAGGTGACACTGGCATCACAGCAGAACATACAGAAAGGCACATGTTTCATGGTTATTGTTTTTATTTTCAGAATTATCCTGTAGCTACAATGACTTCTACAATGGAAGTTCTGGTCACAACTTTACAGGAAGGATATGATTGCTCTGGAGAGGGTAGAGACAACATTGACTAAAATGTTGCCAGGACTGGAGAACTGTAACTGCGAGGCGACATTGGAAAGGTTGAGGTTGCTTTCCTAGAACTGAGAAGGCTAAGGGGAGACATGATTGAGGTATACAAAATTGTGAGAGTAGAGACAAAATGGACGAGAAGCCTTTTCCCTTGGCAGACTGTGTAAAAATCAGGGGTTATGGATTCGAGCCAAGTGACAGAAGGATTAGAAGGGATGTGAGAAAAAGCTTTTTAACACACAGGGTAGTGCCTGTGTTGTTGGTGAAGGTGGGGGTTCTAAGTACCGGGATGTACACTTTAAGAGCAATAAGCCTGCAGGTTTATGCAGGACGTTTGGATTAGAACGGGCATCGGGGTTGTCATGGACAGGATGGCCAAATGGCCCCCTTGTGCACTGTATTATTTCTGTAGTTTTGTGGTTTTAAGTATGGGTAACTAGTTCGACTAGAAGTGACACACAGGCCATGAAGGATATTTGCCAGAGGGTAGACTGTTGTTCCTGCAGTCACAGGGATCCATTCTGAATGGTGCCTTACCATTTTAGTGCCTCATAGAAAAGACCCGAGTGGGTGCAAGACATTCCACAAGGTTAGGAGGGGCAACAGCCAGAAAAATCATGGTCCATGTGGAAAGTGGTTTTATTGATGAGAAAAGCTTGAGGTTTAATAAAACTGCAAACAACCAGTAATAATATTCCACTTCCACAGAGGGATGAGGTATCATATTACAAAGGCTGGCTTTGTTTTGGTTTCAGTTCAGGAACAGAAAAGGTTTTTCTTTTCTCTCATCACTCACTTTTTTCAGCAGGTTTAAAGTAGTGAGAAGGAAATGCAAGGGAAAGATGACTGGTAATCTCAGAGAAATGTAAACATAATAGGGCAGTGAAGTCAATCTGAACATTGATAGGAAACTTGGAAGTATTAGAAACTGTGAGGAAGATCCCCACTTTGAGAGCCTTGATCTAAATGGTGTCTTTTGGATAGGGTTGTCAAGTACTCTGGGGAGGTGCAGGATGTGGGTTGTGGGATCACAGATCTCTGGTGACACACCAAATTGATAAAGCAGTTAAAACATAAACATTTTTTCAGTCCTGCACTGAATTAGATTAGATTTGCTACAGTGTGGAAACAGGTCCTTCTGCCCAACACGTCCACACCCACCCTCTAAAGATCAACCCACCCAGACCCATTCCCCTACATTTACCCCTGACTAATGCACCTAACACTCCGGGCAAATTAGCATGGCCAGTTCACCTAACCTGCCCATCTTTGGATAGTGGAGGAAACCAAAGGAAACCTATGCAGACTCGGGGAGAATGTGCATACTCCACACAGATAGTTGTCCAATGGTGGGAATTGAACCTAGGTCCCTGGTGCTGTGAGGCAACAGTGCTAACCACTGAGCCACTGTGCTGCCCCAATTGATTGATTTGGATTTCCAAAAGGCCTTTGACAAGGTGCCACACAGAAGGCTGCTAACTAAAAGACAAGCCCATAGTGCTTTGTGTTCATGTCTTGGAGTGGGCTCAGAGCCCATAACCTTGTAACCCCTTTGTGTCACTGAGCTACAACTGTCAAGTATGAATACTTGGCTTTGTAAGTAATGGGCTTTGAATACTAAGCCATCAAGTTAGATTGAAAGTTTACAAATCTCTGCTTAGGCCTTGGTTGGTGTACCATGTGTGATTTTGGGCACTGGTTATTTTTAAATGGGATATGACCTTTGGAGAGGTCTGTAAGAATCATAAAGATGAGGGACTTAGTTATTTGGAGAGTGTTAAATAACATTGATACAATAGATTTAACATTTTACCTTTCATTTTTCCAGGTCATGGGCCATTTTCTCACCTGTTTGATGGAAAATTTATCCCTCTTATTCGAAAAGATTTAATATGGACGGTAATGGCTATTTGTAGAATTTTAGGAATATTGAACATTGCAAGAAATTCTGCAGTGAGCTTAACCTCATTGTTACAGTAACTTTAATGATAAATGGGAAATAGATTCTGGTGCCCGGTTGGTTGAATGTTATATTGGCATCCTTGTCACTTCTCGTTCTGGTGTTTGCTTCGTAACTCTCTGACATTCAGGCAATGAAAGCTTTCCATCTTCTTACTCAACCAAGCTGAGCGGTTTTGACTCTGTTTCAAGAGAGTTGGGCCTATGCCATTCAACTGAGTTATAAGGAGAGGTTACATAGGACAGGACCTTTTTCCCTGGAGTGTAGGAGACTGAGGGGTGACCTTTTATAGGGGTCTGTAAAATTATGAGAGGCATAGATCAGGTGGATTGCCAATAACTTTTCCCCATGGTAAGGGAGTCAAAAACTTGAGGGCAAAGGTTTAAGGTGAGAGGGGAGAGAATCAAAAGGGTCCAGAGAGGAAATGCTTTCTCTCAGAGGGTGGTGAGAATCCGGAATGGGCTGCCAGGGGTGGTAGTGGAAGCAAGGACAATTTTGTCATTTAAGAAACAATTGGACAGGTACATGGATGGGATAGGTGTGGAGGGATATGGACCAACTGCAGGCAAATGGGGCTAGTTTAAATTGTGAAAACTGGGTGGCGTGGGCATGTTGGACCATCGGGCCTGTTTCCATGATGTAGACCTCTATGACTCTAACTGCCTCTATTTTGTGTAAATGCAACATGATTCCCCACTCTACATTGAATAGAGAGGTGGACAGTCCAAAAGTGATAAGCTGTCAGAGTGTGTTCTCTGGGTTGGTCTTCACTGTTTCCACTGTCTATTTTTATCCTGTGCAGCTACACTCTCTGATCCCCATTAGCCACAGTATTTTTGTTTTTACTCTATCTCTGTATCAATGTGAGAATCAATTAAACTGACTAGTATTTCAAGCAGTTCAGAAAGCTCTTGCTTTATAGGTATCTTCTAAGTTAAAGTCTGTTTCAATGTTTAATGCTGACTTCTGTCTCCTATGATCTCCATTGATGGTAATACTGGGCAGGTCAGATTCCAGAATGAAATTTGACTTGAGAGATCTGTTTGCATTTGGTTAATGTGATGGTTAATTGGTGAAATACGTTCACAGGAGGCTGCAATTGTTTCTTTAACAACAAAATATAGGTTCATTACACAAAAGGAAAGAAAAAAACCAAGATATTAACACACAAACATGAAATCAAAGCTTCCTTATACTATCTGGTACAATAGCTCAAACGTGGAGAAATGCCATTCATATATCAACTTTTAAATTCTTGCTTAGCTGAGGCTTTCCCATTTTTTTTCAAATGGTTCCTTTCTAAGTCAACTGATACAAACCTCTTGTTAATTCTGATGCCTAAACTTTCCTCAGTTCTAACAACTTGCAAATTTCTATGCAAACTTTCTTGGCATGGAAGTTTCACAGACTACAAACCACATCTGCTGAAGTTCCCCTGAACTGATTTGGTTTAAAAAAAACTTTGTTCTCCTGCTAGCAGAAACCATTCTACGGTTTCCACTGAACTTCAGATTTTTCTCAACTGACTTTGACCACACTGTTCTGAAATTAAAGCTAAACTAATTTCTTTAAAGTGTTTGATCTGCCTGTCATAACCCGAGGGAATCAAACTTTTTTCCCATTATTACCACAGGGATCTGTTATGCAGGCAGCTGAAGCTGTGTGTCTTCTTGTAATGAATGTATTTAGGTCATTGTTCCAACTGGACTTCAATTGTTTTTAAAAATAATCACAGAATTGACCCAAATGATCTGCCTCAATTTTTAATCCTACTTTCGAAAATGATAAAAAATACTCTTCTTTCATCACTTTGTGTATAGAAATAGTCAATTGAACTGTCCAGCTGTTGGTAAAATTGGCAAATCTTCAGCACTATAAAGACTTTGATTAACTTTAGATGCAATTAGATAAACAGTCTGTCCAGTTGCTTCATGTTAGTGTTATCCTCTGTATAGCCACCTTCAGTCCTTTTTGTCTAGCTCTGTCAGTTATTCTTGTATTCTGAGCTATAATTTGTTGTGAATTCTACCTTCTGATAGCTGATCAGGGAATTAATAGTCTTCTGAATTCCCTAATGGATTTATTGGTGAATACCATGTATTTATGGCCATCTAGTTGGGAATTCACAAGACATTGCCTTTGGGATTGGGAGGCTTGAGTGTAAATATCTGTGCTCTGATTTTGGGGTGTGTTTGATTTTCATTTGTTATTCACCTGCATAGCATGCTGAACCTAACTTTCTCCTTGAAACTAGCATGAGGATGCTTCGTTGTCCATGTTTGAGCACCTGATCAAATCGAATGGCTTGGAAACTCTTCTGATAAATCATGGGCTGGTATTACCCACTGACCTTGTATTTATAAAAGAACAGATCAGAGGCCCAATAATGGAAACGAGGAGCAATGGAGAGGGTTGCAGTACAAAGTCCTCAGTGGTAAGTGACCCCATTGAACCAAAGGAAAGGGAGGAGGGATGGTCTCTCTGAAGTAACAGGTTTTAAAGTTATAAATTGGAATATGGTGTTTGTTCTTTTGTGCCCAGTAATGGCACAAGCAACTTTATTTAGAAAATGATTTGGAGGTGCCAGTGTTGGACTGGGATGGACAAGGTCAGAAGTCACATGACACCAAGTTATCGTCCAACAGGTTTACTTGAAATCACAAGCTTTTGGAGTGCTGCTCCTTCATAAGGTCACCTGATGAAGGAGCAGTGCTCTGAAAGTTTGTGATTTCAGATAAACCTGTTGGAGTCTGACCTGGTATTGTGTGACTGACCTAATTTAAAATCGAGATAAAAAAGCCTGGCAGACAGTTCATAGAATTGAACTATGTAAAATTGGGATGCTATTGGCTAAATTCCGGTTTCGTGCTGAAAATGTAAGGTTATGCATATTGGCAGAAAGAATAGAACAGTTGAATATTATTTAAATGGAGGAAAGCTTGCAGAAGGCTGCAATGCAGAGGGATTTGGGGATCTTAGTGCCT
This sequence comes from Hemiscyllium ocellatum, assembly GCF_020745735.1. Taxonomy (NCBI): domain Eukaryota; kingdom Metazoa; phylum Chordata; class Chondrichthyes; order Orectolobiformes; family Hemiscylliidae; genus Hemiscyllium; species Hemiscyllium ocellatum. Next base: position 57,991,395 of record NC_083415.1, read on the forward strand.
GACTCCAAAAAAAGCATCCAAGATGATAGGGAAGGCAAATGGAATGTTGGTCTTTATTTCAAAGAGAATGGCATATTTTAAAAAAAAAGACAGTCTTGCAAAAATTATTTAAGAAAAGATACAGGCTTTGGATACAGCACAGAGAAGGTTCACAATGTTGATTCCAGGTATGGAGGGATTTTCTTCTGAAGAGAAATTAAGTAGGTTGGGCTTGGTCAACTGGTGAGGAGACCTTATTGAAACATAAGATTTTCAGGAGGCTTAACGAGATGGGCAACTAGATGTGGAAAGGTTGCTTCCTCCTGTGGGATTTTTAAGATTAGATTCCACACAGTATAGAAACAGGCCCTACCAGTCCACGCTCACCCTCCAAAGAGCAACCCACCCATTTCCCTCTCACTAATGCACCTCACACTACGAGCAATCTAGCATGGCCAATTCACCTGACTTGTACGTCTTTGGACTGTGGGAGGAAACCGGAGCACCCGGAGGAAACCCACGCAGACATTAGGAGAATGTGCAAACTCCATGCAGACAGTCTGCCTGAGGCTGGATTTGAACCTGGGAACCTGGTGCTGTGAGGTAGCAGTGCTAACCACTGAGCCACTGTGCTGCCCAGGATAGTCTAGGACCAGAGAGCATGATCTCAGAGTAAAGGATTACCCATTTAAGACTGAGATGTGGAAGAATCTTTTTCTGAGGGTGGTAAATCTCTTAATTAAATATATTCAAGGTTGAGTTAGACAGAGCTTTTAATCAGTGAGGGAAATCAAGGATTATGGGGTTAAAACAAGTAAATAGAGTTGAGGATTATCAGATCAGCCATGATCTTATTGAATGGTAGCGTAAAAAACAATAAACAATAAACTGCTCCTGCATCTTCTGGTCATGTGGAGTGTGTTAGCTGATTGGTGATTAGGATGAGAAGGTTTGGTTGTGTAATTCTTGTTATTGTGTCAATAATCCAGAGAATGAGAGGACAAATCCCACCATATCATGCTGAAAGTGAATTCTGTTCAATTTAGCAAAAAAACTAAAAAAAAATTAGAAAAAAAACTGAAAATAGAAATTCGACAATTGTTTCTCTACTGTCCTCTTTAGGATAAAATCCAATGTCCTTCCCAGTCTGGGCTACAGGTGACTCCAGTCTCTCAGTGATTGTTGTTGGTTCTCCGATCCCTTCTGAAATAGTTGATTCTCAATCTTCTGTCCTCTGAGGTGCCTTTTTTGTGAATCTAATTGTGGTGTTCTTGTCTTTTCAGTGGCCATACAAAGGCCGGCCCAGGGAGAAGGGCTTTCTGTATGAAATTGTTGCCAACAAGAGAAATGGAATTGATGTTGATAAATGGGATTACTTTGCCAGGTAAACCTGATCTCTCAATCTCTGATCAGTTGATGATGAATATTCATTTTATCCATGTGGTTTTACGGAAGACGCAAAGTTGACTGAATATGAGTGAGGCAGATTTGTTGCTAATGCTCTGTTTAAACAACAGGTTTCATTGTGAACAACATTTTCTTCTCATTTTATTCCTCCTCCTCCTGAAATTGTTGGTTCCTATTGGTATGCAGTTACCACAGGAATTGGTTATCCACTGGCGCCTCACATGAAAAGTGGGTGGTTGTAAGTGTGTAGATGTTGGCAGATTGCTGTGCTACAGTTGAAGTCTAACCAGGTCTTTGTATGTCTGTGGCAAAACTTTCCCTCATGATTTTTGTCCTGTAGGTATAATAGCAGAAATTAAGTCAGTCTTTTATTGTACTTTGTTCATCTTTAGCTGCAGCATTTTGGTGATCTGTTTACATGGACCCCTAGATCTCTCTTCTTGTCACTGTCCACCAAGTGTCTACACGTACCATCGCTTTCCCCTTTAATTTCATGGACTTGCATCAGTGTAATAAACCTCCAGTGTGTCAAAGCTTCCTGAAGGCCCATATCTGTAACACCTTGTAGATCACCCTCTGTTACCTCATCAAAGGGGTCAAGCAAGTGAGTCAGACATAAATCCATCCATCTTTCCTGATTTTGAAAAGTTTATTTTGAGCCTGCAGTTTTCCCACTGCTGATGTTAGGCCAGCTAGCGTTTATCACTCTTCTCTTTCACAAATAATGGTCTTTGTTTAGAAGATCACCAGTCACCTGACGTTGATGCAGTTTGAATCATGATGACCAATCCTCACTGCTTTGTTCTCTCACATTTTGCACTTATACAGTCATACAGCACGGAAACAAACCCTTTGGTTCAACTCATCCATGCTGACCAGACATCCCAATCTGACCTAGTCCCATTTGCCAGCATTTGGCCCATATCCCTCTTAAACCCTTTCTATTCATTCACCCATCCAGATGCCTTTTTACCGGTTGTAATTGTAACCACCTCCACCACTTCCCCGGTAGCTCGTTCTCTGGAAAAGTTACTCCTCAGGTCCTTTTCCTTCTCACCTTAAACCTATACCTTCTCGTTTTGCACTCCCCTACCCTAGGAAAGAGACCATTTCCCTAATGATTTTCTCAATCTCTGCAATATCATGCCTCAGCCTCCACTCCTCCAGAGGTAGATAGTCCCAGTTTTTCAGCCTCTCCCTGTAGCTGAAACCCTCCAACACTGGCAACATCCCTGTAAATCTTCTCTGCACCCTCTCAAGTTTGGCAACATCTTTCCTAAAGCAGGGAGACCAGAATTATTCTTTCAGTAATTTCTAATGCGTCCCACCTGGAGCAGATGAAGAGTGCTACTGGAGTCAGAACATAAATTTGGATTCTCTTTTCACAGATGTTGCCAGACCAATTGAGTTTCTCTAGCTGTGTTTTTTAAAATTTCAAATCTCCAGCAATATTTTGTTTTTATTCAGTCATGGTGATATTCTGAGTGCGGGTCTCTGCCTATTACTGTCCAGTTCAAAATGCTCCTGTCTTCTCTTTGTGTACAGTCCACGTGCTTTATGAAGCCAGTTCCAAAGTAGGCACGTTCAAACTTTGATCATCTCCTCCAGATTAACATCTTTCTTTGCGCTCCTAAGATGCTCAAAATTTTTCCTGGCTAATGACTTGCTCTCATCTTTATATAATTACAAAATTAAAAGATTAAAATTCTCCACAACCTAAATGGCAATTCCTGAATTGAAGAATCAAGCAGATAGAATATTAATAGATTTAAACCATTTAGAAATGAAAATGAGGATGTACATCCCTCTAATGGCAGTTTATTTACAATTTTATGGAGTATATGGAGATGTAGTTCTTCCTTTTGCATACAGTAGACTTTTTGAGACCATTTAATAACTCCTTACAAAAATAAATTAATCTGCAATTCACTTCAAGTGGTCAGGTAATTTATTATGCTTAAAGCTATTTTAAAAAATGC